>NC_089203.1:10003846-10315485 GCF_963930695.1 Labrus bergylta | reverse complement strand
GGAAGACAACCTCAAAGGGTTAGTGTTGGGAAGTCGTTGGTTATGTGTTCAAGAATATACGTGCATCTGTGTGTATCGAGGAAGTTTAACATTTCCCCTCTTGCTTCTAGATTCGCAGACTTCGGCTGCCTGTTGGAGATTCGCGATGTGAAATTCTTCTCCGATGGCCGTTCAGTTGTGGACACCATTGGCAGACGGAGGTTTAAAGTTATTCAGCACAGCGAGAGGGATGGATACAATACCGCTGATATAGAGTACCTCGAGGATGTTAAGGTAATAAGGGGGACGTAGACTAAGACACAGAACCTTTGTGGAGATAGTTCATTTGATGACTTGATGGAGGGTTAAAGGAAGATGTTATAGCTGTGATTCTCTGTGTGTAGGTGGAGGGTGTGGCAGAGATTGAGCTGCAGTCACTTCACGATACAGTGTACGACCAGGCCCTGGTGTGGGTCAACTCCCTGAAGACGGAGCAGAAGGAACGCATTGAAGGACACTTTGGACCCATACCTGGGAAAGACTTGGTGCTTCAGGTATGCAAGCATATACAAATTTAATTTTCTGCAAATATGTTTTGTTTTCTTAAAAAAAAAAAACTTTTCATGCGAATGAAATATGGGCCAATTTCAGAACACGGCTATGGTTATATGTGGGAAAAAAATAGGAAAGGGAAGCGCTATACAAACTGTAGTCAATTTACCATTTCCATTTTCCCGACCTATCTAATGAAGGGGAAAATGGCCCAAATATTATGTTTAAAAATGCTTCAATTTGTTGTGTTATTCAGACCATCTCCCTCTTTTCCTCCTTTAGGCCAGTCCGAATGGTCCTTCATGGTGTTGGTGGTTATTAGCTGTTCTTCCGTTAGAAGGGCGAGCCCAGCTGCCTTTCCTGGCCCTTACCTCTCTGAAAGATCGCCTAAGCGGCATACGAAAGGTGCTGCTCTTCATGGCACACAGCAGGCATCGATGACGTGCTTTTCAACAAGCACGTATCCACCTGGAATGGGCCGTAAACCACCTCATCCAAAGCTGCAGTTGAACCATTGTTCTTCCTTGGTGCACAAAGAACTGATTGTTATGTTGCACCTTATCTGTTGTAGCACCTTCCTATTCAGGTAGCAGTTCTGAGCTCTATACTGTGTGTATATATATATATATATATATATATATATATATATATATATACATGTGTATATATATATACTGTATACTTCATAAGAAAACTTACATTTATAAAAGACATAAAAATTGTAATAGAGACCTGAAATAACTGACACTATATCATCCATGCTTATTTTCTCTACTCATCATACAGAGAATGCATGCAGACCTGCACACATAAGCTAGACAGGAAGAAACTGTGACTGCTTCAAGGGAGTGTGAATAGGATTTGATGGTACCTCCTCCACAATTTAATATAATGTAGCTTCCTTTTTGTAAGTGTGATTCTGATGCATAGAACAGTTTTCTCAAACCCTTCCAACGTTTCATATAGCTGGGGGCCACACATCTAATGCCCAAAGCGTTTATGATGCCCCGGAAAGGACCTGAACGCGGCACATTAAGCAGAGTGCAGGGTCTCTCTGCATTTACAGAAAACCACCACACCTCAAAGCAAGTCATACCTGATGATGGAGATCATTTTTGTAGTCCATCCATGTTGTGTAAAGAAACACACCGTCTGCCTTTAAGTTAACTGACCATTTACAAAAATATTAGATTTGGGTTAAAACCAAATGATTATCTAGCGGTGAACTTTGAATGTCACAGTAACAGTGCTATTGTGCACATGCCCACTGTAATATTCTGTCTCAATTCTTCATGTATACAGCAAGATTCTATCGGGCCAATACGTTTGATTTGTCCAGGTTAGAATGTTGCCTTTCTTGCTGTCTTCCATTTTTGTAGTTCCATGGTCTTCCTTTTGCTTACATGGAAAAAGACACAAAAAAGAACACAATCTCAGTTTGATGGGAGTGTTATCTTTAAAGCTCATCATAACTGGCTGTCCAAAGATAATTGCTAATTTCTTATCCCAATACTTTTATATATAAATCTACTGCACAGGGCAACTTTTATTAATTCCCCGTATGTCCCTGTAGTCATTCTGCAGTACACCAAATGTTCAATTGAATGCACTCACAAAAGTAAGTGTTATAGTGTAGACATAACATGTTTTTTTATACTTCCTAACTGAAACAATATTTTTTGACAGCCATTCTGTCCTCTTTACATCATTTAAGTGATGTCCCCGTCTTCCTCTGCGTCACATAATTCAATAACAAACTCAACCTGTCCTTTTCTGAGGGTGCTTAAAGACTATTGCTCTTGTGTTTAGTTGATCCTTTTTTTGTGGTGTTTTTTTTTTTTATTCCATTATTTATTTTGTCATTATTTATGCACGCATTGATATATGTTTCACAGAAAGAGATGTTTACTTTCTTAATGCTGCTCTTAACAAAACCCCCAACCCCCAAATCCATCAGCAATAGTAATCATGTTATTATAAAGTATTATTTCTTTTTTTTTTTTTTTTTTATAAATGAAAAGTAAAAGTTGTCGAAAACAGAAGCATGTAGGGAAATTGTGCAACCATGAAGTGAAGATGGCAGCTTTTAAAACCTGTGCACCACAAACTCGAATTGAAAATGTGAATTGATTTGCTCCCTGACCACCTATGTTATAATCTCATCCAACCATAGACTGTATGGCTGCATATGTGTGTTACATGCCTCCACAATGTCTTAGAGGCTTTGATCAATGAAATCAAACTGGGCAGGCAAGGAACAAAAAGCCATTAGCCACAACACCTCCAATGTGGATACATATCAAAAAGATATTACAGACGAAGAGAAAAATGTATTCCTGGATAAATATCAAAGAGACAGAAGGAAAGGAAAAACTTGCCTGAAATTGAATCAAATATGCTTATGTTGTTTTTGCAGAACAGTGAAATAAATGTTTCAACATTGACAGTATATCCCATTTTCTTTTTGACTGCTACACTTGAATGTGTGAATGAGTTTAAGAGTCCCCAATTGAAAAAGTAAATACATAAATAAATGCATTTTAAAGGAAGAATGTGCGACTTTTTGATCCAGTAGTTGTTGCCTTTGAGCACCGGCATGAAACCAAAACAAACTGCTGGTTTGGTGACACCTCCACCACACTCAATCCTCTGCTCTCCTATAGCGACACACTCACACCTCCAATCCCTCTCCCCTCACGTTTGCACAAAGGAGTTATCAAATTGGAACACACCAAAATGAAATACAAAGTGCCAAGAGGCAGACAATATTGTCCTTGTCTCAACCTGCATTTGTTGTGTTAGCAGGCTAATGGTAGCGCTTTTAGTTTGCTTGTAGCTTCTCGTAGCATGAAAATTTACACGGAATGACAATGATCTAAAAACCTTGTTGTCAGGCAAAGCAGGCAACTGCAATGACAGTAGGAAACCTCCCTAATCTCACTCATTGTAGACAGTCATGACTCTTGAGAAATATGTTCAGAGGATATACCTGGTTTCTGCTGTATTCATGTGTAAGATGTTGCACATTCTTCCTTTAATAAGTTAAAGCATGACTTCAAAGTGTATTTATGTTTAAAGCTGATATCTGGGAAGTACTGTTCAGTGACGGTATGGTGCCTCAAGTGTGACTTCTTTCTTTTCACATTTGCATGTAAACAGCAATGGCATCTGTTTTTGGATTTTTGGGTTACTTAAATAACATCTGAACATATGTTGTGTTTTGAACAGTATTTGAAGTTTCAGATACAGCTCATTCAACTATTTTGTCTCAGAAGAATAGTATGAATTGGTGAGAGATAGCTTATTCGCTTTCCTGTTAAGAGGTAGACGAGAACATTAACACAGATCCCCAGGCCACTCTGTTTTCTGAACACAAACACAACAGTCTCGTTCCTTTAAGACATTGTTGGAATGAATTTTCTTTTTTCCCCATAATGATTCCCCGTAATGTGACCAGCTAACAATTCCAGCACAGAGCTTTCCATGACATACTTACCTCTTACATCCTCGTTGAGAACACATAGAGAGGGAAAACGCTTTTTGATTCTGATATTTTCTTCTTGTTGTTTAAGCTTGAAAGTTTACCATGACAGTCTGATCAGTGTTACAAAATCTGCCCTTACAAAGTTTCACAATCTTCATTAATGCTTCACACTTATGATGGATAATGGTGCTGCAAAGCCTTTCAAAGTTACAAAGATCTGGAGTTTTTTGTGTAAAGTATTTGATACTGATCCAATTATTTACATTTTTTTGATTTATCTTACCTGGCACATTGTAAAGCTTTGTGGAAGCGAGTTGACAGAAACACTTCCAAACTTTGCTTTTTGGCATCTCATAAAATGTTTCTAACTTCTCATACTTTCATATACTCTCACTGACTTTAGTTTATACATTAAATTCTTTTTTTTAAAAACTTCCTCGTCTCTATGTTCTATAAATGATGTTTTATTTACATGTCTGTTTTTATTATGGAGCGTTCATCGGGATTCTTAAAGTACAGCCTGAAGCTACAACTTTTGAGTCAATCAAAATGTTTGTGTTCTTAATCATGCCCGGGAGTCTGTTTTGTCCTTTGGTTGCACTCTTCAGAGCTGGTTAAGTTTCTAGTTGATGTAACTGTGTTTGCATTCAACTATTACAAAGATATATCAAACCCTAAGGCAACATTTTCAGCAACATTTTGTTAACGCCATTGTTATCAATGTTCGAATCATTCTGTGATTTATTTGATACATTGAATTGATTTTTAAAGAGTAGTCTCTGAGTATAGTGTCTAATAGTGTATAACTTTTCAAAGAGCCATACAAATATAAACCATATCTTTCTCTTCGTGTCCTCTTGCTTAACAATAAATATTAAGGTTAATTAAATACTGAGTTTCACATGTAGTGGGAAGCAGTGTGACCCAGGATGTGTACTACCACTAATTTATACATAATGAGCTAACGAAGTGTGTTTCCCTTGGATTTTTCAATCTTTTTTTTGTGAGACTTTACTCTTTTTGTGCCTTTAATGATCCGTTTAGTAACACTAAGGCGTACATTTTGAAAGTACATGGTTTACCCTTTGCTGCATTTATGGTTCCAATTCTTTGTTAAGGGGAAAATGGAACTGAAATCTTCCAAGTAATTGGAACAAAAACAGAGAGAACATGCTTAGAAATAACAAAACATGTCATGTCAGAAAAAAACACATTACCATACAAGAATGACATCTATGAAAGTAGAATTAGAGGACGGTTTCCAGCACAACTTCACCAACTACCAAGGTCCATGGAGAGTAAAATGTTTAAAGAGGTCCAAAGCTCCAGCAACACGTGTAGTATGAAGATCAATATTAATACATTTATTAGGCCGACACGTTTAAGCTTTTGAGCTTCAGTCATCGGCTCATGACCCTGATGAAGGTCACAAGCCGAAACATGTCAGACTACAAGTGTTGCTGGAGCTTTTTGACTTCATAAAAGTATTAATACCAAGGACAATCTTTTCTATTTTGTTTTTTTGCCAAATGATTTTGATTATGATTATGTTTCCTGTTTAAGTAGAGCAAACCTAAAACTAGTGTTGTAGTCATGACCACTCTAACCGAGATCAAAACATACCCAAGACCAGAGTGCTCCTAGACCGAGACGAGACCAAGACATTAAGGGATCAGGACCAAGTCCAGACCAAGGCAGGGTGAGACCGAGACGACACCAAGACCATAAATATCAGTGAAAAATCATCAACTGGTGTGCAGCGGGCATGTCACTCACTTAGACCGTAACACTGGGAAGGTTGCTGCCGTAACCTGGGGATAAAAATCTAACTACAATTGAATTGAAATATTGTTGTTGTAGAAAGCTGTATTTTCCTTCTTATCACAGTGATGACGTGGAAAAATAGCCTGTCAGTGGTGGTTTAATTTAAAAGCCAGAGTCCGCCCAGCCTGAGACAGAGACAAGAGGAGAGATTCCTAGACGAGACAGAGACCTTTAAAAAGTGTTCTTGAGACTAAGACCGATTTCAAGTACTACAAAACAACCTAAAACTACCTGACTGAAGTGTTAAAATGGCTTCTCTTCTTTTCCAAATGGGTTCCAAAAGCCAGGACATTAAAAAAACAAAAAACAATTAAGCAAAATAAATTCAAATTAAGTTAGAAAATGCAAAGTGCAAAGACTAAATGAAAAGTCGTAAAAGTTAGCGTAAGTGTAGCCCTGATGTAAATGTGCATTTATTCATTGAGTGAATTCATGATCCTTGGCAAGACTCAGCACTATAGTACCTGTTTGTGAACATGCAAACCAACACACCTGTTGTGCCAGCACCATTTAAGTCTTTCAGTTTATTCAGCATCATGTAGAGATCACCTTTTAAAACTCTTTATACAGTATATACACATCCAGATGGATCAATATGTTACAACATCTGTAGTGGCAACAGGGTAGGGATGGATGAAGAGGAAAGCTGTGGCTGTTGCAGTTGATTCACTTCCCTAGATTTGATTTCTCCAATGCTCTATTACATACTAATGTAAGGATTTGGGCCAATTTTATACTAAAGAACGCTGAAATAAACAAAATTCAAAAGTACAAGCAAGACCTTATCAACAGTAAAACTACCAAACACAAATCCAAATAATGTGTCTCTCAAATTGACCAGATCTTAAATTAAAATGAGAACTTTTTCGATTAAAATTTACAAACACCTGCAGGACTCTCATTGTAGTAATGATCCTACCGAAGAAAAAAGGTGGCCTATTGCTTTCTGAAACAAGCAGTACAGATCATTGCATCCCTCAGTAGCCGCCAAGAGTCCAACTCTACACAATAGAAATCTGTGGAAGGCAAGCGCCTACAGAAATAGAGACGATGAGAAACAAAAGCAACAATAAAGTCAGCTCAGAGTTCCCGTTGGTCCAGGGCATTATGTTTAAGGCAGAGCACATGGATCAGTTGTCAGGGGGGGGTGAGGATGATGGCGAAGACGTCTCTAATTTGCGAAGACGGCGACGCCTGAGCTCAGCGGTGTTGGGTTCTCCATCCTCTACTGCCACTCCTTCCTGAATCTCTTCAGTTCCTTCTATGTCCAAATCAACAGGAGTGGAGTCTGTTGGCTCAAAGGAAACAGTGTCTCTGTCCTCCCCTTCAGCTTAAAAAAGGAATATTCAATTAAAGCCCACATTCTGTGATGTAATCCTCTTGGTTGTCTTCAAAGTATTTTGTACATGTGATTTGTAACAATACTTACATCTTTGGGAGTCTTTTTCCTGTCTAGGGCTGTCCTTGCTACTGTCAGCCGCAGGAGATGAAGCAGCATGATTTGTCCTGCTGGATTCTCCAGTGATACCTTCAGGCTGAGGAGGACTGTGGAGAACACAGGGGCACAAGCAAAATAAAAAAAACTACTATATTTTCAAAATTCAGAAAATATGTGGCTGACACTAAAAGAAGGCTCCATTACGTGAGCGTTGCAACAGTGCTTAGGTAGTGGTGGATGTTGAGCATGGCAGCATCCAGTAGGGTGTGAATATTCTGGAGACACTGGAGCCTGGCCTCAAGGCCCCGTCGGCCTTCTGCCTCCAGCTCCCTCAATTCCTCCTCCGAGAGTCGGGACAGAGACGGGGGAGGCGGCGGCATTGAAGACACTGGTGAGGGAGGAAAGGCAAAACGGAAGCTGGTCAAGTTGAATAAAGGGCAGACGTAGGAGCAGAACATCAAGATAATATGTGGTGTGTGTTTAAAGGATCTCACAGGGTGATTGACGGTTCTCTATATAAAAAGGTAGGAACCTTTGTTACCGGTCAAGGGTTCCACACAGAAGGGAAAACTGTTTTTTGACCGCTAAGCAGTTGCATTACAAGCAGGCATATTTTTGTATGGAAATATGGACATGTGGAGCCAGTGAACATCAAATAAATGAATGGCATGATCAACAAGGCAATTTGATTTGAACTTTCATTGATCCGACAAGGTAACGTTAGCGCGTCAGTGGCTTAAAGCGTTAGCTTAGCCTCTACAGGCAGGTCTAACACAATCTGTAGTAATGAAAGCCCTCATCTCTCTCCTACAAAACAATCATGTGTTTGTCCCTACAGTCTTAATCAGAGTCTGAGATGTAGCTTTTAACTTCCTCTGGGACCTATCCTGAGGGGTTAATATTTCATCAATGTAATTGTATTGTTAACTGTAAAAATAAAAGGATGCACTTTGACATTAAAAAGAGTATTTCTCATGTTGTGGTAAATGTTAGTGACTCTCACAGTGTGGGGTTGTGGTTACGTCCAACACTCAACAAAAATGTTGATATGTAAGTAAATATTTTGTCATACATAATTCACCCACATACATTTCAGTCCGCTTTCACACATGTACTGCATTCCTGAAAAATGGGCTGGGCTGCACGTAGCATTGAAAACGTCAGAATCCACACTTTCCACAGACTCGTTCCTTACAGCCCGCTGGTACAAAGTTTGTGTGATGATCGCACTGATAAATGCATCAAGTTATTGTCCTGGCTGTTCATGGTTAGCGAGTAGGTGCGATTGCGACATTGTTCACATTAAGAAGAGTTTCTCTGCTTTATACTCTTCACCTCCGTCCTCTTATTTTTTGGTATAAAACAGTGAGCAGCCATGGCAGAATCAAGTCACTCCACTTTCAGTCTTTGTTACAATCTGACATTCCTGTCTCTCTTATTTTTCCAGTTTAATCAAAAGACTGCTAAGTCAATGTATTAATTTAAGAGTGAACGACAGAACGAAGTGCAGCACATACCAAAGGGGGGAGGTGGTGGCATGGGTAACCATGGCGCAGTGGGAAATGGAGGAGGCGGGAAGGAAAAGGGGAAGCCCGGCATCGCAGATCCTGGAGCAGCAGTGGTGTCTGCAGACGATGAGGGCGGCTGGCTGGAGCCTAAAAGAAATCAAACAATTACCATTGGTTGTAGACATCAAGGTGTTCTAAAGAAGTCTTTTTCAAACACCCAGTGGGACATTAAAAAGTAACTATAAAAACTACTTGTCACTATAACATTTAAAAGTAGAATTTTCACTGCACATCGAAATCTGTTTTCTTTTACTTTACAAATTCTTTCCATTTTCAAAAATGACACACATCACTCTTTAGCCAATCAAAATCAAGCAGCCTCTATGAGCGAGACTGATCAGAAAGTTGATCTACCTCTGAAAAGTAGCTACTATCTACTCTTAAAATGGACACATATTAAAAGTCAAAGACCACCAGGCAACCAGACTGAACATGACTCAGCTATTTAAAGAGCCACCAAATACCACCTGCACATCTAAATCTCATAGGTATAAACTAGCATACATCAGCGATGTGTGCTCTGCCTCAAGATCCTCGCCAATGAGTCTTTAAAACAATCAAAACTTGAACAACACCTGAAACAAAAGCACCCAGCAGAAGCTGACAAATCCATATGCTATTTTAAACGGAAAGAAGAGCAGCAGCCGAGCAGTCGGCAACATTCAAGCCTGAGGGCCTCATTTCTGGCCTGTTACCACATTGACTGTGCAAAGAAACCACACACAGTAGGTTCATAGGAAGAGAAAATAAAAGTATGTTCACTGTTAACAGGAACAGTAACAAAGACTGTTTATTCCTACAGAGATACATGTTGAGTGTCACTGAAGAGATAAAGATACTAACAAGTGTACTGTTACTATAACTGTTAATATTGTTAAGAACATTACACTGTGATTAAAACAGAAGAGGGACACATTGAATGTAATGAATAAATAACAAGAGAGAAAAATGCTAAACACATTTTGTTCACCATTATTGTTGTATATTAGTAAGACAGCATTTACTGTAATACTGTTTACAACAATACATTAAATGAAGTCAATTAATTACCATATCATTAATTGTTCGTAAAAAAATCTGTATAAGGGATATGTGCTAAAGAGGGCAAAGTTTGGGAACCTCTTTTCTAGAGAAAAAATAATATACAATGTCATGCCAGTTTAGGTGTCCTAATACAGTTTTCAGTGGCATTGGGATAGAAATACACCAACAAAGGAGAACATTTAAATAAATAAAAAAAAGTTAGTGAAAACTCAAAAGTGTGGGGCCTCTTTTTTCACAGAAGGTCTCCTTACCAGCTGCCTGTGTAGCCTCTGTACTGTCTTGTGAAGCATCACCAGTCCCAGGAGCTGCAGCTTCTGCAGCAGGAGGAGGGACTGCAGGGAAGGGACCCCAGAAGGGGAACATGCCAGGTGGAAATCCAGGTAACATGCCTGGGGCGACTGAAAGTGACAAATCAAACAGTTTTGATGGCAGAGTTCATAAAGTGGTGTGATGTCTGTCAAACAGGTAAATGTACCCAGCAATACTACAGCTGTATCTGTAAGTAGGAGTGTTGCTTCAAAGGCATTGTACTGCTTTGGGTAACTACAACACAGAGGGGGTTCTACATTTAAGGGCAATCACATGTCACACATCATACGCTGCTAGTCATTTGGGCATCGGCATGCTTAATTAGTTACAAAGGTATTGATTATGTGTAATGGTTTTTACTCTCACCATTTGCAGGTGGGGCTGCAGGAGCATTAGCAGGTGCTGCAGGAGCAGGGGGCGGGGCCTGGGCCTGGGCTGGAGTTTGGTTGTTATTAGATGCACGGAGGACGTCCATGCGACAGGTGGGGCAGGTCTGTTGCCTCTGGAACCAAGAGCGCAAGCAGCTGCGGGGAGGAAGAAAGGGCAACAGAACATTACTTAAAGGGAGAATGTATGACTTTTTTATCCAGTAGATGTCGCCCATGAGCACCAGCATGAAAACAAAACAGAAAAACAGCTGTTTGGCAACACCTCCCCAATTCTGAAGACTCCGCTCTTTCAGCGACACACCTCCAACACCCCTCCAGTTATCAAATGGAACGCACCATAGTTAAGCACCATAATTAAGCACCATTAAGCGGACGACAAAATGGTCCTTTACTCTAGCTGGAGTAGCCTGTGGCCTTCATTTATGTGTGAGCAGGCTCATGTTAGCACGCTTTAGTTAGCACGTAGCTTCATATTGCACATAAAGTGACACGGAATGACAGCGATCTAAACACACTCACATGACATCCAAATAGGCAGTGAGTAATGTCAAATGAATTGCTGGTTCTTCTTTTCTCTAGTCCTTGACTAAAACCGCTTTATACACAAGGCTGTCACGTCCATGAAAACATGATGTCGACAAAATACGGCTTGTGGAACTCAATCATTGTAGACTCATGACTCTCTGATTTCTGCTACATTTATGTGTAAAATGTTGCACATTCTGCCTTTAAAGCTTGTCCTTGATATAAGAGTAATAAAAAAGCAACATTTAGAAAGAATTCAACACTAACACTAAACTATCTCAACTGTTTAGCTTTGCGGTCTGCAAAGTTTCCTGCTGATTCAGAACGATCACTGCAGGACTTACCTGGAGTGAAAAATGTGATTACAAGGTAGTTTCTTGGCTCCAGTGACCATTTCCTCTCGACAGATGATACAGACGTTGTCAGAGGCCTGCAGGTCTTCAGGAGTAGCATCAGGGTATCTGAATATGGGAGAAGAAAAAAAATTATAAGTATAAAATAATTCAACACTTCTATAATACTGTGCTGAAAGAGGAGCTTTTAGACAAGCAACACTAACTCACCAGTTAAAATGAATGGCTTAACATAAATTACAGAAAAAGTACTGGTACGTCAGACAAATTAAAATAGTTAACTACAACCAAGTCACATCTTATTAAAGCTACTTAGATCAGCTGGTAGGACATAAACATTTGAATGAAAATAAAAACTGAGTTATGTTTATGTCTTACATTTATCTCTAGGAAATAGTGACTAGGCTTGACATTACTTACAATGTATTCATGTTGCGGATGGCTCTTCGAGACATTATAGCATCTGTTACAGCTTTCTTGAACTGCCTGAGAGAGAGTAGAAATAATACCAGAATCAAAACATGCCTTCATACAGAATTCTTGAATTATCCAGTGACTAACAAGAAAAAGTTACTTAAAGAGAGAAGTCATATCACTAATATTGGGAATAGCTGACCTACTACTCCACATTTAAAACATGTTTTTAGTCCTGTGTAAGATAGCTGATTGTTAAAAAGGAGATAAAACAAAACCAACTTTCTGATTTCCACAGAAACAGAGGAATACAAATGCTCACCTCATAGCCAGATACATAGGGCGGATTGCAAACAGGGGGAAGGTGTGGACCTTTATCATGATGGTCATAAAGGCGATGTACAGGAGCACTTTGATGAAACCTAAATAAAAACAATATGAGTATGCTTGCCAACATTTCATCTGCCACTGCACAAAACAGGTAACGAATAAAACAACATGTCAGTATGACATTCAGAGCTCAAGCTGAATAGAGCACCTGTGAAGAGCTCAGTGTACAGCATGTAGACGGCCTTATTGTCCCAAGGGTTTTCACTCTGCAGGTCAACTGTGTGCAGCACGTACTTGATGAAGGTTGTCAACACCATGGTCAGCAGGATGGCATACTGAGGATAGAGACATGTGGCTCAGGGTTAATACTTTCACATTTCAAAAAGGAATCAGTCATACAATATGTACATCGTAAAGTCCGGGGGAGGATGCCATGTTGGTATATCCAGGACTTGTCCACTTTGCTGATCCGAGTCTCCAGCTCCTGATGGAGGTATGAATAGCTGTTGAATCACTGAGGCTGTGGTCAAAAAGATTCTCCAAACTTTTGACCGGCTTTTCTTTGATGAATGGAATCTTGGTACCACTCAGGGAACTTGTCAGAGACTCTGCCTTTCCTCAGCACAAGTGATCTGGATTTGGCAGGATTCAAGTCCATGCATTCACACTCTATGAGCCTCTCCAGTCCTTGGAGTATCTATCTATTCATTAAAAAAAATCCCAGTCGGGCTGGAGCGAGGAGAGTGCAGGCCAGCAGGGGACTGGGGAGGAGAGAGAATCGTGCTTTGGCACAGTTCAGGGCAAAGGGGGTAAGGTGAATGGAAGCAGCTAAGACTGTGGACGCCAATTTGCAATAGCTACCGAATTTGACAGTCGACCCACACCCATGAACTTTAAAGAAACCAGCCATTATCGTTTATTTTTTTTTTTTATTGTCAACCAAACTAAACCTGAACTCACAGAAGACGCCTGGGCTCGTCGCTCACTAAGTGCCTTCCAGTGAGAACAATGCCGGTGGCTTGGCAGACCAGAATGCTAACCCAGTCTTGTGTTTTCCAGTCATGAGAACTAGTCCTTTCTTTTCAATTTGTGAAAATAATGTGCCAATAAAACATATAAAGAATGTGCACAAGCAACACATCTCGGAGTGTCTTTGAGGGACCAGTCCAAGTAAAGTCCTGATCTCTCGTGTCAAATAAGACATAGGACACCTTTCAACTGTTAATAGCTGAAAACCTACATTAAGCAAGAATAGTGGAATATTCCACCTTAAAAATGACATAAATTGGTCTGTCCAGTTCCCAAAATGCTTACAACATAACTCAACTTATAAAATGGCTTATCAATTTCCAAAACCAATGACATTTCTCATGTTCAATGTGGTCTTTGTGCTCATTTCAAAAACTCAATGTTTTTCAAATCCTCACATTCTATTTCATTTTTTTTTTTTTTTTTTTTACATTTTACACAACGTACAAACTTTGTAGTCAATTAGGAGGTATTAAAGATGGATCAAACATGCCTTCAGTTAAAATAGAGCTTAAACTCAGCTTTAATTAAAGTATGACAAACCTCAAATCCAAAAACCAGCTGGACTGAGGCTCCCCGAGTGATGATGCTCTGACATGCATGGGTGACAAACAGGAAATCCATGATCGCCAGCAATCCCATGAGAGCTGTGAGAAATAGAGAAGTTACACATATATATATATAAAAAACACTGCATCATTCATTGAGGAGGAGAGGAAACTTCATTGAACATAGACAAACATGTCTTTATTACAAACAAAAGTAAACATGAACATTAAACTATAACTATATTATTAAAATGACTCTGTAGTCACAGGAGAGCTGGAGGCTGTCCTGGGTTTAAATACAGCAGTCTGTATGAAATAAACAGTCACTTAGATAGCTCCTGAGTTCATCTGCTATGGTGTTTTACTTTGTAAGTGTCAACTTCTCTCATTTCTGTCATGAGGATCCACTGAACTGTGATGCACCTGGCCTCATGTGCAAACAGAAACATTTGCAAAGAGTTTCGAGACGAGAAAAACGAAGCAAGTGGACAGAGAAGGAAATAAAGAATCATTTCTGATGTGGCTGATAACTTGTACTTACATAAAACTCTCATGTGAAAAATCCAGGATATGTTTGGACTCCTTTCCATCTGGTAGAAGAGGAATTAAAAACACATTCAATTATTGACTCCTAAACTGTGGGTAACTGGTCATTGTATACAAGATTACCATATCAGAAGTACAGAAACCTGTGATGGGTTCATCTTGATACCGATGTCTGCTATCTTTAATAGCAGATCAGCAGAAGCCTTTGTCATCTTCCTTTTCTTTCCGTTACAAAACTTTTTATTGTATTTTCCGTTGAGCCATTTTTAAAAAAACTCTGATCTAGATCGTTTCCCGTCGGTAGAATCGCATGTATATAGGAACAATGGTACATTATATTAAAAACACAAACTTCTTTTGATTTGTACTGGTGGCTTTTGATCACAACTGATCTTGGTTTGCCTGGAGCTGTGTGTGTGGGCACAGGTGGGCTCTCTCAACATGCAGTTCTATACTCAAGTACATCTCAGAGGAGTATTACCTCAAAACTTATCATTGAACTATCTTCTTTGTTTTCTGGTACATTATAAACTCATATTCTCTCTCAATGACCTTCCCTTCTGGTCAGCGAGTTTGCATTTTTAAGATGTTTCTCATCATCTGCTGCCCCGTCTACGGTCTCGTCTCCACCTTGTCAATGAAATCCTCTGCTTCTCTGATTCTCTGGTGTATTTTGATAACTTTGTCTTTAATGTCATCCAGCTGTTGACCTTTCTTAAGTCTTTGATTTCTACTAGAACCCTCTCCAAATCTACTTTCCACTTTTTGTTGCATTTCTGCCTTCCGCCATTTTTCCTGTTGTTAGCATACCACCTCATGGTTCTTTGTCCTCCTGGTGAAATCTGGCTTAAAATTCTTACGTCCTTCCCTGGTTTCCATCTTAAACTCAATATTTACGAGGGTTTATTTAGTAATATGCAGGATGATATTTGAAGTACTGTCAGCGGACACAACGTATTAAGTTGCCGTCTGGGGTGGGGGCAGAACCTGATGCCCCATTACTAAACTTGTTAATCAACTGTTTTTTTTTAAAATTAAAACTTACAAGAAGGGCGAAACTAAAATGAAGTCCATAAATGATCACTTTTAAAATATCAATACATTTTCTTTAAACTATTGCAAGAGCCCTCATATACTTTAGTATATCCAGAAGCTTTTCACAAATCTCGGTTCTGCCTTCGTATTCTGTAGACACATCAGGTGGATTCAGTTTACTGTGTTATGTATTAGATTTGGAAGTTTAGCTCTCATCACTCACAAAGTCCACCCGGTCCTCAGCCAGCCAATGAAAGCACTTGAGGAAGAGCAGGAGGGTGAAGAGGGCAACAAAGCGAGGGGAGAAGTCGTCCCTGAATACAGTGAATGCAAGGCACGTCTCGGTCACTGCGTACCAGGAGCGCTCAATGAGATGCTGGATGTAGAGAGGAAGACATGTAAACAAACATAATACAGATCATGCTTTTAAAATATGCAAAATACAAATTTAAATTGTTCTCATTTAAAGAGGTCATATTATGCCCTTTTTGGGGTTTGTATATTTAATCTATGTACCAACTAAAGTATGTTCACAATAGCTAAAGTTATAAAAAAAGTGTCTGTTTTCATGAACTGCCGCTCCATGCACCGGCTCTCTTCTGACTCTCTCTCTAAGGCTCTGAAGTGCCCACGTTCAGAGTCCTCACGTGTGCCAAGTCTGATCTGATTGGTCGGCCTGTTGGCTCTGCCGTAATTGGTCAGTCGTTCAGCGTGGTTCTCGGATATGCCACGCCCCTTTTACCATATTGGGAATGCAGCCACTTTGGCTCCATCTGAGGGGAGCATAAACATTAGCACCTTAGTGGGCGTGCTACAGAAGTTAACGGGCGTGCAACATGAGCTGCTGGGCTTGTCACAACGAGCCAATGGACTTAGATCAGTGATCTCACACTGACAAGACGTCACACTGGCAAATTATTTTCGAGGGGGGCTAGAACCGAGCGTTACATGCAGCTAATGCTACAGCTAACAGGAGGATTGGGAGAAGCCGCGTTTCCGCAGACTTTGAATTTTTGCAAATAGATGTGCCTAAACATGCACAGGACACTTGGAAAACACACTTAAGAGCATATAAAACCAGAAAAAGCATAATATGACCCCTTTAACACCAAGAAACTAATGTGAATGTTATCACAAATGTGTGAAATGATCAAAAGAACATAAACAGAACTCTACCTCCATTTCTGCAGCTCTTAGCTGTCCAAAGAATACTTTCCTCATGAACTTTCCCAACAGAAACACCAGAACAAAGGCCTGAATGTACAACACCTGTTTTCATAAACACAACAAACAACAGAACTGTTTGTTTTCTCCGCCACAATTTCAATTTGATCCTTATAGACACAAATATGGGTTGAAATCCTTGAATAAGCTAAACCTTCCTGCTGGAACTGCTCTTACCGCCATGCTGGGGCTGCTTTTGGTTAGGTAGACCACAGTGGGGTAGAACTGGTGTTTGAGGAGGTAAGCATGTGCCACCACAGCCCCAGTCAAAGCCAGACTGGTGGCTGTCACCAAGGCTGCTCGTACCATTTTGGAGTCAGCTACAGACACTGCAGTGAGGAAACAGAGGAAGAGAAAGAAGAAGAGGCAGAGGGTTGTTGAATGTGAAAGCAGATTGATGGAACAGAGAAACATGCAAATAAATAGGAGAGAATGTTTGCCTGAAAGAAATCTGTTTCTGCTATGTTCATTTTACTGACACAGAACTGAGCAACAGTACAGGATTAAAACATCATCAAACCAAAAACCAAACTTTTCACTCCAAATGTTAAACATATTGATACCCACTGCATATACAACTAATGTTACAATTAGTTCCTTCTAGCTCCTTCCTATTATAATTATTTGTATGGTTATTATTATAAACCTTTTTGTCAGAGACAACATTGTCACTCTTAAGGTAGTTTTGATTTAATGAACAATATATGTTATCCATAGTTAGTTGCGTAGCTGACATTATTGACAGGCTGTTGCGATGTAACTGTTCGTCAAGAGGCTTAAACCTCAGCTCCAGCTCTCAGTCTAACTTTCAGTCAACCTAACGACTGGCTGAGACAGGATGTCCAGCATGGTGGCTGCTGCCGATGAGCCTCCGGAGCCCCCTGCAGCGACAGATGGATGACGTCAGTCAGGCTTCATCCGTTAATGTTTACATTCTATGGTCCTATCGCTGTTCTAACCAGACACACAGAGCTCTGCTCATATCATACAACATGTCATATTTCTTTGTAGCAGACCTTTTCACTTGTCTCTAAGAAAAGTAATAAAAACATGAACATATTATTCACACTGCCTATTTATTTTTTTCAGTTCCACAAAGTAAAACATTTTTTGGGGATTAAATGATCATTTTGTATCCAATAGAACTAAATAGTAGAAACACTAAATTGGGCTGAATCATCCTATGTTTTAATGAATGGTTAAATCTGATTTATTCATCTTGTAAAGGACAGATGCATGCACCACAATTTAGGAATAACTGATGAGACACTGATGGCAGGGTTTTAGCAAAACTTCATATAATTTTGCACACACCAATATGATTTGTCTTTTTAAAATGAATATGGTCAGACCTAAAACACATAGCGCATGTATGTGCACAGGGAAGCACTTGATTCATGCTTTTATCACCTGTAGAATTGATTACTGTAATGCTCTTCTCTCTGGTCTTCTGAAAAAGAATATTTCTCAGTTGCAGCTTCTACAAAATTCAGCCTGAAGAGTGCTGACGAAGACCAGAAAGAGAGCACACATTACACCGATTTTAAAGTCTCTGCATTGGCTACCCGTTTGTTTTATAATTGATTTTAAGATTATCTTATTGGTTTTCAAAGCTGTTAATGGTATTGCTTATTTATCTCATTTGCTTTTAACTTATGAGCCCACCAGAGCCCTCAGATCTTTTGGTTGTTCCAAACGTCCAGACTAAAACCTACGGTGAGGCATCTTTTTATTACAATGGCCCCCCGTCTGTGGAACAATTTACCTGGAGACCTGAGGTCAGAACACAATGTAAACATTTTTAAAAGCAAACTCAAGACCTACCTTTTTAAATCTAGCTTTTAACTGAATCTCATTTTATCTAGTTTTACTACATTTTCAACCTCCTGTGTTTCCTCATTAAGAATTAATGATAGCGTTGGGGCGCTGGTGGCACAGTGGTTAGTGCGTGTGCCCCATGTATGGAGGCTGTAGTCTTCCAAGCGGGCGGCCCAGGTTCGAATCTGGCCTGTGGCTCCTTTCCTGCATGTCATTCCCCACTCTCTCTCTCCCTGATTTCTGACTCTATCCACTGTCCTATCTCTCCATTAAAAGGCACAAAAGCCCAAAAATAAATCTTGAAAAAAAAGAAGAATTAATGAAAGCGTTTCCTCAGTCCTACCTGTTTTTATCTAGTGAGTTTACCTTAGTTTTTGGATCGTGGGGTAGGGAATCATGTTGTTGCTGTTTGATTTATGTTGATGTAAAGCACTTTGTGATACATCGTTGTATGAAAAGTGCTATACAAATAAAGTTTGATTGATTGATACAACACTTGGGGGTATTTTCTCTGAATATGTGGCAATCTCTCTAATACTAAGTATCTTAAAATTGAAATGTAATTGACCTGCTCCAGAGGAGACAATGATATTAAAAACAATGGGATGCGTTTTTCATGTGTTGGTGGGGGGCTTTTTATGAGGAACTAATTATGAACTGTTTTTTTTTTAATCTAGACAGGATTTTCTTTAAAAGGTTTTTACATTTTCCACAGTTATTATTTGCGCTTAATATTACACACCATTAAAACATCTATGCAAAGAAATAAAAGTGTTTAATTTGAGACAGATCAAAAGGACTTACAACAAATACTAAGTCATGTTTATGAGTTCAATAAAGACTAAACACACCTCACATCAACACTGCAGCTGAAATGATTGATGTCGTAAAGACACATTAAATTTAATATTCTAAAATCCCCATGTGGTATCTCAGGAAAACCTGTCAACAACAGAGTTTTATAATTTTAATCAGGTTTTTATATTTATTATTATATTTACTGAGATGGAAAGAGAAACTGAATAGCATGGTGTACACTCCCACTTTCATGCCTGCTGCATCTTTCCCTCCGATGCCTACTTCCACATATTAACAGCATCAACGTCATCTTGGCTTTTAAACGAAACACTTTTAATAAAATAAAAAGCAACATTAATCTACCCAAAGAAGAAGAAGGAGCTACTTAAGCTAACTTAGCTCGCTAACATTGTAGCCAATTTAGTAAAACATCCAAGTCTTTAAGGAAGCTGAGCAAAGTCGGAAAACAATTGTAGACTAATTGTAGACTTGACAACACGTTGGTTATGTGTTTGTTTGTTGAAGTACAGCGACTTTGCTTCAGAGATTAACTGTTAAAGACACTTAGTTATGTTAGATGGAGCTAGCTAACATTAGCTGAGTAGGTGCAGCTGTCAGAGCTCTACTCACCAACTCGATATCTACCAAAGTCTCGCTTCTTGTGTAATTTGACGGATCCCTCCTGCTTGAATGTCGAGCTAGTCCATTTTATCGCTTCACATTTGTCGCTTACAGCAGGTATTCTCCTCGACTGTCGGGCTACGTGTTTATCAAAGGCTCGCTGATAGAAAGCCACCTCACATCCGGCCGACCATGTGACGCAACAACACTTCATCTCTGACACGTTACCTGTTTTCTGTCACTTCAAGCAGGTCCAAAGATACTTTTCACGACTTTTAAAATAAACTAAATATTTGCGTTGAATCGAATATGCTGTGTGTTTGTTTTTTTGCGAGCAAAAAGACACATTTTATTTCCAATTTAAAAAGTGATGCAGCTTTAGGAAGTTTACGGTAAATATAAACGTGGACCAATGGGAAGTTGTTCTGACAGCAGGCCTGTTTTACCTATCGTTTTAACCTATGGGTTTTACTCATTTTGCTTACACAGTCTATATGATGCAACATTTGATAGATTTATTATAAGACAATGACCAACGCAGCCTTTAAATGTATATTTTTTCTGCATACTTGACACTCCAGGTACAGACCTTATTTGTTTTTCCAACTTTGGGCAAAAATACGATCACTAAAAATGTTACTCTATTTTCTTTTAATGTTTAGGATAAACGAGTAACACATTTATAGCTGTTGTTTCTCTTTCTTACCAACGAAACAACATAACCAATATTGTCTTTCATTGGTGGGCGGGGCTTCAACTCCTCTTGTCTTCTGATTGGCTAGCTCCATCAACGATGTTGCCCTTTCAGAATAAAGGTTCTACTCGGTGCAGTCAACACTAATTATGTTGTGAAATATAGATGAACAGGAAGACAGCCGTGCGAAGCTCAGTTACGATCACAGACAGTGTTTTTTTTGGCGGCTATGATACAATTTAAAACAAATTAAAATTGCAAATTAAACAATTTTAATAAGATTTTAAATTTTAACTCTGCACTGTAACTTTTAACTCTTTATATATTTTTAATTTATTTATTTCAATTAATTTCATTTGAGTTATTTTTATTTGAACATATGTTCAGTTTTTTTTTAATGTTCTATTTTAATGTTTCTTTTCTTTCCTCTGTCATGATGCGTTTGATGTCTTGTGTAAAGCATTTTGACTTGCCTTGTTGTTGAAATGTACTATATAAATAAACTTGCCTTGCCTTAATTGATTATCATAATTTAATAATTTACTGTTGAGATCAGAAAAACCACCTGTCTTTTTTAATGCAAGGAAAAGCCAGTCCAATAATAGGTCATTAAGTGGCTTCCCCTCTTGATCTCAATGGCAGATCTGTATAGACATGGTGCACATGTGCATACAGTATAACCATGTTCTACAAGAATCATTGTTTCCAAAGACACTAATGTTTTCCATGTAGCTGAGTATAACTTGTTAGCATCCAAAAAATGGTCATTCATAATTAACGCTTATAAAAGTAATTTGCAAATCATTGCCTTTTAAAAATGGTTGGAATCCCCCTGCTTTAAGCCATTTGAAAATGACGTTTATAAAAACGTTTTTATGAACGTATGACTTTACTCTTATAGGCTTTTTACGTAAATGTATAACTTTAAATGTCATAATGTTACGACTTTAATCTTTTTTTTTAGAAGATTTTTTTCTTCTATGTGGCACAAATATTCTGTCATACATCTGAGTGACCATCACATCATCAACCCCACTGTGGATGTAACCTACTGTGGACAGTAAAGTGCTCTCAAAAGACTCATTGGAACCAAACCATTAGTGACTCTCATTGTGTTTGTACCTACTGTCTCTCTGTCAATGAACTTTATGAAGCTTTGGATGTGGAGTAGCCTAAAACTGTTTGTGATCAACTGAAGATCAACTGTACAAATATTTGATGATTGCTAAAAACATTACACAAAACATAATCATATTTAATGCAACAAAAACATCCACTTGCTGCAATTGTTTATTCACCTGCTGCAAAAATAATTTACCTGATACATTTTTTTCACCTGCTGCAAACATTTTTAACGAGACTCTATTTCTTCCCCTGTTGCAAAATACATGTTCCTGATGCACTGTCTTTATTTTGCTGGAGTTTGAGCTCCTTACTGAACAGCAAACAAGAAGTAGCAACAGTGGAAAAGTGAGCCAACTAGCTAAGTTAAGATAATGTTTTGAATCTACAAGCATTTCATGTTATGTTGTTCCCCTTAGGCTGCCCAAATGCTTTAAATGACCTTCAGTCAGCAGATTGGGCTCCTACCTTGAGCCTTAATGAGAAATGTAAGTCCATATCAGAGGACAATATTCCAGAGAGCAGATACAAAGAAGCACAAGAGGAGCAGGTGCTTTACTGGATGTCCACCAGTTAGCTTAGAGCCCTATGCCATCACTGACATGAACCTGACATCAACACAGTATTAATAAATTGTTTTGGCAGTGTAGCCATATTTGAATAACACAATAGTGATTCTGACAAAAAAAAAAGGGGCAACCTTTGATTTGGGCTTACACAATGTGATGAACTCACCTGGTTCAGTAAATACATCAATAATTCACAAAAATAATAAGATCCTTCTCCCATATGTTCTTTGCTGTTGCAGGATGCCAGGCACGTGTTACATTGGGTGACATTGAAAGGATGGAAGATGTTTTGTGGCACACCACAACAGAGCTGGCGAATTTTGAACTAAAGCTTTGGACACCCATTTTAACCTACAGTCATTCGAGCAGATTGATTCTGCCTGTGTCAAATATACTGAAAAAAAAATGAATGGTTAAAGGCTGCCTTGATCATTGTCATGATAAATATATCAAATGATATAGGCTACTGTAAACAAAAGAGTAAAAACATACCATCAAAACCAGCCTGACAACTTCCTATTGGTCCACGTTTGTATTTCCTGTAAACTTCCTAAAGCTGTATCACCTTTACCAGCTCGTATTCTGAGGATTTGATTCAATGCAAATATTTATTTTTTTGCTAAATTCTGCTGAGACTGAGACTACATCTTCTCTGATGCATTTCTCTGGTTCAAGGTCTGTAGCTCCACGGTTTCTTCGGCACAGGTTCAATCATGTATTTCATAAGGATCTCTGGCTCTCTATCTCAAATTTAAATTCAAATTCAGATTCAGAAGGGCTTTATAAGCATGGACAACATCTCTCAGGCTGTAACAGGATTGGCCTTATTTTGCTGCCTCTCTGAGCTGAGGGCAGCCAGCTGTGTCTGTCTCTATGTTCAGGTTGTGATCACTGAGTCTGCACATGGTTAATGTCTTTCACCACGCTCAGATAATCTACTACGCTCCACCGTCTGTTTAGAGCCAAATAACACTTCAGTTTGCTTTGACTTTTTGGTGTGCATGTCCAATAATTCATATACCTGTCTGTTTCTCTCTCTCTCTCTAATTTGATTGGTCCAGATGTTGTGAGGGCTGTCCTGAGGCCTGCTGCTGTTAGACGGTGTGAGCCTCCTGATCAGCTGGCTGAGGAGACTCACTGTTCTCCTCTTGGTAATGCACAACTTTGTGACGGTAGGAGATGGGGTCACTGCTTTTTAGTGTTCATAAACTTTGATTTCTCTTTTTTGGATTCTAATTAAAAGAGGGAATTGTCACAGCCATTGCTGGGGGTGTTTCTGAGGACTAGGATGCTTGTACAAATCTCTGTTTGCAGAGTCTACTGGGTGTTTGTCCCATTTATCAAAATCTTGTGGCATTGTGGTGAAGAGGCATGTAATCCTAAAGGCAAAGCTTTCGATATACCAGTTGATCTTCATCCAACCCTAACCTATAGTCCTGAGCTTTAGCTAAAAAATAAAACAGGATTGTGGATATAAATCCGTTTCCTAAGGAGGCTGGCTGGGCTCAGCCTTGAAGACAGGGTGAGGAGTTCATATTATGGAGAAAGCTTGTAGTCTGCTCTGTGGTTTGAGTGGTTAGTAGTACCACCAGGTATTCCCTGGGTGTTTGTATCTTGCTTAGTATTACTAGAACAAATTACAAAATAAAACCATAATTGTTACTGAATAACTGTTTTATTTCTTTTAGCTAGTGTCAATATTCTATGAACATATTGCCTTGTACATACACTGAAATTTAAAAATGCCTCAGAAAAAACACAGAGTGCACTGCTTGTAGTTAATAGAATTAGTATCTCTTACTTGCTCAAGAGTACAAATAAGAATCCATAATGCTGTCCATTGTCTGATCATATTCAACCAACTAGTGCTTTTCCAAAAGTTATACAGTTGAAAACGTTGTTAGCTTATGGTATATTAAACTATTACAGTGATTGATCTCCCATGTTAAAAACAGTTCGACATACACAACCATCTCTTAAAGGCAGTAGCTCAGTGTTCTTTTTTATCGTGTAGAAAAAGAAAGAATGTGTTATAACTTAGCCCAATGCGTCACAAATGTTTGTTCCTTTACAATGTGAATGTCTGACACTGAGATGATGTCAGAAATGTTTTCAGAGATTTGTCATTGGTACACAAGGCAGAGTACTGAAATATTGGCTTCGTTATCAACTAAACATACAAACAAAAATATTTGACAAAAGAATAAAAACTTGATGCAAAAAATAATTTTGGACTTGTATTAAAGTGTGACAAATGTGCCCTCAATAGTTCCTGTTGTACTTCGTCAAGCTGTACTGTGTTAATGCTGTTACTAATACTTTTCCCTCTCCTTTTTTTAGGTATATGCTTGTGATGTTACAACAGCTGAACAAATGGTTCAGACTGTTACATTTCCAGCCACAGTTCAATATCCTTTCCCAAAGTTAGGTGTAAACAGTTCAAAAAGTAAGAACAACTTAAATTACAAATCACAGAAGGGAAGAACAGAAAAATTAACAAAAATGTGGAAAGGATTTCCCCAAACTCCAACAAGGCCATCATTAGGACACAGAGGAGATTGGGTTGAGAGGTGAGCCCATTTGAGTTAGCACCTTGTCCAGCCACTGAAGGGGCCCGTGCAGGTGCACCTCAATCCAGCAGGGGGTGCTGGTGACATCCTGTCTGTGATACTCTGCACCCCAGCCCTGTGAGAAAACAGAAATTATGATAGGATGATGTTTGCCAAAAAATTATGAGACTTGTATTGCTGTGTCTAAGTTGTATCATTACCCTCTTAGAAGTTATTTCCTGGAAGCCTTACCTTGACAAAGCTCATCCTTATGGTACACATCTTGGTAAGCTCATAGACGGCCTCAAAGCCATGGTTGACTGATTGGGCCAACAGCTGAGCAAATTCTTGGTTGTTGAAAATCTTAAGGCTGCATCCACTGGGGATTTTGCAGACGGTTGTGGGATGAAAGCCATGGTGGTAATTACAGTTTCGGCTCTGGACAAAAATGCTGGTGTCACTGAGGCATTCTGCGTACACCTCCCCTCCCACATAGTACAGGTGCACTCCTAGTTAAAAGACATACAAATGATGGTCTGAGCATTAAAAGCGGCCTCTGTGAATGCCTACCAATGTACCTGTTGTGTTGTAACTGTTAGTCATACCTTTGCCAATGTGTCTGCGAGTATTCTCAATTGTAGAGTTACGGTTGACGTTTGACAGGAGTCCAAGGCAAAAGCGGTTCTTGTTGTTTGAAGGGTCAGTGAAGCCATCCACCAGTACGCTGGTTGATGATGCATGGTAAGCCTCACCTACACGATTGTTGAGTTCATAGTAGACAATCGAGCACCAGTGGCTTGGCTCCTCATACTCAACTGGTTGTACATCTGGGGGAAAGAAAACATGTGAACAAACATTTAAAATGGGTACTGCAGTCCGTCTCCTCCCTAAAGTTGATGCTCACACAGGTTGCAGTGTCGTCAAAACTGAAGCTTCAGTGTTTAGCCAGCTCTGCATCGTTCTTGAAAACTTTCTGGGTTCTAACCTCTCCACATTTTTCAAAAGCATTTCCAACATTTCTCCCAGTTTGACCTTGTTTCTGCTCGTGGAGCTTTTTATAAAAATGCAGAGGCGTTTGAGGTCAGGTAATATCCGTTAAATCTGAACAAGTTCCCTTGCCTGCTTCAAATACTTCAACACCTGATGGTTTGCAGTTTGACCTGCAAACCGAGGCTTGTCCTAAACAGCTTTGTGAGAGTGCCTTAAAACCAACTACCTTCTCTGGTAAAAAACCAAACCAAGACCATTCAGGACCAGAGTCTGAAGTTAGAAGGAGGAAACACTGGCTGCTGCATTGTTCTCAGAGAAGCCAGAACTTCAACACAGCATGTTTTCTTAATGTCTGGTGATATAGTGAAGTTCTTTTATGATTTCATTCAGTAGATATCTGACATATTGCTCCTTTATTATGAGGGAGAGAAAACTGAGAGTTTGTATGCTTTGTATAGAGGCTATCCGGTACAATGGTAGCAATACAATTTAACCTGGTGAGATGCCATGGCAAAACCTGTGCTGGGAATTCTAGCATTACCAAGCAGCAGACCTGCATATTTAACACTTTATTAAAGCAACAACTTAGCTATGTCTATTGTTACCAGGGCATCTGTAGCCTGTTGTATTTCTTAAATACCATACTGTGTAGATGTGTGATGGCTTTCATGACATGGTGAATATATTTGAGTGAGCTACAAGATGTGCCATGTGTGTGTTAAAAAACCAATTGAAAACAAGAACTGCCAAAGGGGCGAGGGAGAACAATGAATTAGTCATTTCATCATTAGAAATCCTGCAGCATTTCAATAATCGCTCACTCAATGTTTCATTTGTCTACCCTTAAACAGTTTTGAATGAAACTCAGTGTGTATGTTCAGGAAATAAACAAAGACGTCTCCAGTCAGTTTCAACAGGATTGATCAAAGGCATCTTGAATATGAATGAACGACTGATTAAAACAAGATAATAAAAACAAACAAAACCAAAGTAAGAGTGTCCGAATAGAAGCAGGTAGAATTAAAACGTATACATCCCTGACCCTTTCTAACTCTTTTATTAGTTCATATATTATTCCAACAAATGCTTAAATGGATTTACAACTTATATTCAAAAAGTGTCCCGTTTATTTTCCAACTTAAATAAATAACAATCCCAGTGTATTAACAGTCCTAATATCCACCCAGAGTGACAAATTAAATAGGAACACCCCTAAAACAACCTTTCCTCCGTAATGAACAGATATGTGATAGGCCACGCCCACTTCCATCAATCTTCTTGAGACACATATCTACACATGTCATTCTATTAACTTATGCTGATCTTAAAAGAGAACAAATTGAGCGTTAAAATGACATTATGTGTGGGGGTCTGCAGCCTTGCCAAGTGCACTTCAAAGAGCTTTTAAAAAAATGGCTGCCTTTCCAATTATTCCCAAAATAAAAGTATAAATCTGAAAATGAACAAAATATATAATATATGTCAAATATATTTGACATGAATATTTAACATTTTTACAAGTTAAACATGTAAAATGCAATGCGATACAAGGCAAGATGTTCATTTTCATCTACAGTATTTCTAACCACTGTTTCTAAAATGCGTAACCTTTAGACACACAGAAGTCATCAAAAAGCACTCTTGCTATCTAGCAACTGATCTGCTAAATCATTTTCTTTATTCAACTACCTATATTCAGCTAAGCAGTTAGCTTCTCCTGCTATGGCTTCTTTTTCTGCCTCTCCTGCTCTGTGTGTTAGATGTTTAGTTACTCCTCATCCTCCTTGACCGTTAATGGTACATGTATTTAATCTATTTTATCCCAGCTTTGGAGGCGAAGGATTCAGATTTAGAGTTGAGGTTCTGAACAACTGATCCACAGTCATCGTTTGCAATACGAGTTAGCCAGCCCCCTGTAGCCTTTGAGGGCAGACCTTGCCTAGCTTAAATATACCCCACTCAGAGACACACCAGCTGAGAGTGAGACTCCAGTCAGAAATGTGAAGTTAGCAAAGTCAGCTGTCATAGTGAGGTGTATCTGAGGGGCAGAGTGGGAGATGTTGACTTAAAGTTGCTGACTAAAACGAATCGTTGATAAATTGTATTTCATGTCAGCACTAATGACTCCCGACTACGCCAGTTGGAAGTCACTAAGGTTAATGTGGAGTCCGTGTGTACTCTTGCTAAGACGATATTAGACTTTGTAGTGTTCTCCCTCCCTCAGCGGACCAGTGATGACATTTGTTTTAGTTTTTAAACATTGAGCTGATGTCAATCTAAATGTTACTAACCTCCTCTTGTGATGGTCTGCGGAGCCAGCGTGCTACTTGTTTCCATGGACTGGCTCTCCTGGCCAAGTTGCTCATCGGGGGGCATGTAGGCAGGGGGTGGGGTGTCAGCTGTCATATAAAGGGTGCAGTTAGAAAGGATGAAACCAGGTGTTGCTGCTAGCACACAAACACACACCACAGAACATGTCCCGGACATATGACTCACTTGTTAAGCCAAACAATGATCTATTCCTGACAGAGATGCAAAATGAGCTCATTATTGAGGCAAACAGGAAACCCCCACTTCAAGGCACTGAGGACATTTTAATGTTAATCATGCTTACTATGTTTTTCTATTTTGACAATTAAGCTTTTCTAGACAAACAATTATATATACAGTATATTCTGAAATCCTTAAATGTCATTAAAATATTTTCTGCCAACTTCCTGCAGCCACTAAGCCAACAGATATCGTCTGTAGAAAACTAAAACAGGATAGAGAAGAAATCCCCAGACACACATTATTTCAATAGATACCTACAAAGGGGTCCAAACCACTGGACAGTGGAAAACAGTTATTGCATAACTTATTATTATAATTTCACTTAATTATTCAATGTATTGCATCCAAAACTTTAAATTAAGTTTTAAGTTTTTTTAAGTTTTAATCCTGTCTTCTCTCGTAACCGAAAACTAAACTAATGTTTTGTCTGAGTTTTTATGATCACAGATCTACTTTTAGTTTGCCAATGCCTCGGCTTCTTCATGGAAAAACGGTCGTTGAATAAAATTACCTCTCATATTTTTAGTTAATCATTAAATTATTATCATCATTGTAATAAATCAAAGTAAAGTTTATTGTATGACAACCAAATTTGCAGTTTATTGGGCATACCTGGTAGCTGGAATGGACTGGAGGGCCCCGAGCTGGCAGGAGAGTTTGGATAAGTACCGCTGCTGGCTGGCGATGGAGGGTATGGGGAGTTAGGAGAGATGGGAAAAGAACCTCCTCCACTGTTGCTGCTGCCGCCCCCACTGTGCGGCTGCGGGAAGGATTCTGGAAAGGTGGCGTTGAGTGGCATGTGTGGCTCATTGTGGGTGAGATTGCGGAATTGCACCAGCAAGCTGTGCTGAGGGTTGAACTCGCTGTGTCGTGGTACCAGGACAGGAGGGAGCACTGGGAGGGAGAAACAAAGGGGTAGAAAAAAAGTTGGTTAAATTCATACAAAACATAGTGAGGGGGAGGAATGTTATTTTCTTTCTTCTGAAACAACTGAATATCATATGTCAGGTACTGATGTCTAACAAACACATCCTTGCCCTGAAAGCCTAGCTGACTTAACCCTTGTAAATAATGTATCATCTTCAGTTTTGATGAGGAAATGTAAGCTTCTAGACAGGCTTGGAAAAGTAGAAATGGAGGGGACAAGACTTGTAACACCACGACCATAAAGTTCTTGACTAACATTGTTATAAAATGTCTTATTATATTTTACCAAAGGTACAAAAACAAAGATATCGAATTTAAAATTAAATAATAGAAAATGAATAAAACCCTTAAATTGGAGAAAATAAAATAGACAGATTTTGCTTCTGATCTTTTAGTTACAGCTTTATCAGATCCTCATGTTTGTTTATGGGGGAACAGTCAGATTGACACTGAGCTAAACATCATTACAAATATGGAAATTACAGAAATCTGTTACAACTGAGAACTTTATTCCCGGAGTACATACCTGGACTCTCCACTCGTTTGTAGTGATATGGGTTGATGCAGACCTCCTTCTGTTTGGAACCAAACGGGTACTCACACACCTCCAGAGGCTTAAGCTCATGGTGAGACTGGAGGTCAGGCCAGCGCCACACTCTGCAGTAAATAACGTGAGGCAGACCTTTTCTATGAGAAACCTGTAGTCGGCCATCCAATGATCTTGGAATAGTAACACACTTGCTGGGCTGCCCAGGGCAGCTAAGAGCCTTCTCCAAGTCCTCCATGGCTCCTTTCTTCTTCTTCAGCTTTTTCACCAGGGCATCCACAGCTTTTTCTGCCCATTTCTCCTCTTCGTCTCCTTGCTTCCAGCCAAGAAGCCGCTTCACTGCTGGGCTTGTGAAGGAGAAGAGACTGGACATGGAGGTCATGTTGCAGTCTGTATATGCTGAAGGGACCAAGGAGGCTCCACAGGTTTCCTACAAATAAGTTCAAACTAGTGTTTGAAATCAAAAACTTGTGAAAGAGAGGACCAGGGAAACTACTTGGGGTGGGGGGTGGGGAGTAGGAGTCTGACAGGCTAAAAGAGATAAGGGTGGGGTAGTGGACAGAGGGCCTAATACTTGTCTGACCCAGGACAGGAAGCAGGGGAAGGATGGGACTCTGCAAGCCGGATGCAGCTTCTGCTGCTCAGGAAGGGCCCTGCAGCAAGCTGGCCCTGAGCTGGGTCACCCCCACTTATGAAGAGAGAAGGAGCAGGCCGCAGGAGCTGGATCAGGACCTCCGTCCTCTGTCAAATTGTCTTGAGCCGGTTGACAGGTTTAGAAACAATGAAGTGCTCACTTCTTAATATCAAGCCCAAGCCACTTGCTAGATTGATTTCTCCATCAATAAAGAGTCCATGTTCTACCCCACTGCGGTGTCCTGCAAAACAAAGAGAAAAAAAGAGCAGATACATTACAAGTGGGGTACCAGAACTCCCAGGGGTCTGCGAACCATAGCTTAGGGGTCCGCAAAATACTTTACAAACAATTGTCAAAGTGTGCTATATCGTTGAAAAAGCATATCTACAGGGACCTCTTGCACCAATATAATCAGCTATTTTGTCTAATACTCCCGCCCACTTTAGTTTTGTGCCATTAGATCAATTCTGATATGATCGTGACATGTCTGTCACTTCAAAAAAACACCTCTGAGCCAACATTTTCTCAAAGTTTATAAAATGAATTACTTGGAAAGTGTAAATGTAGCCTAATTCTATTGTTGCAAAGTATAGTACATTATACATAGTATTAATACATGCTTATCAACGATACGATAATGAGGGGGTCCTTGGAATAATGTCTCGCCTGAAAGGGGTCCATGGTCTAAAAAAGTTTGAGAACCCCTGCTCTAATGTTCCCAATATTTGTAAAAACATCACAATTACAATACAATATAAACATTTAGAAAAACGTTCAATTAATTATTAAGGCGTCTCGCACTTCTGCACACAATATTGGGCTGGTGTAACCAGCAATAAGGATTAAACCACTTCCAGCCAAGAATAACAAGAAGAAAATCATTTCTAGTCTTGTGACTATCCAAAGCGCTTTTACACCGCTTGTCCCACCTACATGTTCACACACTGATGGCAGAGGTTGCTATGTAGAGAGATCATCAGAAGTAACTAATCCAAATCACATACATGCATATGCTGCCGCCAAAGCAGCGGGAGCAACTTGGGGTTAAATGTCTTGCTCAAGGACACATTGAACCTGCAACCTTCCGGTTGAAAGACGGCTGAATCTACCAACTGAGCCACAGCCGGCCCATATGGAACTGTTTGAAATTTGTCCTAACTGACAGGGTGCAAGAAATGTTTATTTACAGAGTTTGCATAGTTACTGTCTATACTTTTGATGGCGACCCAACGAAGCCTTTGAATGAGCCAATGAGACTGAACAGTCTGCTCAGAGTCAAACAGAGCCGTGCTCAAACAGTCAGCGATAGGAGATATAATCATGTCGTTTAAACTGTTGCCACCTGAGTTTTTCTGCGCTCACCTGTTGTGACAACAGAATCAAAAATGAAACAGAAGGAGGCGATATCAGCAAGTGCGTACCTCGGATGTTGACTCAAAAGAGGAAACAGTACTGAATAATAACTAAGTGGTGCAGAAAAAGCTCAAATGGTGCTGAACATGTATTAATATGCAGAGAAAGACATTTGGGTGGCTAAAAAATAGCGATGCATTAGAGATTTTTACCTAGTCTGACCTGCCGAGACAGATTTTGGCTGATACCGGTTATCTGTCTTTAAAGCTCTATTATTGACAGCAAAAGCAAACCAATTTTTGGAAGATGTCTTTAATTTAAATTATTTTTTTGTTAACACTGACTGTTAACGGTTACAAAAAACCCTAAAAACAAGTAACATGACCATCTCTAATTCTCACTCATATTGAATGTATCACAATAATGAATCAAAAGATAGAAACAGAAGTTTACTGCTTTACTCTGTTCAGCTGAATTCTCCCTGACTCCTGAAGAAATTATCACTTTATCATTTAAAAAAAAAAAAAAGAAAGGGGGGGGGGGGGGGCTGGAGGGTCTAATCAGTCACTCCCTTCAAAGTACTAAACCTAGCTTTAACTCAGTAGAATGCCAAATAGAGCAACAACACATTCAGCCAGTCTCAAAGATGACTGGAGTAGATCCTGAAGTAATAATTCATAAATAGTCATTGAGATCATGGATCTATGAATCCAAAATCGTTTTCAATCAAAAATCATTCTGAATCGAATCATAACCCCCAAGAATTGAAAACGAATCGTGAGACAACCAAAGATTCCCCGCCCTATTAATCTATAATATTTCAAAGTGATAGGCTGCTTCTCAAATCAGGACAAACTTTTTTAATAACTCGCTCATACACTGAGGCTTTATCATTCAAGTGTCCTTCCGTGACCAAATAATATTACAGGAATATTAATTAAATATGTTAACGTGCTCCGCTTGCCAGTCAGTCACAGGGCTGACATACAGAGATTGACAAGCAGCCACAATCACACCTACATAGGGGGGCACAATTCTTGCTAAAATGTGAATCACAATTTTTCATGAGAATTGAGATCAGGATTCTCTCACAGGATTTGTATTTTTTCAACTCTACGTGAAACCTTGGCCAACTCCAACACGTTAAGTGCCTGCCTCCTTCCTGCTGGTCTACATGTTATAATTAATAATTGTGATCGCAATATTGATAAAAAGGGTTAGCCCCAGAAGCAGGGATGTTCAGTTTTGTTTCCTGACATCGGATTTCCCGCCAGCACCCACACCCCCACACAATACTAGGCATGTTGTGGTTAACCGGTTAATTGTAAAGGCTCTGTTACACAGAGTGTTTCTGTGATCAGGCTCAAAAAAGGGGGTAGAAAATGATTTTGGGCACAACCCGAAGAGAAGCAAAAAGAAAGTGACACATGGCCGCGAGTAGCTTTACTATGGTAGAGGGACACTGCAGCGATGCTTTGTGTCCCCCAAAAATGAGTGAAGTCCCCAGTGTGGGAGTATTTCAGGTACACCAAGAATGACCAGGAAGTTATTCAAGACGATGGGCTGTCTTCTGCAAAACCTGCTAGGTAAAAAGTTGCAGCTGTGTCAAACACATTTAATTTGATGCTGCATTTGCGACATTAGACCACCACATAGCACTATACTCCTAAGTAAAGGTAATACATAATAACAGTGATATCATGTTAGTTGCAATTAGTTACTTGATGAAACACTGAGTTCATCAGGAATTTAGTGTAATCATGTCACTTATAATCAACAGCGTAGAAGCAACAGTTTTGGCATCAGTGTAGAGTAAACAAACAGTAACGCTGCATGTTGTCTATGTAGGACAATAGTCCTCATCCATGTACTGTAAACACTAACTTGTAAGTTAATATATCAGGTGTTAAACACAAACATTGAGCTTTTAGACTTCAGGCACTCTACCACAGATTACATTCATAACAATGATCAATTATCAATAACACTGCATGAGAGATGTTCTCAATTTTATTTCATTTCTATTGTTTCTACTAAAACATGAAACAAACAAAAACAATCATTTATAGGATCTTCTCATGGCACATTTGAGGTCAAGGCTGATTGAATGACAGACACACTTGAACCTGCCTGCACGATGATACAGTATGCTGCACGGTAATAATTGCCAAAATCCAGTAGAACTGTGCTCAAAAATCGATATGTCAATATATTGTCATGTGCTCCTTGCAAATACATGTATTGATGCAGATTCAGGGAAAATAAGTTTTAATTGCAACCCTGTTATCACTACTGGTGAGCTGTGTGTGTGGAGGCTTGTAATCAAAACCAAGAGAGAACAGAATCACATCTGCAGCAAGCAGCTGCACATAACGTGGCAATAAAAACCACACAAGTTTGGTGTTATAACTTCAAAATACTAAATTGTAGAGCTTTCGCACACAGAAATCTCCAGAAAAAGTCAAGCTATTTCCCGGAGGAGCTCTATATGTGAACACAAACAGCTGAATTTTTCGCTCAGACTTCAGAGTTTCTCCTGCCAGATCCCTAGTATTTTTCCGAAGCAAGTCTGAGTGGGCTGATGTGAGAACGCAGCAGGATATTTTTTCGGAGAATTCACCTTGGGGGAGTGACGTTTCTATAAAGTTACTGCTGCAAGGTGCATAGAGTGTCTGCACGCAAACACTACGATCTCCGTGCACGTAATTAAACGGTTGCATTACGTTTTCTGTTCGCCACTAAGTTGTTCTCCGCTCTTTTTTTTTTTTATGTTGTCATTCCGTTGAACTACACATAACAATGAAATAAAGGCAATCATTGTCATTCTAGCATCATGTAGCGGACTCCGTTGCTTCGTCCGTTACTTCAGCGTTGTTATTTAACGTCACGTCTTATCTCAGGAGAACCCCGCCCGTCTGACAGGGATAGTCTCCAGCTGTGAGGTGTACAGTATATGTGAGAACACCCAGGTTGGGAGAATCTCTGGAGCAGTCCTCCTGAAATTATCTAAATATTTTCCGGAGCGCATATGTGAAAACGGCTATAGACGTCTCTCTTTTTCTTTCACAATCTGGTCCCCTGCAGAGTATATAGAGGGGTACAAAATGAGGGAGATCGATCAGTAGGGATGGGTATAGTAATGATTTTATTGAAAGCAGTAGCGGTATTGGTAATACTTATCGATACATCAGGGTGTGGTGTATTAATTTAATAATAGGATATCAAGACACATTGCTCTCTCACGGGCCAAGAAAGAGCGAGAGGCGTGTATAGGCGCATGTTGACAGTGAAGCAGACGCGACATAAAAACAGTAAGTTAATCTTGTGCCTGATTTAAAGTTGTAGTTTTAATCTTAAATTTTTTTTTGCAAAATACTTACCAGTTTAACCACTTATATTCCTGTATAATGTTTTTAAATGCACAAAAGTTGTGCTGATAAGTTTCTTAAATGTTTTTAAATGTCTTTGTTGGGGGTCTGGATATCTCCCTCTGAACAATTTTAAAGCACGAGAAATGTTTTCTCTACATTCTGATAAATTTTTATGCACAGTGAGCGTTTTCTGCACCACTTTAAAATGATTTAGTAATGTGTCCTTTTTTGTATCTTTAAATCTATTTTAGTGTTCATCAGGCACCTTTTTATACAGTGATGCATTCATTTAAAAACATGTAGACTTGAGAGCTGCTGACTGACATCACTTCAAGCAGCAATAATGGAAATCAATGAATAGAAATAAATTATTGTAGGCCTACTTGTTCAAACATTTTTTTTAACTAATGAGGTCCGGACCTCGCTAATATGAGGGTGCTCTGGGGGTGCATAGATAGATCCCCATGTGACCGGAACCTGCAGGTTTTCAGCCTGCTTGGCCGTGATCAGTGACCGGCCGGTCCACATAAGTAAAGTCAATTCAGTGGCGATCAGACTCACATAAGCCATTTCATGCCCCGTGCAGCGACACAAAAACTATTGGATGGCCACACACACAACAACATGTAGGCAGTGAAGACGTAAGGTGCACATCAGCAGAGAAGAAAATGGTTCGACAAACAGGAGGAGAAACTCTCTGCCCATGGCAGATCCGCTCGTGTGTGCTGCCCGTGTGTGTGTGCTCCCGCTGTGTGTATATATCTCCCTTGCAGACGTATGTAATTAATATTCCTGTTATATTATTTGACAATGGAGGGACACTTGAATGATGAAACCCCAGAGTATCAGCACGTAATTAAAAAGTCTGACCTGATGTGAGAAGTATCACTTAAACGCTGCAAATTGAAAATCAAGTGCAAACTCCTAAAACAAATGCAACGGCTGAAACACGCTGCAAAAGAAACAAGCCCGCTGCAAAAAAAGTAAAAATAAAATAAATGCATTAACATCTACTGCGCTGTGGATACAGAAACAAATCAAGTCAAAAACATAAATATTCAGAAAATAACTGCAAATACAGAAACACTGGAAGTTCAGCCTTCACAAAGGAAGTGCTCCAGGCCTGTAGGGGCGCTCTGTGGAACTGTTTATGTTTAGATAGGGAAGTTGTGTCGTTGCAAGACACAGAATAACATCAATATTAAAAACCAGAGATCAAAGCGAGACTGGCTTGGATTTTGAAATTGGGGTCGAGACAGACGAGAGGGAGTTCTGTTACTCGGGATGCCTGGAGCTAGTGCTAACTCTGGGGCAAATGAGCTCCAACTCCAACTCATCCCTTTGCAGCCGCTTTCACAGCCTGACACATCGTGCTTTCGACATACCAAGAGTAAGACTCCTGGTTAAACTCAATGCTCATCTCTTTGCTACAGTTTAACATAACTTCCCTGTCATCAAACAAGGACACTTCCGTGTTTCCCCTAGGTTGCAGTTGTAGCAGTGGTAGTGAAGTGGAATAATGTTTTAGTAACTATTTACATTTATTGGACAACATAATTAACCAACAACCACCCTATTGTCATAACCCAGGAAGTGAGTAATGGCAAAAAGACGAAAAGAGTCATTTCCCAAAGAAAATGAATCATTTATTTCACAACTCATTTTTATTTTTTTTTAAATCAGCAGCTGTGCACCACCACTGCTAGATGCATATAGAGGAAACACTGCACTTTACCCAAGGAGAAACCCCATTCCCTGGGCCTGTTAACTTCAAAATCCTGGTGGTCTGAAGTCCCGTACTCATGCCGGGCAACAGTACTGGTAGCCGGGCAGCTAACTTAACAGAGCTACTTGTCAACAAGACCTAATTTTTCGAAGTCGGACAGAATGGCAGACGCAAAACAAAAACTGGACATTTAATCGTGAAATCTTGTGCTGCTCTGTGTTACTCTCAGGTCATCAGAGATGTTTATGAAAGACTGGAGTCTCTTAACAGAGACAAACAGTGCCAGTTGTCTCATGTGAATGAGTCCTTCGCAGGCTGAATGTGCATTTGTAAATCAATGTCTTATATTTTAATTTATTTTTTAGGTAGAGGCAACCCATGCCTGCCTACTCTCTACTCTGCAGATTTTGTTTTTACTTTTGACGATGATACAGTGCCGCCACACACCAGCATAATGCAGTAATTGCAGCTGTACATAACAAATTCACCAAACGTTGTCCTCAGAAAAACATGTTCTCAGTGACAGTATGGGTCATATTGGCCAAAGCTCTGGCGGTACAAAATCTGATAGAAACAAAATCCTTTTTCAACAAGAGGTTTTTCTATTCACAATACACTGTTCTGTATTGGAATGATGAGGTGCGTCCCTCAGATGCATGGAAACTGAGCTGATGGTGTCCTTTTAGTTTTGGGCTGGGCAATATCGATATTTTAGAAGGAAATATACGGTAAGACAATATTTTTTTGTTTTGTTTGTTTTTTCAGACAATATTGTTTAAATTGTAGAGTAGAGTTCAAATTATGTTGAACGTTTCTTGAATACAGCCGCCTGCTTGGACTTCTCTCTTCACCCTGCTCCACCTCTCTCTCCCTCTCAGCAAAAAAAGAAAACTGTGTGTATCTTGTTATGCAGGAAAGGAACATTAATTATATTTAAGGAGCATCTTATTTTTTTTAATTTCACCAAGGGTGTTTTTGTTGTCATATTTCATGTACATGTTAACAATTGACAACAGGAAGGCTGTTAATAAAAGTGCCACTTTGACATTTAAAATGTGGCCCATTTGGAGTTGACTCTTTACAGAAAAAATAGAGATATATTGTTTATCAATATTCAGCTAGAAATATTGAGATATGGTTTTAGGTCTATATAACCTAGCCCTAATTTTAATGCATCAGAAACTCAGGATGCAAACCAGACGACCCACATCCCCCCAATCAACCGTAACAGTACTGCAATTACATAGTTCTAGATGCAAACTAAAGCAGAGGTTAACCTCTTAAAGTAGAACATGTGCATATTAAAGGGGTCATATTATGCTTTTTCTGGTTTTATATGCTCTTTAGTGTGTTTTCCAAGTGTCCTGTGCATGTTTAGGCACATCTATGTGCAAAAATTAAAAGTCCACGGAATATCGTACATTCTCCTGTTAGCTGTAGCATTAGCTGCATGTAACGCTCGGTTCTAGCCCCCCTCGAAAAAAATTTGCCAGTGTGACGTCTTGTCAGTGTGAGATCACTGCTCTAAGCCCATTGGCTCGTTGTGACAAGCCCAGCAGCTCATGTTGCACGACCGTTAACTTCTGTAGCACAGTCGTGCTAAGGTGCTAATGTTTTTGCTCCACTCAGAGCCAAAGTGGCTGCATTCCCAATATGGTAAAAGGGGCGTGACATTTCCGAGAACCGTGCTGAGTGACTGACCAATTACGGCAGAGCCAACAGGCCGACCAATCAGATCAGACTTGGCACACGTGAGGACTCTGAACGTGGGCACTTCAGAGCCTTAGAGAGAGAATCAGAAGCGAGCCGGTGCATGAAGCGGCAGTTCATGAAAACAGACACTTTTTTTTATAACTTTAGCTATTGTGAACATACTTTAGTAGGTACATAGATTAAATATACGAACCCCAAAAAGGGCATAATATGACCTCTTTAAGGACACACTCACACTAGGCAAAGTTGTCCCGTACCCACATCGGAGAACAACAAAGAACATGACAGCTACTTTATTGACACGATAAAGGCTGTCCACGTTGTGAATCATGCTTGTACATGAGGCATACCATGCTGAAGCACACCTCTTCCAAGCGTGCCAGGGCCAAGGCAGTGTACCGTGCTTGGGCATGGATCGGAGCAATCTCACACTATAGTCAGACTAACTGGACTTTAGGGATGAAGCGTGCTTAGGGTTGCCTAGTGTGAGCGCACTGTGCAAAGTAAGAAAACTTCCACCCTTAAACAGTTCCTTTTTCTGACATTCACCAGACAATCCTCAAGCAGCTTTTAATTCATCCCCAGATATGTCAATGCCGTTGTTGCTCTACATCAGCAGTCATTTATGAGTTTATGGTAGAGGGGCAAGTACAGCAAAGAATAAATGTAATATTCAAAGACAGGGATGGAGAGGAGACATACCGTTTCATGAACTTAATATTTGATACATTACACTTTCCAGGATTAACCACGGCAACAGTCAATGTAAAGTCATTTTACAATTTAAACGAGTGTTTGGCCCTCATGACACAAGGTAATCATTTTCTCAAACTGATAACCATCACACTTGTGCCTCATTTTGCTTTCACCATCAGCTGCTAACAAATAAATCAACACTTTCTGAACATACATTTTAAATATCTCTCTTTTATGTTCAGTAAATGTTGATTTATGTTGAATTGAAGCCTCTGTTACTGAATATTACTGTCCACATGAGCTCTTACATCCTGAGCAGTGTCGTTGAATAATATTACCACACACTATTTTAAAAGATCAGGAGATTAAATGTAGGCCCCAATGAACACTGATCTCTTCACACTCATCAGAAGGCCATTCCTAAAAACATGAAAAATAACCCGAATGTGTGAACTACAAATATCCATAAAGATGTCATTATTCCTGGAGTTAAAGAAGACGAATATCACATATATTGACACAGGACGACCCACACATCATAGATATCTCTGTTGTGTGAAACAAGTATAAAGTATAAAGTACAGGAGACAGACGAAGCCCCCCCCCCACCCACCCACAAGACAGAAAAGACTCATCCAATGGTTTACAAATACCAAAACAGTTGTATGTAAAAGTAACTAACTCGTCAATATGAAGTGGGTCACACAAACACGTACAATAAACAATAAACCTCATTGCGGAGGCTTTCGCTTATCCTGGTATGTAGCTAATGTAAGCAACCTGGAGAATTTGCTAACTAGCTAAGCTAACATCAGAACTCAACTCGGTTCGTTTGAACTTACAGGGAGATACATAAGAAACACAAACACTGCATTTGTGAAGGTGTAAAGTTACGGGTGCCTTCTTCTAGTTGTAGTTTTACATGCTTTACACTTTCAGCACACGTCGCTTTATTCTTACTCCTCTTCCTCCTTTCCAGAAACTTTTTTTAACTTCTCACATCTAAGGCTAAGCTAATGCTAGCTGTTAGCCCAGTCCTCCGAGGGAAAGTTATCCTGTGTCCTGCGCACCCTGCCATCGTAGCTAACTAGACTACTTTTCAGTGTTGTAAGTGTACGGCGTTTGTCACATACCCTTTATCAATGCACGCACCTCTTTGACTTGATTTCTTTCGATGTTCAATGATAGGTTCTGCTTTCTCAAAGATTTTCTATCGTTCTCCAGCAGAGCTTCCCTCCGTCTCCCCCTGCCATATCCTCCAGCTCCTGGACACAAGTAGTTCGGTGGGGCGTAATGTAGATCACTCCGCCATCCTGACAAACTAGTACTTACTTTTACGGTGAAGTTAGGAAGAATTTCAAGACGTATTACTTGAAACGTGCTATTGTAACATAAGTCACAACAACTTTCTTACATTACTGCTTTTGTAAACATGAACTCAGTGGCTCACTTTTCAAATTATTAATTGGCTCCGCCTGCGACTAGATAATGTGTGTAATGTCCTAAATGCACACACGCTTTCCTCCTTGTAGTCCGTGGGTCAGAGCCGTAATATTTACAGTCTATGGTCAGAGCCCAAAATTCATTTGTACTACTGAAGGTGGCAAAACTTAGTAATAATTTATAAAAATGTCATCGTCTGAAGATTATATTTTGGTATTAGAAATATTCCTGAGTGGCAGCTGTGTCGCAGTATAACCAGCTTTCAAAGTCAACCACCCCTAAATTAAAATGCATTTTAGACGCTGGTGTATATCCTGGTTTAGCCTACGCTCACGGTCAGCACATTTTTCAAACTTGTATAATTTCGTGTTATCATTTTAAACAGAGACCTTTCATTCAAGACCAATTGTGAATCTTTCTGCAAAATATTGAGGTAACTGGATCGTCAAATAGTCAATTAGGGTGGATTAGGATAATGTAGGACATTTTTTGAAATTTCAATTTGTGTCACATATTTTCATATTAAGAGAACACATAATATCAGTAACAATGTCTATATAGAAATCTCCAAGATGTCTCCTCATACAATTAGAAGAAAAATTACCGAGATTGTGCTCATAGGTAAAATGGCACACATATTAATGTTTTCTGTGCCAAATGTTTTCAGAATTTGTTGGATTGTCTAATCTGGGACAGTGGTGTCTGAAATCTGGGACAGCAGTTTTAAGGCTTAAAAATACTTTGATTCATACAAAGCAGGCTTATTTGGAAAAACACTCATGGTAAAATGTGCACACACATGAATTAGACCAACAATGTTTGTCAGATAAGATACACAAACCAGGGGCATCAAACTACATGTAAACCATGTACAGTGTACAAAGGAAATATATTTTACGATATTTTAAAATATTTAATTTATTCATTTTTTCAATAAAGATAAATAATTACAAAGCATTTCATTAAAAAGGCAACATCAAAGACTGCAATATGTTTTTTTTTTAAAGAGACATGCATAAATACAAGGCCTTAACATGTAACTTCTTAAACAAACATCTAGAATCTGGATTAAGAAAACATGTAACAATAAAGACATGTCAATAATAAAACTAGAACAATAACTATTTTAATAGACTACCTATGCCTGTAAGTGGATGTAGACCTTGACCATCACCAGATTAGGCCTACCCAAAGACAAATTTTCTAGTGAGCATTTTTCTACACCATGCCTTGTAACAACAAAACTCGATACACAACAAAGTCACAAATGCAGAGTACTGTCATGTTTTGACCAGTAAGAAAAGTTTCACTACAATTGACAATTGACTAAAACTCATGTACAAAAATCAGCCTTTAACAACTGATAACATTGATTGTGATAACAGGTCTTCCTTATTGGCCAGCCCTATATTAAAAATAAGCAGTCCTCAGGGACTCATCATCATCGGAACCACTGACTGCAGATCGAGCAGGAGAGCCACTCCTCTGTGCACTTGGGGTCATCCTTGTCGCCATATGCATATCTGTATCTGCAGATGTTGCATGGATCCATGTTTTGTGTAGTTGATTTTTTTGTTTTTTCTGTACTTTCCCCATGTCTTTTCCATTTTTCCCCTGAAACAAACTGGAAATGTTCCTTGCTGGTTAAATCCCAAGTTGAAGGCTTTGACCTCTTCCGGCTGGTGGTGGGTCGCTCTCTCACTGGCAATGTAAGACTTCTGAATGACACCGTTTCTGGCTGAATCTCCACCTCAATCTCTTGTGCCAGAGGTGATGGGGTGACGATGCAGGAGGACAGAGTGTGTGTGTGTGTGTGTGTGTGTGTGTGTGTGTGTACGTGTGTGTGTGTGTACGTGTGTGTGTGTGTGTGTGTGTGTGGGGGGGGGGGGGGGGGGGGGGGGGGGTTGATTGATGAGGAGGTGGTGGTATTACTTGCTGCCCGGCATCATGCAATGGATGGGGGGAGGTTTGCACCACGATTGGCCTTGAGATGCTGATAGGTTGGATGTGCACAGAGCAGTACATCTTCCTCTGGGAGCTCTGTGGTTTGCTTGAAGGGTTGCTCAGTAGTTTCAAATGGAGCAAACAATCTTGCCTTGATCTGAGCTAGGTTAAAAGGAAAGATGCCAGAGCCTCAGAAGCCAGGCTGGGTATTTGATGGTGTTGCTGAATTGGCCTAGGCTTTGGAGAACAGTGGCCTGAACAATGCCCTGTCCAGTCTTCTTCCACCACTTTCCCTTGTGACGATCCTCCCCTCTTGCCTCCAGGGATGTTTAAGGCTCCTGTCAGCTGGCTGCAGGTAATGAGTGGGATGGGATGGCGGGCTCAAAACAGCGAAATCGTTGTCTTTCATCAGCTTAAGAAAGTTCACGTGAGAGCTGTGTACATCCAGCAGCAGTAAATGGGGTTGTGGGTCATCTCTTGGGAGATGCATCAGAAACCTTTTTCCCCACTCCAGGAAAAGGTTACTGTTGATCCACCCATTATCAGACATACATATCACTGGTGTGTTTGGTTTTTGCTCTCATTGAATGACATATAAATAGAAAATAAACAGTTATGAACATGGTCGACAATGAATAAATATTGACTATGTAAGTGCTAACTTTACCCTCAATATATTTTATTATTGTACATGTTACAAAACTTAAATTAATTGCCCAAGCTTTGATTTGTTTGAAGTAAACCGTCCTGTTTTTTGCGCTCATCTTACTGGAACATAGCGACACATGAAAAAGAGATAGAGAGAGGGGGAGAAGTTGGCTGCACCACTAGCCTGTAGACATCAGTATAGTCTTAACAACAATAAGGTACTGAGTGCCTGACATACTGATTTGCATTAACAACGTGCATAGCATAGCATGCACGCTGGTCGTCTAATCCGACCAGCGTGTCATTTGTCAAAAGGTGCCATCACACCTGCATCTATTTGGGACTTGGGTTTTGATTTGAGTTTTATAGATGTTTAATTGAATGAACATAATTGAGGGTGATTTTGAGCTTCATCAATGTTAGTTTTACTTTAACTCGGTGATTCTGTGTTCCTCTGAATGTGGAACATAAGCGCTGAGAGAATAATTAAGGTTTTGCATCAAATTAATGTTGATTTCTGACTGTTTATTGCGAATGAAAACTGGAGGAATATGGCCTCCAGTGAACAAGCAAGTAACAGCCAACGGTCATAGCAACAAGGGATGGAGTGCGTCATCCACTAACTCTTGATCGTCGGTGTGGTCGGTCAGCTGCTTTGGAACACCCTGACTCAAGCTAGTAGCCAGGGGGTGTTCAGTGGATACGAAAGAACACCCCCCCCCCCCCCCCCACACACTTTTTGTTTTAAACAAATAAATAAATGTGTCCCCCTTTTAAATAATTCTAAACCAAGTCATGGAAACCAAACAGAAGCCCTTATCTTGTAAATGCACCATTTTTGTGATTCTCCTTCCACTAATGATTCTGTTGAGAATGTTAAGAACTCATGTGTGTCCCCTTCAATAGGCTGGCTGCAGGCCTGGGACTGCAAGTGCTACAACTATTAATATCAACATAACATCTTTTAACATCTTTATAAATGTTAATGTGTTCTAACGGCTTCTCTATGGAAGCGACTGGTGATCAGAATTCAAATTAAAAATCAAATTTTAAATTAAAACGCAATTCAAAATTAAAGATTCTAAATTTGAATCATCTGGAAGCGAGCGGCATAGTAACTTTATTTTGATGTAAAACACAGCTGTCAAAAAGAGCTTCAGCCAGAGTATCACAAATGCAACGCAACTATCTAAATTTCTGCCTCCAGTTCAGACCTGCCCCACAGAACACGACATCTCTGTGTACAAACACAAACATGGTCTAAATAAGACTAGAGTACTCATTTGTTTGAACAGTCTCATCTTTAAACAAGTAAAAACCTTTAGTTAATGTGTGGTCTGATGACATATCTTTGATTCAAACACTTATAAGAAATAAGAAAGAATAAGAAAAACAGCAGTTGTCTTCTGCTCCACTGTCAGGGATCAAAACATCATGACATACAACAGATCATATGGAATCATATACAGTAATATTGAATTTATTATAGAAACATGACAAAGTTATGGCAACAGTCATCTCTGCCTGTTTAATGTTCTCCTTTCACCCAAACTGAAACAGACAATCACCCCAAGCTAATGTTATTACAACCAGAGAATAAGTGAATCACATTTTAATTTCAAAAGTTCTGTCTTAATAGTCACTTGTTTCATGTCAGAGAAAATCAAATGTATTAAAATTCTTTAAATTCCTCTCTATGACATCAAATGCCAGCAAAGATTAAGTCTCTTTTTTGAGGTATGAACATTTAGGGATTTGAGGCTTGTCCCCTACTACTACAATTCAATAATGTCGAACTGAAATATCTGCAGTTAGTCCCTCGTATTTCAGAGAAATTAAACACTCTAGAAGTAGTGACTAACACTTAAAGATATGGTGTTCTGAAGCTGACAATCTTTGAACATGCCATCCATGGCCTGCTCATTCTCACGGCATAATTCAATTTATTTAGTCTTTGCATTCATCCATTGTCTATACAACTTATCCCATTCTGGGTCACGGGGGGCTGGAGCCAATCCTAGTTGTCACTGGGCGAGAGACCCTGAACAAGTCACCAGTCAATCACAGCGCGGACACATGGACACAAATGTCCATTTACAGACATTAGTTAGCCAGCAATTAGCTAACGAGCAAATCTTTGGACTATGGGAGGAAGCTGGAGTAGCTGGAGGGAACCCACACATGCGAAGGGAGAACATGCTAACGCCACACAGAAAGGCCCCGTCAGGCCTGGGATTCAAACGAAGAGCCTTATTGCTGTTAGGCAACAGTGCTAACCACTGCATCACAGTTCAGCCCATATAAAGACATGCTGTCCTTAATATTTTAAAATGTTTGTGATGTGGATGTCATAATTAACAATGGAGTTTGTACTGTTTTTTTTAATGCAAAATGTATTATTTTTAAACATTATCTCAAATGAATTGTGTAAGCACATGGCATCGTTCAGTTTTGCATTTAATATGTTCCATATTGGCCATATTACCCTGCATTACATGGGACCTTACAGTTAAACAAATCCCACTTTTAACTAGAGCCGGGTTAGTGCAATGACCACAGATTTCTTTTAGAGTGTATGCTCTGACAGAATAGCACATCACCTTCTCCTATTTTTAAGGTTGCTGCTTCCCAGTAATGACACGGAGGCTTACCTGGTGTAGATCAATGTCGATCAGTCAGTGACAGAAATGATACAAGTGATATGTATGATATAAGTTCTGGGCACCAGGATTACATGTCTGGCCCATTTTACTTTTTAAATCTGCAACCTTTAATGTAATTTAGTTATTTTTCTGCCATCATGCAAAAACTGAATATAACTAAAGGGCAGGGGAAAGCAGCTGAAGAGTTCTTGTTGCTTGGGTGTGTCCCCCCCCCTCCCCCCTTTTTTCATACACCAAAAGACGTTCACACACTCTTCTCTATGCTCAAGGCACTTGCCTCAAAAATGTGGTTGAGCACTGAACAGTGGCTATTCATTGGGGCTTAAGGATAAGATAGGTCAAATAGAGAGGAAATTATCTTGATTAGAAATGAAAAAGAACAACTTGTTATAAAGCTAATATAACTTACCAAATGATTTGCTTCATCAAAGGATAATAACTGATTGGGTTAAGTTACAATGCATATGATGGTCCCCAAGTGAAAAAAAGGCACTCAAATTTGTATTTGATAAAAAATTGCCACACATCTTGAGTCTCTTATCACAGAAATGAAAAGCAAATTAGTAATATTCCATGTCATAAAAAGCTGGTGATCTCTAAGATGAAGACGACACCACAGACATCTCCTTTGGTGCTAAACACTATCTGTCCTGGTTCTCCACCCTGAGGCCGCAGTCCAAGGCATCCTCAGACAGAGTGTCCAGTACAGGATTGATAAACCCTTCAAATTCAGTGTCTGCATGGTCCTCTGGATTGGTGCCGACAAAATCATTTTCCCACTCCAGTGCATTTGAATCCTCAGAGGCTGATGTTGGGCCGCTGTTAATCGGCTTGCTGCTGGGCCTCAGGGCTGCACGCAAGATGTCCTCCTCAGTCCGAGACCTCTCCCAGGCTGGAAGTGCACGATTGATTCCTGCAGCAAACAAGGACACAAACGTTCAGCCTGACAACAGAGGCCACTAGAGTCTAAAACCTATTGGCCCTCACTTGTAAAACGTACGTACGACAGAAAACTGGGTGTACGGTCATTTCCACGTAAACTTTTGTATCAGACTGAACGTGAGTGGAGGATACACTCAGATCCCACGCCAGGTCCGGCTCATTGGACGCACGTTTTCAAGTCAGTGTGGACTTCCGGTGCAGCAAATCTGACTGTATCTGAGAATTATAAGACAATACTACTGTTTGGCCAAACCCTTTATTCATTTGATGTAGGACGTTTCAGATTTTCATTCATCTCTTTTAAAGTGTCTTTTAAGGAAATGACAGAGCCAGTTTGTGCAGGTAATGATGTAATGAATCATCTGGAACATAAATAAACTGATGTGAGTAAACTCTGTAACTGTGTAATTATTTATTAGTTTGACATGGACAGAACTAAAAAAAATACTCAAGGCTTTTAAATATTTACCATTATCAGTCTCAGACACAGGTGCAGGTTCGTCTGTGTCCCCACGTTACTTTTATTGATAATGATGCTGTACAGATCACGGCAGACACTCGCCCCTCCATCTGACACAATTTCAGGCTGGGGTCCAGCTGGCCTCCCTCAGTTTTGGTGCTGCTTATTTTAAGAGCCACAACACACTTTTTTTTGCGATTTAAAGGTCTGACCACTCTTTTAACCTGATTGTAGAGAATTGGGATTATATTATAGCCTAGACTATACAAGTCACATATCACGGATGTGTATATTAAATATTAAAACCTCCACTGGAGTTCGATTGTCCATGACGTGAACCCTGTCAGAAGACAAGTGAGGGCCATTGTGAGCAGTAATTTGATATCTTAAGAAGGAACCAAGTCACCCGTTACAACCCAAAACAAACTGAAAGCTTACCTTTAATCATATATTTATTTCTTCAATGGAAGGGAACTTATATGCTATGTTTGCATGTAGCCAAAACCCGTAATAGTTTCTGATGAATGTCAACTAAGAATAACCAAAAGAAGACTTTTTCCAACCTGTTATTTAAACATTTTGTTGAGACCTTTGAAGGAAGTTGAAACGTGTGATAAACTACACTGTGCACAAATGGCCTTCCCTTTTAGCCAATAACAGGAGTTTGTCGATAGACAAAGCTGATAGCCCTTTATTGGGACCTGACGCATGTCAACATTACGATATTGAAGGAAGTTTCGACTAATCAGTGATTTGCGTCATGCCAAACAACACTTTATCTTTGCAGCTGAAGATGTTCAGACTCAACTGCTCAACCAGAGAAAGCTTTGCAATTTTCGCAAATATTCTACCCTCACCTTCCTCATCTTCCCACTCTAGGTCCAGTGAGGTCCCGTCATCATTAGTGGAGCGGGTCTTGTTGGTGAAGTCCCAGCTGCACTCCGTGTTGGGAGTTATCAGGTTTGTGTCAGAGGGCAATCCTGAAAAACAAAGAGTAAGTCAATACAATGGAGCTCTTGTGATTCTTAAACGGTTTGTGGCGGTGCTGTTCATTCTGAACTGATATTCAACTTTGTGTAAACCATTAAGTAGAGCTAATTTAATGAAGAGAAGGTGGGTCACTTACTGTTGCTTCTGAAAACCTCAGACTGGGTTTTTACAGTTTGGAGGTACACATCAAAATCCTCCCCAGAGGTTTGTCCAGAACAGGCCCTGATGACAAAACAAAATATAGAGAGAGCATATACTCATAGCTTTGACTCAAAACTCTCTGGGTTACATTTTACTCAGAGAGATTTATTAAAACTCATTGAGTAATAACATGATTCACCGATCCATGTTTTTTCAGTTCCGATCGATTCCGATACATACATACTGATTCTGATATTTTTATTATCATAACTAATAGTGTTATTGTTGATGTGTTATATGTAAGGCTACACAAACCTGGCATTGCATTGTGCTGGCTTCACATACAAACAGGAAGCAGCAAGAACTGTGAGCTTTTCAAATTAAATCTTTTAAAGTGAAGTGTAAGAATTGTTACTTTTGATCATATAGAAGGAGCTGTTCCATCCCGTCGTCATGGAGACAATTTTTGGACACTTCTTACAGTTCAGTCTGAATGTTTTCAAAATGAGACTCTGCGAGCTGAGAATGTTTATAGTGCCCAACCATCTTTCTTGATCACTGATGTGGACTGAGGTCGTCAGTCCGATATCCGATACCTAAATTATGTCAACATCGGACCCGATACCGATATAAGATCGGATATGTCCCATCTCCAAAATGTACTGAAGCACTGATATTTTATACCTTGTAGTTCTTTAATATGTAAATGATGTAGCCTTCATACTTTTAAATTGCAGTGTGACTTAATAAGTAAATTATAGTTTCTAAGGGTTTAACTTTAGTATGCCCACAGTGAAACTCCTGGGCTCATACTTTGCTGTATCCACATTGTTTTTATGTCTATCTGCTTCTTTATAGACTGGAAATGGAATTCCTATGGTAGGAATTGTGTAACCCTGCCATAGCATCAGCAAACAAAGTGATCAGCTATCATTAGTTATGTTTGTTTAGGTATGTGTGTATACATTTGGATACACTATGTATTTCATGAAATAATGTCTTTCTTTACAATGAATTTATGTACCTCGTAATTCCACTGTACATACCGTGTAAATTTACAGGAAGTCTGTACAGACTTAGGCCACTAGGCCAGGATGAAGATTAAGCATACTGTAGTATATCTAGAAGCATCTCAGTGTCCAGAGTGAAGATAAGTGAGAGACAGTTTTTTTTTGTAGATGAGGAAGAAATTCCAACCGGTGAAAGTCAGTGAAAATATTGGGTAGGGGGTATAATGCGGAGCTGAGTGGCAGGGAACAGATAGAAGCTGTTGCTATCAGGGAGCAAATACAAGGTAGTTAGTAACGTGGTCCCAATTTAAACTAAAGATTGTAGCCATTCAGTTTGTCCGAGAGGGAGAGAAATGTAAAGTAGGTCGAGCAACAGCCCACTGTGGTGGGGATGAGTGCTATGAGATCAGGACACGTCACCCTGGCTCTGCTTCCCCTGCCCTTTTCTCTGAGATCTAGCTACAGATTTTTCTCAGTGTTTCTCCATTTTGTCTCGTTTTCTCCTTGCTGTTCTTTACATGTGTAATGTTGGACCCACAGTTTGGTTGTGGGGGCTAATAGATGCCATGTGGTAGGGTAGGTACTATTAGTAGAGTCACTACCTGGTGGCTCGCATAGACGGAGCCTGGTTCTGTTGAAGGGGGGCGAGACTGGTTTGGTTGTGGTGACAACTAAGGGCCATAGGGTAGGAAAAGTAACTTGCCAGTATAGGGGCGAAATTGGGATGAGGGGTTCTTCCCTGGGCTTTAATTATTGCACAAGTATCTTGTGTTTATTTCAAATACTAGTGACAGCATCTTGTCCTCATCTACACAAATCTCTTATTAGCTAATGATTTGTTGACTTACTCTTTTTGCTGAGGATCGTAACTCGAGCCATCTGCTTTCCCCCGTCTCCTCTGCGCCGACACCTGCTAACAATCAAACAAAGATGAAATCATGATATGGATACGGAATCAATCAATTAAACATCAATCTCTCTCTTAGAATATTTATATAAAAGTTTTATGTATAAACCATTTGGAAACTAATCCAACTTTCTGTTCCGGCACACCTCATTTCACTCATTTGGTCAAGCAGAAAACAGTCATAGCTGAATTTTTGGCCCCGTGTTCATCTCGCATTATTTTCTGAGTGCCAGTGTCTTTTTTCAATTGTTTTCATGTTTTCAATGATTAGAGAGTGTTTTCAGCAGCAGGCGTCCGCCTGGAGAAAAGACGCAGCGCCCAGCGTCTTTTCTTCCGAGTGCTCCGCCTTTATTGTGCGGCCGCTCTGAGCTCAAGTTGAAAATCTTTGAACTTTTCAGAAAGGTGCTGTTGATGTCACAGGCACTCTTTTCAAAGATATTCCCCGTATTTTTGTCTCCTACAGAGCGTGTCTTGGACTCACATCCTCTTCTATCTATCTAAAAAAAGATCTTCACTATAAAACAAACAGTACAGTTGTCAACAGACTGTGCAGCGCTTTTCTTCTCAACGCTTCATGCAAGCACTCCTGAGCGCACAGCCAGCGCTTTTTTTGCCCGGAAAAAAATGCTAGGTGGACACGGGGCCTGAGAGTAGCATTACGTCACCCAACATTAACGTGAAGGACTGGTGGAAAGCATGCCAAGGTGCATGGAAGCTAAAAATCTAGGTACGTCAATACGTAAATATTGAGTTCTGAACTCCCCCTAAGTTTAAAAACAAAAAAAATACTAACTTGAATTTTTCACTGTATCCAAAGTACTTAATCTTTTTGTTATCTAAACCTATAATTGTTATTTTCCGCAAATAAAATACCTTTCTTAAGAATTTCGGAGAAATGCTGTAAACATAAAAAAAAATCTTAATTTCACTCAAATAAACATCTATAGAAAGTTGAACAAGTGAAAAACATAGTTTTACATTGGTGTCTTAAATCTTTCTGGAGATGTGTGTTTGTGTTTGTGTGAATAGAATAGACAGATATTACATTCAACAAACAAACCAAAAACAAAGAAGCAGTGCAAGATCACATGGGCTAAAAAAAAAAGCCATTTTACAGTTACAGGGGATTCACCTATCAGAGAAAACAACATTTGGTGCTTATCTGAAAGGTACATGATTTCCCCGACTGGATAACAAAGAGAACTTAATGAGGAGAAAAGGCAACAGAGAAAAGGTCACAGTGTCTCTTTAAAACACAGAAGGCTGAGGGCCTGATATGTTGTTGAGTCTGTGTACAACTCCAGCATGTTAAGAGAAGTCGCGTTATTCAAGAAGTAAGTCAAACTTGCAGAAGGGAGAGCTCGGTGCTGCCTCACCTCCTTTAATTTGAGCTCACGTGCCAACCTGGCGGCCTCACGCTGTGCGGCATTTCTAGCCTCCTCTTCTAGCCTTAACTTCTCCTCTTGTGCCTCTAACTGAATGGGAAAAATTAAAATGAAACACACACAAAACAAGTAATTATAGAACAGAAAAGCAATGCAGCAAATCAAAAAAAAGGGACAAATAGGTTTTAAATCATAAAATGAAATATCAAGGCCTACAGATCTGAGGAATGAAAAAGATCTTTTTCATTTGTGTCTTACTTCCAAATGGAGCCTTTGGTCGATCAGCTTCTGCTTGGCTGAGATTGCAGCATAGCGGTGCTCGTTCAGGTCCTTCATCTCATCTTCATTGATTGGCCTTAAAAAAAATACACAACAAAACATATTTAATTATAAATTGTTCTTTCAAAATATATTTTGGAATTTTGTTTTTTGATCATATGTATTACCTCGGGCATGGCTGTGGGCTCTCAGCCTGCAAATCAACAAACAACATTTGTAAAATGAAATGCATCTTCCCGACTGACAGTTTCATTTCAGTGTTACTAGTTTTGACCCTGCAGACCATCATCTACTGATGGTGTTAGTCTGGGCATTGTTTATTTTCATCAGTTATTATCAGAGTCTGAGTCTCTTGCTAGGGGAGTCCCTGAGAGTCTCAGCATTATTTTATCTAAAATAAACTTGTGCTAATGTTACGAAGCTATAGAGCAAACATGGGTTAAAAGAAAAGTCAATCAATATCATTCTTAATGATATTTCAGGACTGAAGGCTTCACTTCATGATAACATGATCAGCAGGATGATCAGACTTACCTCATCACTCTCTACAAGATTTTCAAACTGCAAAATTAGAAATCACAATTAGACATTTAATATTGAGCTGATATCAAATAGTTATAATGAAAAGAAAATACAAGGAAAACACTGCTAGACAGTGTAGGGCTCATACCTCTATTGTATAATGCTCCCCTGTGGTACTGCTTCGGAAGTATTTTGACCTGTAGAAATTAGAAAAACAGATCACTGATTTATAATATGACGAAGAAAGCGTTGTAGGATGATTACAATGTATACCACTGCCATCTATATAAACATTGAGCAGCCACTGTTGAAGGAATACACCTATTGCTAGATACATGAGTATTATTGTCAGTTATTGAGGTTTAAACTAGAGGACAGTTTGGTGGCAGACAAATGGAAAGGCTTACACTAAGAAAGACCTGCAGACCTCTCAGAGATTATTTGAATTCAAAAGCACATGCAAACCACTGACACACACTGCGTATGAAACAATGTGCTGCAATGGAATTAAATGAATTAAAGGCTTTCTATGCGATTTTTTGATCCAGCAGATGTCGCCCTTGAGCTCCAGCATGAAACCAAAACAACTCGCGGTGCATTGTTGTGTTAGCATGCTAATGCTAGCGATCTTTATTATGCTCGTATATTCACACTGCATGTAAATTTACCTGAAATGAGCGTGATCTAGAAACGCAGTTAAGCAGTGAGTACAGTATGTTATTCTTCTTTTCTCTAGTCCCTCAATTAAACAACTTTTATTCGTGAGGGGAGGAGTCAGCAGCTGTCCTGGCGATATAAACAAATTGAAGATAGGACTAGGAAAACTCTGAAAAGCATCACAGACAGTGGGACTTGGGTGTTACACCCATTGTAGACAGTCATTACTCACAGAGTTATTTTCAGAGGATATACTTGATTTCTATTACATTTAAGTGTGAAAAATCACATAAAGCCTTTAAAGTCAAATATGCTGCAAATACATCAAAAACACAGTTTCAGAAAACAGCTGCAAAAAAGACAAACATGGCAGTTGTAGTCTTGAATGGAAGGTCCATGTGTATAAGGATGTAAGAAGCACGGCTTATCTACACCTTTGCTTGTTACAGTAAAGTAAAACTCAAATCTGGCTGCACTCTTGTCCTAGTTATGTCATTCGCAGGCAGTCTACTCAGTAGACTGATTCATTGAGACCTGAGACTGAAGAGTAGGGTCTTTTTGGGTACCAGAGTTTGCACAGTCGAGATCTGTTCATGGAGTGGTATAAACGCTTCTTCACAATCAAAATACATTTATTCTTTCCCATTTGAAAGTCAAAGATCCATCAAGTTGGCTGAGTCTACAACACAGCAGCTTTGTGTTGGTCTGAAGCCCCCCCCCTCTCAGTTACGTCAAAGTTGAATCAATGTATGGTATTAAGTAGGCTAACATCATCTTTATCATTCATCTTGTGCTATTTTAATCCAATCAAGAATGCTGAAGGAGCCAATGCCAAAAGAGCTGTCAATGGTGAGGATCACCTCCCTTTCCAAGCATCAAATAACTCATCAAAACTAAACTTCTCAGAAAGATGAACACTTGGACAATCGGATGAGATTCACAAAGTAGCTCACGATACGATACACGATAAATGGCCCACAAGTATGGAAGGCGGCCTGGACCATAATGTCTAGTTTGCATTACAACGTCAATTTGCACATCCTAACATGACAAAATAAAATGTCCATGTTGAAACCGCGCTAAGGCGACAGAAAATGCTCTGTTAAGAGGATTAAAATTGGGGGCTGCCACTTCATCAGTTTTGAGGGGATACCCTGTAGACCTTCTATGCTTCTAGAAAGAAGCCACACTGTCCTTTACTCTATCGAATCGAGATGTGCTACTTAGTAAGGCTGCAACTTAACAATATTTTGATAATCGATTCAGCGGCCATTTCTTTTTTCGATTAACTGATGAACCGCATACATTTTTTAAAAAAACCAATAGGAAAAAAAACTTCTTTTTTTTAACTGCTTGACGAGCTTTATGTTCGCAGGCTTTGCTACATCAAATAGCTTTAACAGACATTAGACTAACACAGAATATAAATATATATATCCTCACTCCTACATACATACTTTAAAATCATACTGATGACATTACTGATCAAATAATGAAGGACTATTTTTATAGTGGGTGACTGAATTCTTCAGTTTATCTTCCGTTGTACTTTGTAAGCCACGGCTAGGTGTCATGAAATATTGATGCAGGACTAATTGGCAAGGAAATCTGTTTGTAGCGCAATATTAGTTTTTTTTTATTTTTTAAATATCAATATTTAGGGCCAGCGTATCCATAGTTGGATTAAACAGCTGAGAATGACAATATATTGCTGTATCAATAGTTTGTTCCGACCTGACTTGGACATAAATCCGCAGGACAAAAACGTTTTTAAATTTGATTGGGGCAGTTCAGGGGCAGAGCCTGTCGACTGTCAGTGTGACTGCTGGCAGCTCAAACCAAACTTCTGCACGTCACAGCTCATCATAGTGTCCTTGGACGAGACGCTGAAGCCTGAAATGGCCATCAGAGTGTGAATGTGTATGAATTGTATTAGTAAATACAGATGGGCACTACATAATCTTCCTTCAGTATACCAGTGTGTGTTCGGGGTGAATGCAGCATGTAGTGTAAAAGAGCTTGGAGTTGTCAGAAGACTAGAGAAGCACTATATAAGAACAGTCCAATTATAACCCCCCCCCCCCCGTCCCCTCCTCCTAAGAGTCGATGCTCGCGCAGGTTGCTATGTCGTAGACGCTGAAGCTTCAGTGTTTAGCCAGCTCTGCATCGGTCAGTAAACCTTTCATCATTTCTAACTTCTCTCCATTTTTTTCAAAAGCATCTCCAATATTAATCTAGTTTTACCACATTTCCGGTCAGGGAGCTCATTAGAATTACGCCAAGGCTTTTGAGGTCAGGTAGAATCAGTTATGTCTTCCATCGCTGCAACACTGTTGGTTTGTAACCAAGAAGCATCTAAACAGCGGTGTGGGGGCGCCAGAATCGAAACTAAGACGGACGACATACCGGCTGCTGCTGCATTGTTATCAGAGAAGCTTCAACATAGCATGTGTCTTAATGTCTGATCATATAATAAGGTGGTGGAATGAACTTCCAAACTCCATTCGATCTGCAGAGTCCCTCTGCACCTTTAAGAAAAAGCTAAAGACCCAGCTCTTTCATGAATACCTACTAACTTAATGATGATGGTCTCCATATTATTGATGATGATGATGATTGTGACGATTGTTTTTGTTTGATAACGACGACTTATAAGATGGTTTCTATACTGATTAGAGCTCTCAAGAACTGCCGTCCATGTTGTGCTTTCCCTCTGTGCAATGCACAACATTGTCAGCACCTGTGTGTCCAATCAGACTCAAAGCTGATCGTTTGATCTTACTGACATTGTTCCCTTTTTTTTTCTAGATCCTTGCTTGTGTTGTTCTTACTCTCTGATGTACGTCGCTTTGGATAAAAGCGTCTGCTAAGTGAATTATAGAATTGTAGAAAGATAAACAAATTAAACTTGACACTATCTGTCAAGTTTACTTGACTGAATGTCGCAAAAAATAACTAAGCAGCCTATATAGATTTCTCACGCCAGTAAAGATAACTTTCATTTGAAAACAGTAAAACATGACTTAGGGTTCTGTAAAAAGTGGATGTTAACTTCAGCGGTATGACACCAGAAGGAGTCACATGTGGGAGTGAGTGTAGAAAGGCAATCTGCTGGATAACATCAAATGTAAACCTTAAATATAGTTACATAAAAGCCTGCTAATCACGAAGGAAACAGAGAATTTAGACCCAGCTGTCTCAAGAAGGATGTTAAAGACATGTTCACTTCTTAAATAGCCCTTACACACTCTGTGGTTGATCACAGTGTCCTACATGTCCTGTTGACATTAAGGGCGGGGTCTTGATCATTGTTGACAGTGGCTTCAAGTGGGTCAGACTTAATAAAAAAACTACACGTAACATAACCTAACCAGTGGAGGACTGACCAGCCCTGCAAATCATTTCGACAACACACAAAGCGTAATAAACAAAGTCTCACAAGACTCAGGGGTATGACTGGAGTAATGGGATAATGAGCTTTGGGCTAACTAAGGAGAAACCGGATACGCTGGTCTGGATGCTGCTTAGTGCCCTTTTTCCTACTTACCCGCCTCCTCTCTGGATCCTGTTGGCGTGTCCCCTAAAGAGCCCAACACAGTAACCCCAGCAATTACCCATCGCATTGTCAAATAGCTCTTTTATCAAGCTGCCACGCTAACAATCTCCTAACAGCTGTCTGTGCATCAGTGTTGTTAGCTACATCTCCCAGTACAACTCTTGTCTCAGTCACTTCCTCATCCTGCTTCTTCTTCTTCTTCTTCTCCGGATCATGATGGAGCACAAATGATCAACATCGACACCTACCGGGTCATGTCGGTATCCTACATCTTGACATTTTTGTTTAGGTCTTAATTCAGTATTTTGGAGGTTATTGCTTCAGGCATTGCTTCGATGGAGAAAATTGTAATCACTTCATGAATATTTTTTTTTTCTGGGATTGCATCTTTAGATTCCATAGACAAGAACATTTCAGTATGCTTGGCTGTATCCGAGAGGAATATGTGGAAGTACACTTCCCCCTTTGAGGAAATTTGTCTTGGACTCCAACTGCTACATACACGTAGGCCTATAGGCTAGTATTGATAAAAATAAATTAAATCAGGATCAGAAATACTTTATCAATCTCAGGGGAAATTGGGTAAAGCAAAAAAAAAAAAAAAAGCATGCATAGGCCTTTGTCTTAAAGGTGTTTAAGCGTCAGATGAATAATACTATTGGTGGCATCATCTGTACCACGCCCTCGTCTAGCTCAGAACTTATCTCCGCTTTCAATGCAGACACCATGTATTTTTCAAAGTATTTCTTAACCACAGAAATTAAAGCCACCACTCCATAACTTCGTTTTTTGTTGGACAGAGTTCATTTATAATGGGAATATTTGTAGATTTTTTTTTTCCTGAGGGCGTTGCCCATGTGTTTATCCACAGACTGTTGGGAAACAGGGCACCAAGCTGTAGTGAGCTCTTGTGCAGAAGACTTTAAGAAAAGAGAGTCCATCTGGGCCTGTGGATTTCCATTTGGAGACATGACTGAAAAGTGACTTTGAACTTTACGAGGGTCAATTACCAACCTGGAGCAGGAACTAGTAGTCGAAATTGTCTGCAGCACAATATTACATTCTAAAAAAGTCCAGTGTAACCTGAGAAAAAAGTCAATTGAGTTGGTGATTTTTTTTTTCCGTTAAGCATTCGTCATATTTGCGGTCATAAGTAACAGCTTTCATAGAGTCCCGTAGCGCTTTAGAGTCCATTGAAATAAAATTATGTTCTATTATAGCCCTGTATTCCAACCTTGCATCACTCAGCATTTTATTGAGTTCCTATTGCACTTAAAACATTATGTCACAATTGCTAAAAGCTGTTTTTTTCCTGGGTGATGCAGTCCTTAATCCCTCTAGTAATACAAGGCTTATTGTTTGGGTGCACTTTAATGTCCTTTTTGGTTACCACACAATCTGTTTTTGAGCAGTTGCCTCCTCAATAAGCAAATCATAAAAAAAAATGTCCCGGTTTGTGCAGAGAAAAGATCCCTTCAGTGTTCCTATCAGACAAGGACCCTCAAATGGATTCAAACGCAAGACTTCCCAGTGCAGAGTTAAACATGGCAGGTTTATTGAATGTGTGGTTTGGTACACAGACAATTCAAAAACACAAACAAACAAGTGCATGCCTTGTGCATGTTATAGCCATGTTGGTACCCTAAGTGAGATAAGGTTTTGGAACCAGAACCAGAACCAGTAACAAGCGGGGGGAGGCAGCTTTGAATTTTTATTCTCTTTAACTGTGGATCATTTAAATATGGTAGGTAATGTAAAATGAAAATCAAAAAGGTAAAACAATACATACATTTAACCCATCATATACATCCACGCATATATCAGGCAATGAGGCACCTGCAAAGGTAAGCTGGTTTTAAGTTGGAAATATGTAGTGGAGAGATAGTCTCGATACGCTAGAGAAAGTAGGTTACAAAGTGTAACCATGGTTCTCTACACTACATGGAGCCGGAGAGATAGTCTCAAACAGCAAACAAGAGGATGGTTTAGAGTTTACACATGGATCTTAAAGAATGCTACATAGAGAAAGAATAAAAAGAGCGGCTGACCACATTATATTACATTTCCAAGAAAGATATTGATATATTAAAAACCAAATATTTAAAAATATTAAAAAGAAATAAACACATTACAAAGTATTAAAAATAAAACACTAAAAGGTCGATCTTGAAAACACTAAAACTCATTCATTGGAAAATCTTCATTCAATCCCCCCTGGAAATAAACTTTTAAAATAACAAACAAAATAATAACAAAATCCAAAATGCTTCTTCCTGATCAAATTGATATGATCACCTCTTAGATTCAGTTTGATGGCTTCTATTCCAAGGAAAAATAAAGATTTTAGTTTGATTAAAATGTTTTGCAACGGGGCTGGTGATGTCATTCCTTTAACTGTGCTCCTGTGTTCAGTGATGGGGATGTTTCTCCCAGCATATTTGATCATGTACACCACATGTTTTGATTTGCATGTGATAAAGTCCCTAATATTCATTGTTTTTCAGTTGATGCAGTGATTAAAAATAATTGAGTATTTTGGTAAATTGGCAGTTAATGCAGGTTGTCATGAATGGCTTGAAGGCCAGGTTTTGCTTGAGGTTTCTGACTGTTTAAACGACGTTTTTTTCTTTCCACTTTTAATTTTCTAAAAGTTGAGAGTTGCTCATAATGGATTAATGTTTGGTCTTTGTAGATAATATAACAGAGAAAGGTTCTTTACTGTAGGCTACCTGCTCTTTTGTCACATCATATATCAATGAGTAAGGTCTTTAAGCTGCATACTGTAAAGTGTCTTGAGATAAAATTAGTTAAGAATTGGCGCTATGAAATTAAAGATTGATTGAGTGATTGAGAATGAGTGGATGATATCGAGAGGAAACTTCTCACTTTAACACTCAATTATGTCTGTGCATTATGCCATGAACTACTTGAGCCCAGTGATGAGGTGAATTCATCATGTCAGTTACTGAGGAGGCTGATAACCTGAGTGAGGAGATAACTGGGTGAGAAGATGAGGGATTGTCACTGTTTTTATCCACTAATGATTTTATTAACAACTAGAGAAAAGAGACTGATGTCACTGGAGCTGATTTACCGACATGTCAGGAGGGGATTAGTGGGCAGCCAGGGACAGTTGTGGAGCGCCCTCTGCTGACACAAGATGTACTGCACCTATACCTGTTTTATCACCACAGAGACCATGCAGCTTAATGAACTCAGAGAAGAAGTCAGAGCAAGTTAGAAACCTGCTGCATCTGACCGGGCGAGTTGAGTATGTTAATACTCTTACCATCTTGCTTTTGGTGTGTGTTTAAAAAAAAAAAAAAAAAAAAAGTTTAATATTGTTTAATAGTGTTTTAATAGTATGTAGTGGGAGTGTAGACATAACCTTTTTAGGGCAGTCGAGTTGTTTCTCCTTTGTATAGTGATCATGTGTGCAGTTGCACTGTATTACAACCTGTGTTTTGTCAAAGCATAGTTTGCAGTTCCTCCAGTAGAGGGTGTTAGTTTGCCGTGTTCCATTGGTATGCCTTATGCTAAAAGTCTAGCCCTGTTTAACTGTGTGTAGGGGAAAATAGGGGAAGCCCTTTAGATGGCCTAGCAGGTAATGGGAAGTTCCCTGCTCTCTCTGCCTCATTTTTATGAATTGTGCCTTTTCTGTGTGTGTCAATAAAGATTGGATACCATGTTTTGTTAAGCTGCATTCTGTGGTCATTTGGTGGCTCTGACTTTGTGGCAGTAATTTCCTGCCACCACCCTTGAAACCTGACATGTATTGCAATAGAAAGAAGTGCCACAGAGCTATATCACTCATTGACCGATACTGTCCAAGAGACAAAACATCATGGACCTTAGACAGAAAGTTTTTTCACATCTGAGAGAGCCATGTCAGGGTTGAAGTATAACCCAGAATGCATACAAACGCAATTCTTGCAAACGTTGTTGACATGCCTAAGAGCGACGCCTAAAGTGTGGAAGTGACCAAACAAAATGGAGTAAAAATGGCTATTATTCAAGAGGGGATCACTAGTGGAGTTGACCAGGTTAGTGGTTTAGAGAAAAACAAAAGTTAAAACCCTATACTTGAGAATCTTGATGCTCTAAACAAGTCATTTGTGAAGCGCTCCAGAACATCACCACACATGTTGCGGTAGGGTAGGGTGGGTTAGGGTTATTTTTAGAATTCTGACATTAATCAGAATTCTCCACACTTATCTATGCGCACACACACACACACACACGTAGTATGCCATTATTTCCATATTATTTTAATGGACTAGGGAGGCTTAACAAAGTACCGACAGATAAAGACAATACACCTCTGGATATAAATGAATGTTTACGTGACTGTATACTGGGTATATTCATCTAATTGTGTCTAAAGTGTAATCTTGAGGTTTAAAGTATTTTGATGCAGTCTGTATACCTACAGAAAACTGTTAGTCAACATTTTATTGTTTTAGTTGGGGAGGGTGGGATATCAATATGTCAACTAAAATTAATTGGATTTCTACAAGTGTTTAAGCTAATTCATATTTGTAATATAAATAGTTTCAAGTTAAAACCAGTTGGAAACAGTACTGACCTGAATTCTTATTTACTGACAGTAGTTTTATTTACCTTTTAAGAATAAGGCACTGTCCCTTTCAGACAGGCTCAGTGGTGAGACACTGTGTGTAAACTTGTGTTCAAATGTGGGATTTTCTTTAATAAAAGTGGCAAAACGTGAAGATGGACTTGTTCTGACTGGTTCATTTTTAAGGGTGCAAACATAAGGTACAGAGGACAAATAGAGATCAGAGGGTGCCTTGAAACAGTTGTGAGATCTGCTCCTGAAAGTACACTGCCTTGGTCCTGGTTTGAAGAGGTGGGCTTTTGCACGGTATGGCTCCTCATCGTCAGCACAAGCACGAGTACCCATCATGGACATGACATAAATCGCCTAATCGATGCGGTACTTAACCGTACTCACTACACACTTTTTTTTCGGTCATTCTTATTGATTCTAGGACATGAATGTGGTTGTACAACAAAATAATCAATTTTAACACATTTCCACTCCTGAGCTGAAACATCATTCTGCTCTGTTATGTAATGACACAATTGAACAGTTCTTCTCTTTATTCTATGTCCTCAGCTTTGAAAAGGAAAACATCGATCTCTTCGTCAGCGGAATTGTTGTCCACATGGATCTCTCTGACCTTCTGGGCGACAGGCATGCATCTGGGCATGAGCCTTCTTGTAGTCTAAAAAACAAATGAGGTAGCTACAAGTGTTTAAATGCAGGAATAGTGTGTTTTAAGAGTTGATATATAAGCTTCACGTCATTCCATCAGAAGATGTTGTCTTATAATGTGAAAAGTGTCACATTATAACAAAAGAAATTTTTTTTTTTTTTATGGCGGAATACTTTTCTTGTTAAAATATAAAACAACATTTCAACATTACCACTTTACATTGATCAGTTTCTTTTGCTGGCATGGTAACAAAAACTTTGGCTGAATCCAGTTTCAGTCTGCCTCTCGAAAGCCTCTCGAAAAATGTAAATTGAGTTTGGTATCAGACCTAACGTCGGCAAATGAATTTGTTACTACTGTAGTAAACCGAGATTTAATTTGATGTAAACTAGAGGTAATACAACATTTAAATTATTTTATAATATACTCTACATGATGCACTTTTTAAGCAAATAACTTACTATTTTCTTGGAGTCAGCCAGGGATTTTTCCAAGTACCTCCTCATCCTTTCCTTCTGTTTCTCTCTCTGCTCCTTCAGCCTTTCCTCACGATGCCTGAACAAGAAGTAGGAAGGGAGGAGATATTTTATTATTACAATCCATTACACAACACAATACTTTATTGTCCCCCCCGGGGGGTAATTGTTCTAACAGCTTTGCACAGTTGGTACACATGAAGAAGTTAGAAACACATAACAAAGAAGGGGCCAGTCAGCGTGCAAGCATGTTTAAAAGGGCTTCAATCGCTGAGGAGACAAAGCTCTTTTTTAAATATATATAATGTGTATATATATATATGTGTGTGTGTGTTTGACTTGCAGTCGACTGAGGCTCTGACGTACAGTACGAATCGTCGAGTACTGGACTTTATAGATTCACCCCTAGAGGGTACACTTTTGCTTTTTGTGCAGAAATACACACTGAGTCCTTTTGGTCGTTTCTGATGTTGTGGGTGCTTCAGTGAAATATAACTCCAATCCGCCATTTACATATTTCACACAGTGTCCTGTGTGTGTCAGGAGCACAATGGAAGGAGAGAAGTGAAAAGAGCCGGCTGGAGTATGGTTTATTTAAGAAAAATTATTAAATACCAACGCGCCAGCCTGCAGTCACACCTGACTCTGACACCCTGATTGGTTTGATTCATGTTACGCCCAAAACACACCTATGTACAATCACGAGACTTAATCCAACCTTATTGTGCTCTGCGCCTCATATTGTGCCCCACTTAACTAGCGAAATATAGTTGGACACGCCCCAAGCCCCTAATCACTGACTTTAGCACGCTGAACGACAACAAAACGGGGCCCAAAATGTTACTTTACAGTTTATCAGTGAAATTTACAGACTACATTTCCAACTGGATTCTCTTTTGACAGAGAGGGATTAATACTAATTTAATATATAAGTCTAATTTATTATTATTATTGTTTATTCTAATGAACTGAATGAAGGTATTGACTCTGGCTCTAAAGAAGTGAAGCCAAATTACCCCAGGATCGTTGGTGACATGTTATACTAGTGTCATCATTTGGACCCAGAGTCTTCTCAGTGTGGATAGGACTTGTAGAGCCATGGTATTTATATCCTGCTACTTTATGTCAGGACTCACTCAGGAACTCTTGAGAGAGATTAAACCACTCCTCCAGCCAGCCATCGCTGCACCAGCCTCCAGTACAACCCAGGAGGATTGTACATGATTCACAATTTGATTAATTTCAGGCAGCTCATGCAGTGCTGAAGTGATCATTTTTGTTATACAGGAATCTTAATTTAGATAAACTGGGGGAGGGGTTAGTGACAGACATACAGCGTCCCTGTAACATAAGCTAAAAGAAGACAAAAATGGAAGAACTACAAAAATGAAGAGGAGAATCTGCAACAGGCTGCATGCAGGGTTGGTGTATGGGTACTTAACACTTAAAAAGAGAAGATCTTTCGATTTTGGCCGATGATAATACCTGCTCCTCCTCTCACTGTCCTTGAACTTCCTCATCATCCCTAAGCTTTCTTCAGGGATGCTCTCAATGCTCTGAAGCAGTTGTGATAGTCGGTTTTCAATATTGGCCAGCCTCTCCAGGGTGCTGAGGTTAGTCATCCTGTCGTCCACACAGCAGTGATGGACGTCAGCTACCTTCTTATCCAGACTGTCCCACATGATGTCCTGTAAGCAGGAAAAGGAAGTGTACCGTACAGCTCAAATCCCACAGTTGTTTTATCAATATTCAGTTTCCTCACCTGATCTTCTGTGTTCAGTGAGATATGGAACTGAACCTTCTGTTTGAGTTTGATGCATTTTGCCTTCTCTTTATCAATTCTCTGGTTCATGTTGTTTATCTGCAGCGTCAGCTGCTCTTCATCCTTTTCACTTAAGAAAAAAAAGGAGACATTTAAGATGGATATGGAAAAAAGATGAGATGGAAGAAAGGTTTAAAAATGAAAACTATCTATGTTCAAACAAATGCAGAAAAATGGCAATTCAGCACAGGAATAACAGTGTCTAGAAGCTTCATATTTGACTTAACGTTAACTCGTCATTTTACAGTATTTGTATCACATGTATGTGCTTGTATATATTAAATACAAGCACAAGAAAAATAAAGAACAACAGAAAGGGGACAAATGCATAAAGAAGCAATTCAAATTTGGTAACTAAAGTTATTCTTCACTCACAGAGCCTTTTAACAGGTTTTGCTTACATTTTCTTTCTGATGGTCTCTATTGACTGATGGAACTCCTCCAGGGTCTCAACAACTCTTGAGGAGTTCTGAATAAGGGACAAGTTTTGCTCTTTAAGCTCTGTAACCAGATCCAGTAGCTGCTGAGGATCTGTGAAGTATATCACTGGCTCATTCTGCAGAGGGGACAACAAAGTAGGGAAGGAAGGCAAACTTTAAATTCTGACAAAAAAAAAGCACAAAAAGAAATGAGATGGGTGGTCAGACTAGATTTTCCTTACCTCATATTCTAAGCTGTCACACTCCAGTGTAGAACTGCTGATAATAAAAGGCCAAGGAGAGTTTTAGAGGTCAGGAGAAAATATTTGCATATCATTATCAATAAATGGACTGAAAATGTTTAGTAATTATCAAGCATGCTGCGGGTCAAAAAAGTTCAACAGTTTGTTTCAATGACAAGACAACCTTTGTTCTACTAAACTTTTTACAAGGGCATGGGTCCTCTATGGGTGGAAATACTAAAGCCATTGTTATAGCTTGAGGGACTTCATGGATTGTCCCCCTGATGGACCACCACAGCATGTATAGGATACATTTGTTGATTGAGGATGGTGTGTTGTTTCCTTACGGTGTGTTGATGTGGGCTGAGGACAGCTTGGTCTCCCTGATGACGGGGATCTCTCTCCCTGGACTGGAAACACTGCTCTCCAAACCTGAGTCAATGGTATCAATCAAATAATTCTACTATAACTTTTTACAATGATTTTACCTACAGTAACAAAGCACAGATGAGTGAAAGACAACAATATCAGGACAACAAGTGTTTCCCTGGTTCTCTGAAAACTGTTTAAGAGGATTTACCGTTCCAAAAAGCTGTATCCACAGATTCCCTGTTCTGTTCGTCAAGAGTGTCTTTGTATGACAAAGCCTTAGTCTTCCGGGCCTGCTGCCACTCCGGAGGAGACAACTTGAACAGAAGCTCTTTGTATCTCTTGTAGTCTATCAGGATCTCTTCAAACTTGACGAGTTCACTATGACACATAAATCATAGTTTCAACCCTCATCCTTCAAACATTATAATACATAAATACAATACAAAAAAATAGTCCAATTGTTGGACTAGGGTTCAATGAATATGACATAAAAAACAGTCTCTCAAGGTCTTTGCACACTGAGTTTGTTTTTTTACATCCAAAATTGATGCATGTTCAAAAAGGAACACAAGCTCATGTTGTGTCAATCATGTTTGCACCCTGACTCTGAATCTTTCATCGATTTCTTTTCAGAACAGGTTCCATGTTCTGCGTTTTTTCTGTTTTTGTGTGTGTGTGTGTGTGTGTGTGTGTTTGTGTGTGTGGTTGTGTGTAGTGTCCATACCTCAGACATACTGCCAGCTTCTGTTCAGGATTAATTACTTTGAGTAAACTGGTGGTTTGTTTTGTATAAAAATAAATGCATCCGACTCAGTGTGCAAGGTTTTCTGCTGGTACATTTTTTTACAGAGCCAAAAATGCATAAAATCAAGGACTCAGTGTGCAAAGGCCTTAAGTGCACCTTTTTTGCCACTTTACTGCACCAGAACATGGGAAAAGTTCAAATGGATACATTGAGAAAACTCTACCTTTTCAAGGAACCTAATTCTGCCGTCAGCTTCTTGATTTTCAGGTGCTTCTCCTGTTTGGACTTGGCCTCCAGTTCAAAACTGACAACAGAAACAGGATGACTCATGTCCTCTTGTCAAGGCAACATTTCTATTTTGGCAAATGCAAAGCAAGCAGCACTTACAATGTTCTGGCCGCGACCGACTTCTTCTCATTATCCCTGAGGACCTCTTCAAATTTAAGGTTGTCGTCCCTGACGATTGTTTCAAGCTCTATCAGCCGTTTCTCCTCTTTTGCAATGGCCTTGTCCATCCTCAGAATCGAAGATTTCTTTGTCATCAGAGATAACTGAGGAAGTGAGGGAAAATAAAGCAACAGTGAATTAATTAAAACACTTTACTGAACCTCTGATAAATCACAACCCTCTTTTGATTCCCCTCCTTCAAAATAGTTTTCTTTTCCGATAGTAACATGGTTGACGAACCTCTTGAAGCCTTTAGCTGTGACTGGCTATACATTATGTGTTATTCTGTTTTGGAAGTTTTCCTTTCACGCAGTAAATCAGGTGAAACTTTACAAATACATTGGGACAGCAGAGCTGAGAAATCAGTATGTGAAGAATTTCCTTCTGGTGTAATAATGTTTGATGATATCTAATCTTATCTTATCTTATCATTATGCACAGATTAATTAAAAGGCAGCACCCAGTATAACTGGAGAAAAAAAATCCTCTTTCCTGATCAATCCCCAACATTCCCAATTGAGGCTTTAATTTTTCAACCAATTGTCATCTTCGTAAGACTTTCTACCATTGATCAGCAACACATTAGGCTGTCTTGTGTTTAAAAACGTTACCACAAAATTCGGTATTACACTCTTATCACATTGTTGAATTCATAGTTTGAATATATAGTTCAAAAATAAATCTAATGCAGTGAAACTGTAGCAGAAATGAAGGTTGTTTTTATTGCAGTTTTTTCCCCTTTGCAAAACTTTAGGCCAATTATACTCGTGATACACTTTAACCTCACTCAGTTTGACTGATGATTCAGGAGCGTTTTTACATGTTCTTAATCTGCTACCAGGAAAAGAGATGATTAGCTGGCAACACGTTTGGCAAATTCACTATCTGATTTTTTCATATTCAAACAAGAAGTCCTCAACTGCAGACTAACAATGATATAATGAGGCAATTTGTTAAACTACCAACAATCACTGTTGAGACAAAATGGAATACAGCTCTCAAAACATCAATCCATTTACTAAGAAGTATTTTGAAAAATAAATATAAACATAAAAAGTAAGATTTACCCTTTTATTGACACTAGCAACTCATGAAATCATTTACCTCCAAATCAGCCTTCTGCCGTTGCATGGAGATCAAGTCTTGTTTTCTGTCTTTCATTATGTTTTCTGGGGACAAAGGAAAACAGAAGTTAACTTTAAATAAAAGAAAGTTATAGAGATGACAGGAAACGTGGAAAAGAGAGACTTTAGACTTTATTGTGCCCATGGGGAAATTCTTTTTCACAGCACCTTTACTGTCAACACAGACAATTGACAAAGAGAGGATGACATGCAGAAAAAGCTCCATGGCTGCTGTTGTGATGAGTTATAGCATTAATTCATGAGAACCACAGATGATTATTCAGAGTTCTGAGACAAACATTTGAGGCAAGTTAAAAAATCTAGCATCTTTGACCTTTCTCTCCACTCACCTCGTTTCAGCATTGCTGTCTTCAGCTCACGTCTGGCAGGTGCTTGTTTATGGCAAACTGTTTTCATCAAGGTTGGTTTTGTACTGTTCAACTTTTCTTTTTGTTCCTCTTCCTCCTCCACTTGTCCTACCGGCCCTGTCTTTAGTTTGGGCCTCATTCTTGAAGTGCATGTTGTCTTCTCATCAACTTGCAAAGCCATCAACGTACCTGTGTCCTGTGTGCAGAGGAGAACAGCAACAGACTTGATTTTTCTCACTGTGTCACACAAGTGTCTAAACTACATGTTAAAGCCTGTATTTCTGAAACAATATGGCCTGAATACAAACCCTTACCTCTTTTTGGTTCCCTTTTTTAGATAGAGTCAACTTCAAAATGCTATTACTGTCCGGCACTTTGAAAGGGCTCTGTTGAGTCTCTTGTCTTGTCCTCCTTTGCATGTCTCCTAATGATACAAAAGTGAAAATGTATTTGGACAATGACATCTCTTAATATAGTTATTTTTATCTGGTCTATGTAATAGGCAGCGATATCAAGATCTGAAAAAGGAGGATCACTGCCTAATGAAAACTATTTTATTCTGTGGAGAACATAATTATAAAAAAATAATGGTCCAAATCCTTGTAAATCGACCGGTATTAGTTGAGAAGCATTGAATCTCTGTACTGTATTTTTTTACTTTGCAGGTTACACAGTCAATAAAATGTAAAGCCTTTTAATTAATGACAAACAGCATGGCATAACACTATAAAGTATAGTAGAAAGAAGTATCCTTCAAGATTTTATACAGACTCTATCCTGTGAAATAAGGTTTAGATTTGAACTCAATTTATTTGTTTTTACTGTGAACATTCAAGCTTATTTAGGAAAAATATGAAAGATATAAACAGAAAAACTGGAGCTAATGTAGGCCTATATATTTGGATTCAAATAGATTGTCTGATAATGTCAATTATAAAACAACTCATTATTCTTGGAAAAGGTAAAAATGGACTATCTCACAAACCCTGCTTTCATCATTTTCTAATTGAACTGAAACAATACAGCACACACCTCAATATTTACAAAGCAAAACAAGCTGCAAAGACGTTTTGTATTTTAAAATAAATGAATTTTGCTTGAGCAAAAATAACTCGTGAATTATAAGCATCCGACTCCCTGGCTTGTTTAAAGCTTATGCTATATTTGTAGACATGTTATATGTTACTGTTTGTCATATTCCTATGATGTAAATCAAGCAGAACTGATGCCATATGTTCGGTAGGTATATGCAAGCCAAAGTCGCTTTGCAAACTGAGCATGATAACACTCATGTGTTTCTCTCATGCTAAACAAAGTGGTTCAAGCTTCCTTTTAGCGTTCATGTTAGCGTTAAGAACAGTTTAATACACTTCTTATATTTGATGTCAATAATGAACTCGACTTACCTTGTGACACTGCTACTTATACACGGGACGAAAACGGACTTATTTCACTAAAGAGCAGCTCAGCACACTGTTATGCTCTTCAAGCTTGGCTGTTCCGTTAGCGTTCTGTTGCTTAGCAACTGATGCCTTCACGGTCTTCTCAGAGCTTGGCTACTGTTGCCTTAATGGTGTCCTCGGACAGTTCTAAATTGATCTGGATTTCAATGTTTATCTATCTATCTCTCTATCTAGTACAACAGAGCTTAAATGGGGTTTTAAGTTGCGTTCATATATGAACATGTTATCATATATGTTAATGTATGTGAAAACAACAGCTTCATGTGAATGTATGCTATGCATCAGTTATTTCTAAATTACTACTGATGCTGAAAATGTGATGGAATTGCAACATGTGTTTTTAGTGATGTAGTTCAGTTAACAATTTAGTTTAATTTATTTTTGTTCAATCAATCAATCAATCAATCAATCAATCAATCAATTATTACTTGTATAGCGCCAATCCATAACAAGTGTTATCTCGAGACACTTTACAAAAGAGCATTTGGGATAATATGCAGGAAGGATTTCTCCTTTGTATTCCTCACGTTCCTGTTGTCCACACTTCCTTGCCGTTGAGGTGGAGGTCTGAGCAGGCCGCGCATGAATGAGGACGACGGTGGTTGTGGAGACGACACAGTCCAATGGTGGCGGCTGGGTGTCAGGCGGTGGTTTTGAGGACAGGTTATGTTCGAGATAAGCGATCAAAGAGTATAAAAGCATCGCCTGCTTCCAGTCACACGTTTTGGAAAATGGCATCATCGTTCTTGGATGATCCCGTGGAGCTCAGTGTGCAGAGCGTGACAGGAGGACAAGGGTGTTCAGAGACTGGCAAAACCCTTTGGCTTTAGCGGATGATTATTTATATAAACGATACAGGTTCTCGTTGGAGGGAATGGTATATCTGTGTCAACTTCTTGAGCCTCATATCCCGAGTGGGACACGTCGGAGTCGTGCGCTAACTGTCCCTCAGACCGTTTGCATAGCCTTGCGCTTCTTTGCATCAGTAACCTTTATGTATGCTGTGGGTGATGCAGAGAGCATAAGGAAAAATACAGTGTGCAATGCCATTCATAAGGTGGCAAGTGCTCTCACAGAACTTATTGATGCTTTTGTGGTGTTCCCTGGCCACTTACCCACGCAATCCATAAAAGAGGGCTTTATGACATTGCAGGTATGTAATATATCTAGGGACATATATAGCCTATGTATATAATGTGGATCCGATATTAAATGCAGCCTGCGTCTTTCATAGGATCCCCAAAATAGATCTGTGCAATCAACTTCACTCACATTCCCATCAGTGCGCATCTTGGTGAGAATGAAAGACTTTTATGTTAATCGCAAATGATTCCACAGCCTCAGCATTCAGGTAAATCTTGCGAAGGATACAAATTTTTTGGTCATACATTGTCTGGATAATTAAAGTTCATTCATTACCTTTTAGCATGTGAAAATACTCACACGGCACAGGCGTCACATTTGGACCATCTTTCTCTCTGTAAGGATGGCTTAGTGGCTTAGGCCCACAAATTAGGAAAATTTGAAATTGCTGTCTAAGTTAATTTATTTACACTGGAAAAAATCAAGTGCAGCAATATGTACAGTGCAGGCCTGGAGAAAAATGACTGCATGCGTATTAACTGCATTCGGCAGCTACAGCTGTGTTGCTTTTTGATTTAGAAAGTACCCAACCATGTCTGTGTTTCGTGCGGCGCTTTTGCACAGGATAAGCAAAGTCTGTGTTTTAACTGGAATTTACTGACATTATCCCCCGGATATGATGTCAAGTGTTAACCTTTCCTGCTTCGGCGTTCTGACCATGGTCGTAGCCCACAGGGGAGACTTATTGGTCTGCCTCAAGGCCGAAGTTGTAGCCCTCACATTAACTGGGGTGCAGCAAGTTGTAAACAGACACGGAGAGTCCGGCTTGTTACTTGAGTTGTCGGGCCGTTTATTACGCACACAGAGCTCAAACTGTACATACACTTCAGATGCTGACTACTTTCTCTGCGCTGATTCTGCTCCGGTCTCTGGCATCAGTAAATTTGCAACCAAAATTCTGTCAAAACTTTCATTTATAATTGCCAACGCAGCCTTCATAATTCTCGACCGGGAAAAAAGGCAGAAAAAAGGTGCAGAGAACACAAAAAACCCTTGAAATACCCCAAATCACCAAGATGCCGATTTGCACGGGACTAATATTATCACACAACCTGTGTGTTTGGTGAAATATGGTAGGTCATTTGCGGTGGAATTTTTACTTTACAAATTACGGACATGGGCGATTCGCACGGGATTAAGATCACATCACGACCTCCGCATTTGTTACAAATTACCAGAGGTCCCCAAGTAATACTAGTCCAGTGTGAATAGGGCTTATTACGGGATCCACGTGGGACCTTTGAAACGTGCGTATCCGGCCAATCACAGCATTTGAACCTGGACGAAAATACATGATCTACAAAGTTGTCCTTGTGTGGAAGTAGGAAAGAGTGCATTATGGCTCTTTTAGTCGGATGGAAACGATAAGAATATTGCTTTATGGGTTTATGGTCACCTACATCAATACCATGACTAAGTACATTCGTCTGAGTCAGAATGTCACTAAAGAGGGAAGAATAGTTTTTGATAAGCTAACCAATGTGGTAAGTGTGCGTTCAGGTTCGTTTGGATCACAGAATCAGTTTTGCTGAGATTACGGTCAACCAAATGGACCAGCCAACTTAACATGAAGGCTAGAACCAGTAACGGGTAACAGAACCAGCACACAGTCACCCGTCTGGAATGTCCACTGAACTGTTTTTTTGTCATAGCGGGCCTTACTTTTGGACTATCCTGCAGAGGGATTCACGGGCCAAATCACACGCTTTATGCAGTCTCTCTTTAAACGAGCTAACATAGTCCAACACATTAACAGAGACACTTTTCTCTCAGCAGACGCAAAGGGCCTTCAGGCAGACTTAACCCCATGGACACTTGTGAAGTTGGCAATGTGGGAGGAGCGCATTCTTCCCTTTTTTCTCCTTGTAAGAATCAAGGGTGTGGGTTTTTGCAAATGCGAACAAGGAAGAATGCAATTGCCGGGTTAATATCTCAAGGAGCTTCAGTGGAAGCACCAGGTTGTTGCTCCTGATCGTCCCCACCATCGTGATCTTCTGACGGAGAAGCACCTCAGCCAGTCGTAGGAGATAAAAAAGTTGTCACGTGAGACTGTGTGTCCCTTGAGCCCTTCAGTCATTTCCAAGATCACCCTTTTCCCCTGGTTGATCGGTGGGCAACTGCAGACCTTCCTGTGTAAACCAGCAATTTCCAGGCGTACACTTTAATACCATACCTCCCTGGTTTGGTCAGAAATATATTGCCTGAAAGAGCAACTGCCCCTGAAGTGGACCAGCTGCTCATCCATACATATGTCAGGGCCTGGGTTGAACGGGAGAGACAATCGGTGAACCCATCTCCCACACGTCTCGCAGAGGGGCAAGCTTGTCACCTTGACCTGCAGCAGGTGCATGACGCGACAGCCTGTCATCAAAACGGAGTTTGGAGTTGATGATATTGAAATACGTTGGGGACATGGTGGTGCTGAAGATGGCTCTACCGGTGTGCGTGTCCAACAGGCTGGCAACTGCCTCATGTCCAGATCTATAAACCCAGCCAGTATGAGAATACCGAGGAAAGCCTGCAGTCAAAGCATGTTGATATCTTTCCATGCTGGGTCAGATCGTCTTCCATTGAGGGTTGTCATTTCTAAAATAATGCTCATCATTTCGTCTGTCATAAACAGATGAAAGCATGACATTACGGAATCAATTTTGAGATGGCGTACCTCGTTGGTCCTGATTTCAGACCTGCCACCGGGACGAAACGGAGCGTATTACTCGGAGACCAGGCAATATCTCCATTTTAAAAAAAAAATCTCCATCCATGATCCACAGCCTGGGCGATTGTCTCTTCACTTTCAGAAGCGTTCTTACGCTGCTACACAAACCCAAGTTAAAAGCTAGCCTAAAAACTTACTCTAGGGTCAGTAAGCCCGTAACCTAGAGCCTCTCCTTATGTGCTGCATTCAACATAAAGGTGTACCTGCCTTACCTGCATGTATGCGACTGTCCTGTTTGTTAAAGGAGTGCGTGTTGGTGACTTACCGCCAAGTCACATCGTTCGTGTCGCGACCAGCACACTCGGACGGCTCGATCCTCAGAGACAGCGGTTGTGATCTCCTCTGCCAGCCTGCGCTCTTTCATTGGATATACCAGTTAAGATGATGTGCAAAACCCGTGCAGTGTCGACACACACACAAAAACAAACATTGATTCATTCTCTGTTGTCTCCAGTGTCGAGTGTCTTGGCGTCTCCCTCGTGGCGTCCATTCAACTCAAAAGCAATGCACGCCCGCTTCTCCGCAGGTGCTGCTAATGAAGGTTGAAGAGTCAGAGCCACCACAACCCCCTGAGGTGTGACATCAGCACTGACCCTGCTTCTACCAACCACACTTACCGCTGAAGACATTGAAGTGAATCCTCCTCAAGCATTATCATAACATGCGTCATCTGATGAATCTGAGTCAGACTCCTGCTCATCTTGGGTCTCAGTGGTTTCCTCCTCCGAGCTCTGCTCTAAAGCTTCCTCTGAGTCTTGCTCGCTCTCAGATTTTTCCATCACTTACCCCAAAGCCTCCGTTGTAGTATATCGCTTCATGGTCATGGATAAAATGACCAGTAACTCTCATGTAAATAAAGATTTGGCTGCGACTGAAGCTGCATAAAGTCAAAGATGTTTCCAAAACCAATCTAGCTTTTTAATGGCTTTACCTGCAGGTGCATCTTTGACGCATTCTACATCAAAAACTCTGTTTTTATATGCACCTTTCACATTTTTATTTATTAATTGTAAATTACATCAAATTTGTGGAAAATAAGTTTTGAGCGTATCCTCCGCTCACGTCCAGATTGATAAATGCCGAACTTTGCATTGAAATGACCGTACACCCATTTTTACTGTAGTATGGACGTTTGATAAGTGATGGCCAGTGTGTGTGGCAGGAGGCGTAGCTGTCTCACTGACTCTCTATTCTGGAGTTGCAACAGAGGCACACCTGTTACCGATCACCCAGTAATCACCTGCACTAGTCAGGCTCCGACACACCAGATAATTCTGTCCTGTTAGGTCGTGTTATTTTCACATACTTTGCCTCATGTGAATTCCAGTGCCTTTTCTAGTTTGATATTGATGTAGTGTTCTGCGATTTGTAGCTGTTTTTTTTTGTTTTGGGACTTTTGCAGTCTGGTGTGCCCTGAGTCCTCTCCAGACTCCCTTTGTCTTTCATTTTCCTCGTTTTTCTTTCAAGGAATGCACAACGCATCAGCCAGTGAATACAGTGTTGAGCAGTGTTTCAAAGGTTTACCTTGATGAAGATGTCATCTATAGCTCTGTTTGGTCTCCACATGTAGCTCAGCTTAAGGATCTGTTCAAAGGGCTAGCCGCGACCAATCTGACCTTTAACCTAGCCAATTGACAATTTAGACAGGCCACAGTAACTTATTTGGAAAAAGTTGTTTGTTGTGGAATGGGCTGTCCTATTGGTGCTAAAGTAGATGCTATTGTGAGTTTTGCTGTGTCAAACATTTGTCATGAGTTGAAACGTGTCTTTTGTATCGCAGGGTATTATCAGAGTTTTTGAAGGACTTTGCAACTGTTGCTGCACCTTTGACTAATCATCTGTCCATTTTGTTTGGACAGATGTTTGTCAGCTGGCATTTGAGAGCTGGAAAGCTCTGTTGGCTAGTGCTCTAATTCTTGCTGCCGCTGACTTTGAACAGCTCTTTAAGTAAGCCATTGACGCCGGCTGAGTTATGTGCAAAAATTCAATTGTTTTTATACATGCATAAACCTGAGTCAGGCTCCTCCCCCTTCTCTCTCAATCTCCAGCCAGGTTTAAAAGCATGGCTTCAACCACCACTTTTCCTTTTCTTTGAGTATTTGTTTAACATTGATAGTAATACAGATTATTTTTGCTGATAGATTTTTTTTGACTCCTTTATGTTTCTTTCCCTGAGACAGCCATAACAATGGCGATGTCTCAATTTTCTCAAAGGAAACACAAAACTAATCAATTCCAGCGACAATTGTTATTTTCTTTTTCTCAAATTTGTCCAGTTGTTGCATAGTTATCGGATATCTGACAGATATGGAAAGATATTGTGAGATGATTTTTCATAAGCACCTGGTGAGTAGAATTAATGTCTTAAGGGTGAATGTGTCTGTTCCTGTCAACATATTGGTTATTAAGAATAGAACAGAACATTAATCCCACCTGCAGGGACACTTCGGTGGTTTCCTTTAGAAACATCATGACGCACGATGAGAGAAGCATAAACCATTGGAGGACACATTTTGTTCACGTGCATTAAAGTGTCCTGTGAGAAAGACTTTTGTTATATCTGTCAGTTTTTCATATTCAGAAAATTCAAACCCACTGTTTATAATGAAATACATGGAGGGTTTCCACAAAACTTCATGATAGCCCAGATGTCTGTAATATTTCGGCCTATATTCAGTGAAGGAAATCTGTCTTTTGGTCCAGGCCCTCTCCTGAGAGCCTCCTCTGAGAATGCAGGTCTATTTCCAGTGTGTCTATTAATACATTGCCTGCTTTAATTGAAAGTCAAAATGAGCAAATTCTTCTCAGTAATAAGGCCAGGCAAGCTGAGAGATCAACATACAATTTGTATTATGTTACACAAGTCACCGACCATTCCAACCGGATATTAAAATAATCATTGCAATATTACAGGTCTACAAACTGTAGTTTTGTAACCTGACTAGCAGAACAGTTGTATTGGTCTTGAGCAGGCATATATTTGACACAGTGAAGAGAATCTTAAACTACATGAACACTTTCCATTGACTAATGACTATCAGACTACCAAACACAGTCATGGATCAACCTCTCAGGAGGAAATAACTACATGTAAAGCTAAAAACCACGATCACAAAATGTAATAGCATTTTTTTTTCTTTATATTGCTATCCTATTTTATATATACTTTAACTTTTTTGTAGAGCTGACTCAGGGAGAAATGCACAAAAATTCCAATACTGTCCTGTACCTGTGCAAATTGCAATAAACATCTATTCTATTCTATCAGGCTGAGGCACATACAGTATGTGAACAAGCAATTCAGGAGTCCTTCAGGGGAACCCCATCTTATGTGGGAAAAGTCCCCATGAAATGTAACTTTGAGAATATCTAACTGCTGTGTCATAACGTATTTCCTGCGGAAACGGGACAGAACCAATCACAAGATAGAAGGCGGGGCATGATGTTTGGATGAATTAGATTGAATCGCTGAAATGAGACAAAGCTTTTGATTGTTCAAAAATTAGTACGCGCCCCTGAGTGCAGCATGAGTCATGAGAAATGTGAAACGTTTTATGGGAGGAGAGGAAGAGAAGAGTTTTATTTGAATGTTAAAATACTAGATAATGTTTTATTGAAGTATATTTGGCAGAGTGTGGCTGATAAATTAACATTTAACACAGGAATGCTGGATTAAAACCAGTTTTTTAATTATTATTATTTCATGGGGACTTTAATACTAAGATACGGGTAATATTTTACGATTGCATATTCACGGTCTACTGTTTATCAGATTTTTTTCTCTTAAGTGTCCAACTGCTAAAGCACAGAGGTACTCAAGCTGAGATCAAACCTTGAACCTTCCTACTTTGAGCTTTGGGGCTAATCATCACACTAAAGGGGCTGATGATGAGAATGAGTTAAACGATTGTTATATATAGACACAAAAGGGGGTCACCACCAAAAGATTTTCTACTGCGTCGTTCTTTGGCAGATATCAATTCAACACAACAGGAGCAATTCATTTGTTAGATCAACAGTTTAAAATGAAAATGTTCCTATCTTACAGGGGGCCACCATTTTCAAGTGATCTCTGATTAAAACTCAAAATTAAATCAAACAGTCATTAAATAAAAAAAACATCTGATCATTGCCATTCTGTTGATGAAGTACTTTAATTGACAAATTGTTTCAGCTTTATCAGATTAATATTGAATAATGTGATTCAATGGTCAATCATATTATTGGACACATTGACAAAAATCCTGAGCCTTTGTTGAAGATCAAGAGAGGTTTTATCTCAACAGGGAATTTGTTTCAAACTCAATCATTCTTGTGTTCTGGTGTGTTTTTATTTTGGGTATCCTCGACTAAGGACTTACATAGTCGAACCTCATTTGTCAGATTTTTCCTATTGTCCACTTATCCTGGATCCATATCCTGATTTGCAACACAAGAGGTAAACCATGTGACTAAACTGTTTGTCTTCTAGACTTGAAATAATAGTGTTTTCTGTGCTAGGACTAGATCCATCCTTTTCCTCACTCATTAAGTTACGTCACCCTACAATGACATTACACATTCCCATGTAAATTACAGAACACACTGACGGCCCACGGGTGTGTGTGCAGATTCAACCACAATCTCTGCGTCTGTCAGACCGTAGACAAAGAAACATCTATTTTTGACTGTCTCTTGCCTAACCATTTCAAGAGCTTACTGTACTCTCCCAATCACAATATTCCAACAAAAACAGTCTGATGAATTTTTGCGCATTTGTAAACATGAGACAACGAAGATATCAATAACAAAGCAACAAACTAAACCTGTTGTGAGTAACATTTTCATAGATTTACACTCTGCTCAGTCAATCTCTCTTGTTCTCTTCTTAGCTTCATCAGTCACCATCCTTTTCTGTCTGTTTGTCTCAGCCGTTGTACAGAATGGCTGAGACAGGCTGTCTGGCTTCTTTTTAGGTGGAGGCTGGTGTGTGAACTGAAACTGCTGAACAGTCGTATCGACTTCTTGTGAGAGAACCGTGGCCTGCTGCCAAAGTGACATTGTGCTAAAAGCGGGCTACTTGGGATGCTCTGTGGAAATGGGGTAGACAGCGTTGTCCCTTTTGAAAGTTACTGTATAATGGATTGACTTTGAAACTATTATTTAAATGTGGAAAAGTTCAGGAGGATTCATGATATTGTCTGTTTGCCCAAGAGCAAATGCCTTTGGAATTATAAAGATACATTTTTCTCCAGAGTGGACATGGGGTTGGAAAATACATTTTGATGAAGATGTTTAATGATGCCCCCTATTTCAAAGTTTGTTATTTGTAACCATGTATAGTTATTCTCCTCCACTTCTTAAGAAAAACACAAGAGTGACAGGGCCAGTATAAGGATAAAGCTTGCACATTAGGGATTTCTATCCCTTCAGAGCAGCTGAATGCATTAGCTTAATCTTCTGGGTGGAGAGCACTTCTTTTTCCCCATTGACATCTCTAACAGCTGGAAATGTATGCTGCAGGCTGTCTCTAAAATGCCTGGAGGGTGCTGCAACAGACTGTTTCTTTCCCGATGTATGATAGTTTTAAAAGTCCCTGCAAAATTTGTTTTCTTTGTAAGCTGCAGGATTTGACAATTCCCTATATAGTATATGCAAAGCACTTTATATATGTTGCTTGCTTTATTTGATTGTACTTGTTTATTTTTTTTACCTTTTCCAATGGCACATAATGAAACTGTCAAGATTACAAAAAACGAGCAAAATGGGCATCAAAAATGAGTCCATGGACTTCATGAAGACACAGTTGTGACAAGTTTGTCCTATATATGAGTCTGTTGTCTGAGTCAATAACGGAGCGTTATCTGGTGTCTGGTTTCTGCTGCAATTGTCAAGGCACAGGAGAACAATTTGCTAAGTATAGGGCTACATCTGCCACTGCTGGTGGGGGGTAGGGCTTCTGTGTAGAGGAAGCAGAGCAGAAGCAAACTGGAGCCCTTATCTCCTCCTCTAGAAAAATAAAAGTTGTTTGAAATATAGCCTATGTGCATGAAATAAGCAACTCATTTGGAACAATGATGCCTCTTTTAACACAGGGATGTAATGCTAAGAATACACTATTAGGTTTTTGTTTTTGAAGCGGCCAGTCATGTGTATGTTCCTGGAGCCAGCCACAAGCGGACACTCGACGAAGTGCACGATTATGCACTTCCGCATTGGCTTTCTTTCTAGACTGGAGGTTGCCGCTTGGTTCATATCATAAAGTCTTATATACAGCATAACAGTATTAGTTTCAATGTTTACATCAAAATAAGATAAAAAATGACTGAAGGCATATCAACATAAATACATAATTTTACCTACAATAAATAGAAATACGGAGTGATTTTTTAACATTTTAGGCCACCGCTGACACAGTACAGATCAAAGTCCAAAAACAAAAGCTTACTTTTCAGTTCCAAACCAATGGCCACAGGGAAAAATAACCACAGGAACACAGGAATCTGTTCATCCACAATGAAATGACACACAAGGGAAGAAACACTGAAGTGCAAAGTGCCTCCTCAATCTGTCAGTAGACAGTCCCTGCTATCCGTACTGTATACTGTTTAGGACCTACTGTTCAGTAGGCGCACACAGTAAGAAAGGGACAGAACTTTGCAGCTTCTTCCTCAACCCTGACAGAATGACGTCATGTTGCACACATTAGGACTTTTTATTGAACGTTTTTTACTTTCCTCACAACCAAGGCGCTTAAAAGACCGACTGCCTCATTTTCATATTATGTAGGCTCTTGTCCTACAGACTGGATGAGAGGTTATTGTCAAGTTATCAATGTACTCAGTTTATTTGTTTTTGTCAATACATCTTAACCACAAAAATGAAAAGATATCAATTATAGTCCACTTATATAATGTTAATAGTCATACCAGCGTACCCCATATGCAAGGCTCAACATCCGTGTGCCAGTTCTCAGAATTTACATGGATGCTGAGCGAGTTATAAAGGGGAATTTCAGGGTGACACAACAGGCTTTCAAAGGTCCCCAAACAACTTTGGATTAAAAGAGGGTTCATGGCTTGGGACATCATTTAGAAGTCCTGATTTATTTTTTTTGGTTGGCCCATGGCGTATCATACCAGGTGACAGCCTGGACATTTGACATGCAAAGTCGACAGTTTTAGAATAGTTCACAGGATTGCCACAGATATTCATTGGTGTAAATCGCAGGTCGTCTTTTTCCAAAGTTCGACTGAGTTGGGGATTTAGCACAGCGTGAGGCCTTTAACAAGGCTGTAGGGGCTGTAATTATCTGTAACTGTGTTGTCTCTGTATGTTCATAAAGAACAACCTGCAGTCCCTTTATTCTGTTTACTGTGTCCTGCTAAGAACCATATAGACAATTTATATCCTTACAACGCTTTATTAGTAGGTGAGATGATTTATTAATAATTCTATTATTAGTTTTTACTGATTTAGTTTTAGTTTTGTACTATTGTATAAACACAGATAACTTTATGATTTCTCAGGAACACTGTAAGTTATTGATTCAAATCAAACACTTTTCATATCCTCCACTCATCAATTATCGGCCTACAAAACTTTGTGGACATGACCATAGAGGTAAGTGTTTCTCATTGATAAACTCCTCCTATCTCTATAAGCTGGGCCATGAACTGATCATTAAATAATATTTGCAATATAATATTTAAGGAGTTGTTTGCGCTCCTTTTGACTTTAGGACCAAAAATAGAACGGAAACCTTTATATGTTCAAAACTTGTTTCAAGGCTACCCTACGTGTCTTTTTTAAATCAAGTTTTTTCTCCCGTTGTTTTTTTCCGTATTATTTTCTTTTAAACACCAAAGTCTGCGGTATCAAATATTTTGCATGCACTTCCATGAAACAATCGACAATCCAATAAAAGAAGACATTAACGCAATGCAGGCAACAGACAATACACATTTGGATTTGGAAAATCTTTATTTTCCCCTAGGGACCATTAGGTTTGCAACAGAGATCCATACAGGCAATAAATCCATAAAAAAAAACCAGCAACATGACATAAATACATTGGCTACATATAAAACATAACTACCATGGATGTGAGTGACATAAAGGACACAAAGACTAACAGTACACAGTAAAAGTGTACAGGCAACAATGCCTACCGCTTATTAAAAAACCCAACTGATGACCTCAGATATCTGTTAGATTTGACCGTCAACATAAGTGAACCTCCTCCCTGTCAGCAGAAGTCTACACTCTGCATGCAGGGGGTGCTGAGGGTCTTCCAAGATGGCCTTTGCCTTCTGAGTGGGTCTAACTTGAAAAATATGGCCAAGATCATTCAAGTCAACCCCAACTATCTTTCGGCATAGTTTAACAATATTTCCCAGCCTGTTTTTGTGAGTGATGCGGAGGTTACCAAACCAGCAGATCATCACAAAAGTCAAAATGGACACAATAAAAGATGAATAAAACATTTTCAGAAGAGATCTGTCAACATTAAAACTCTTCAGCTTTCTTAAGAAGAACAGTGTTCGAATCAAAGGTCAGTTTTTCATCGATGATCGTACCCAAGTATTTATATTGACTCACTGTCTCTACATTCAATTCAATTCAATTCAATTCAATTTATTTGTATAGCGTCAACTCATAACAAGTGTTATCTCAAGACACTTTACAAAAAGCAGGTAAAATACCTTACTCTTTGTCTGTTAACATTACAAAAGAGCAGGTAAAAGACCTTACTTATTCAAAAAGACATCAATTACATGATCATATACATACATGTAAACAAAGAAGAGGTTGCCCACCTAAATGACAGTACAGTATAACAAGACTAATGATGATGATGATAACAATAATAATAATAATATAGATTGACAACAATATCAATATAACTAAATATCATATAAATTAGTTACAACAGCAAAACTATGATGGCTATTGTTAACAATAATACTAATAAATCTCCATTCTTAAAGTCTTTTGATGTTGTCAAGTTTCACTGAAGTGTGATCAGCTGCATCATGCAAACAATGAGTGTTATCCATAAAGGAGAAGTCGAGGATGCTCTGGTGTATCCTCACTCATCTCTCCTCTGATTTCTCTCCTCTCTCCTCAATCCGTTCTCCTTCGTGCAGTGGTAGTAACTGTGGAAAAGTCCTCAGAAATATCAATTAAGAGACTTGGGGTGATGGGACAGTGTGCGGAGCTCCAGCTGATAAGCTCTGCCGCTGCAGCAGCTGCAGTTGGTGTCATTAGGGCTCTCTGAAGGCTATCATCATGTACCAGCATCCTCCAGTAGGCACTGTAATGACTCTCTACCCCCATGCCCTTAAACACTTTAAATCACACACACCAGCCAAAACAGAGCCATAACCCAACCTGTCTACTTTCCTCTTGATCATACTGCACACAATCATGCACTTACACTGATCACAAGGTTATCAAAGCATGTTCCTGCCCCAAGGTATACACCAGAAAGCAGGAAGGTATCTCAGGACAAGCTGTGTTAGGAACTGTATTAGAGACTAGAAGAATGAAATGAAACAGAAATAAAAGTAGGAACTCAAATATTTTGTGCTGCATATTTAAAGTATGTCTTCATGCCACTTACAGTATGTTATCACAGTATTACATCATTTCAAATTCAGACACAGGAGAGACTTACAGAGAAAGGTCAACATGGAATAATAAGGCCAATGTGAATTCCATGAAACCGCTCCTGACATTTCAAGGCATTTCACTGCTTTTGAATAAATATTATCACAACCTTTTGTACAGTTAGCCCAAAGTGCTTCCTTTCTTAGAACAATATTGTAATATAAAAGGGAAGTGAAAAAAAATAAGACATGCTTCCCCCACAAACAACACACACAAACAGCCTTGCTCTATTGTGGGTGGACTATGGTAGGTGGCTGTGCAGGGGATTTGGAGCTGTGTTATACACTTCAATACATGACTTGGACTTGCATGTAATATGAGCATGCATTTTTTTTCTTTAAACTATATATTTGAACTTTCAGCCCGTGTGTGTGTGTGTTTGTGCACTTAAAAAATGCCAGTGTAGTGGAACCCAGAGTTCTTGTTTATCATGTGAAATTCACCAGCACTTAAACGTCATTAACACCCCCTCACACACAGTGTCTTTTTGCCCAGGTGCAGAGAAATCTGTGAAGCAGCATGTGGCTTGCCCCAGTTCCTCTACAGTACCTGTGTGCCATTGTGTGTATGTGTGTGATTGCGTATTGCGACAAGACTGACCCATTTTAATATTAATACAGGCACTTATGTATTCCTAAAACTGGTTCAACATGTTGGATATGCTTTAGGTAATTGTCACAAAGCAGCAGGAGTGATGGACACTGACATAGGATGCAGGTCAAAGGGCATGCAGGGAGAAGATCTAGGAAAATATGAAATCTAAAGGAAATACATGGGACTTTATGTCTGACTTTGAACGGCATTGGGAGTTCATGCTTTCAGGAAACACCAAGTGATTTTTGAAGGAAGGAACTGGACAAGTCAATTTGCTTCCTCATTTTAAAGTCATTTAAAGGCAATGCACATCTGCGTCCTGACCTAAGCAGGTGTGTGTGTGTCAGGAGAAGAGTAAAAAGCAAACAGAGACGGAGAGAATAGAGGGAAAGAGAGAGAGGGAGTGAGAGAAAGTGGCAGAGAGAGGCATAGTGAATGAGGGCGAGCTTTTTTTCTCTCTCTCTCATACAAGCACCACCAACAGAACAAGTAGCAGCAGCATCAGCAGCTCGGGTTTGGATGAGAGGTGACCGGGGCTGTGTGAGTGTGTGCGTGCGTGTGTGTGCGTGTCCTCCTGCTTTGTGCGTGAATGTGTGCGTTGTGCGTCTAGCGGAGAGACTGCAGGAGCGGGAGAGACGCTCAACTTGCTCTGTTTCTACGCCACTTTGCCCTCTGTGTCTATGTATTCCCTCCACATGGGACGCGGGCATCTGGTGAGGTGACATGCGAAGGGGTTTAAAGTATGGCATGCAGAGATGTTTTCTTACAAGCAGAAGGACACGGTGACAGCGATGAGACCCGCGTTTATTCGGACTATGTTCTACTTTTTGTGTTTGGCGACTTGGTGAGTCACACTGTGTCTCTTTTTCCCTGCTGTTGAAACCTGCTCACCCTACTCTGAAATTATTATATCGTAATTGTTTTCCTTTTTTTTTTTTTTTTGGTGTGTTTTTTTTTTTGTGTGTGTTTCTAGTGCAAAGAAAATTTCTGGACAGACAAGGAAGGATGAAAGGATCTATCCTGAGAATTTTACTTTCATTTTAGACCGACTTCTTGACGGCTATGACAACAGGCTGCGACCTGGATTCGGGGGTATGTAGGGGAAAAAATTGTATTTCAGTGGATTATCAATCATTTTCCATATGAAAACTACCAACAGTCACATGGAGGTCATGGATTGTCTTTTTCAGATCAAATGAGAAAGGAAGATACAGTATATCTTTCTTAATTTTAAAAATAAAATATTAAGTGCTGTAAGCTGTAACTGGGAACTCACTTAGTATCAAATGCAAACACAATTTTATTCTAAGAGTGATGATCCTTAATCATTCTTATTAACTCTACTTCTAAATTGACTTCTTTGATTGAGTGCTTAAACACACCTTACAATGAAGAGAGGACCACCCAGTAAACAGAGGAGGGATGCTTTTAGGAACAGTTATAACTAACACACTCGATCTTGGATTGTGTTTCATATATTCTCCTGCAGGCCTGCAGGTGTTCCATCTAAGGCGCCTTACTTGCATGTTTAATCAAATGCAGTTATATAACCGTGTATATGTTGCAAGGTTAATGCAAAGTTGAAGTGCTAAAAGTACAGATATGGCCTTTGGGTATTGTGGCATCACTTTTCTGTAAAAAAATAAATAAAAGCACCAGCGTTACTTTTAAACACTGATGTGGAAAAGAAGCTTCAACATAAATAAGCAGAAGGTCAGGCATACTGCTGACCTTTAACTCAATCCACAACCTTCTTCAGGATTATATCTTTACATCTTTGAAGCAGTGTTTTTTTTTACTTACACCATGATGGTTGAGATAAATCACTGCTAAATCTCTTATTGTTGTGATAGGCCTGTTAAAAGTGAGTGAAACTGTGGCTGCTATGAAGCTGGACTTTGACAAATGGAGGGATTTGAAGCAGGAAACAATCAGTGAATATAAAAGCTTTCTTTTCTGTTTTTTTCATTCAGCAGGTTCTGTGACTGAGGTAAAGACCGATATTTATGTGACTAGTTTTGGGCCTGTCTCAGATGTTGACATGGTATGTACCTAAAGCTAACAAAGGTTGTGTGTATCTGTTTGCTGTGTGTCTTTCTGTTCATTCTTATGAGAATAGATTTACCATGGAGTATTAGGGCCACATTAAAGATTTTCTTTCCCCTAAAATTTCAAGATTAAAGTCGTGAATGTACAAGAATAAAGTCATTGTTTTACAGTATGAAATTCGTAAATCAATTTAATTTAGGCTGTGGTTAGAATTATTATACTAAAAGGTTGTATCAGAAGAGCAGCCATCAGCCTGCACAAAAATGATGAAAGGGGAACCCTCAAAGCCTTTTGCTCTGCCACACACTTTCCTCAGAGTCAGTGTGGTTCTTTCTTTGGCAAAGCCCCAGTTTCTTGCAGTATCTTTTCAGGGTCCTGATACTTATGACAATGTGATGCTGATGTGCCAAAAGAATGTTTGGTGTCATATCTGCATAAGTAAAGCCCAACTAACACAACTAATGGGATATTTGGAGTCCTCTTCAAACTGTTGTTTTAAAGCAGGTCAGTTAATACTCAATCTGTGATACAGAATACACAATGAAGTATTTTCTTATTTGTGAAACCTTTGCTGAAGTATAACTCCACAAAATGCTCAACGTTTGTCATTTTGGAACAGTCGTCTGCTGCTGTTCTAATGTAACTGTAGACAAAATAACAACTTCATTCCAGGAAATGTACGACTTTAATCTTGTTCTCGATAATGTAAAACTTTCTTCTCTTACGACTTTATTCTCACAAATTTCCGAGTTTATTCTCGTAAATTTATGACATTAATCTCCAAATCTCCCATCCCCCCCTTAATGTGGCCCTAATACTCCTTCGTATAGATGCACATAGCTTCAAGGTTAATATGGTAATTACATTAGACAAGTAGATAACTCTCATGTTGTTTTTTTTAAACCAATTCAAGGATTTTGATTTTGACTTTATATTTGGATGGAACAAATATTTCTCTTAGAATGTGTTCTTCAGCATATTTATAAAAACAATATCATACTAACTACCAGACGACCAACTGTGAATGTTCTTTTCATGTCCTAGGAATACACAATGGACGTGTTCTTTCGACAGACGTGGGTGGACCAGCGGTTGATGTACGAGGGGCCTATAGAAATTCTGAGGCTGAACAACCTGATGGTGACTAAAGTGTGGACACCAGACACCTTCTTCAGGAATGGCAAGAGGTCGGTCGCTCACAACATGACAGCCCCAAACAAGCTTTTTCGCATCATGAAGAATGGCACCATTCTGTACACAATGAGGTACTACAGCATGTGTAACTATTTCACCATAGACAATCAGTTTTAAAAAACGCCTGATTCAAAATATGAAAATTCAAAATTTCACATTTAAAAAAATAATAATATTGGCAACACATGTTCTGATGTATTTGACCTGATATTTTAACATATGCTAATTTGTAATATGGAATAGACTCTTTATTTGACACACATTTTATATTTGGTGTTAGTGTATATTTAATAAAATGATGAAATAAAGAGAAGACTGACAATGTTGAGTTAAAGCAATTAAGATGCTCTTCAACCTTCCTTAATAATTCATGTATTTTTCACGAGTTCTTCTAACACAATACTGACATTTATTCACGTTGTGTAAGAGTCCACTCTATCTTTCTATTTGTCTAGTTCAAGTTTCTAACAGTGTAAGCTAACATTTTGTGAGCCAAGATTTTTAATAGCTATCACTCTGTTGATGATGAACAGCGTAATGTAAAGGGTAAATCTTATTTTGACATTGCTGTTTCTAGTCGTAGCACAAACTTGGTGCATATGTGTGTGTAGCTGTTTAATTTGGTCCCTCAATGAGCACGTCTTCATTGTACTGTAACAGGTTGACTATAAGTGCAGAGTGTCCCATGAAGCTTGTGGACTTTCCAATGGATGGACATTCGTGCCCCCTCAAGTTTGGAAGCTGTAAGTGTTGTGTGCATGTGAGACTGAATGTAAAGATGTAGCAGTCAAAACTTGCGGTGCAAGGATTACATGTTGATCTTTGATCTTTATAGATTACCCCATACCGTTCAAAAGGCTATTTATCAGTGGATAAATGGCAAATTAATTGTCATGATAAGGGATGCACCAGTGTATGAGTTGACCGTCTGTATCGGCCCTTTTGACAAACGTCAACCAACCAATACAGAAGGGGAATATTGTTAAAATCTAGGAATAAATTCCATACCAAGACATTTCTTCACCAATGTCTTCATAAAAGTGTCTTACAAAATAAAATATTTAAATTCAACTCCTGTAGAAAAATCGGTGAGAGCTGCTCAAAGTTGTTAACCTCAGCCTTAGGTAGCTTGTGAGGGGTCAAACTATAGGGCTTTTTCCACCTCCACCTCCCCCTACTACCTTTTTCATGAGGGAGAAGAGGAGATAAGAGAGAAAAAAAGGAGTTGAATAGTTTTCTCTTACCTTTATCTTGGCCCACAACTGGCATTACTCCTCATCCAAATCCACTGACTGGCTTTAGATGCTTCACCTGACGTCTTCCTACTATCTTTCACAAAATCTGTCCTGCACTCTTAATCCTCCCAGTAAGGAAAAAGTGGATTTTGCCCTCTACATCCCACTTCTACTGGCCAAAACTTGTCCTCCTCACTTTTCAGCTTCTGGCCCTACATCTGCATATCTCAGCATTTTCATTCATATGCTTCCTTCACATAGTCTTCCCAGGGAACTGTCAGTTCTATAAAATACACTATCCGCTGCCTCGCAGATCATGACACTGCCTCAGGTTACTGCAAACTAGTTCCTGTGGCGCAACAATTTTCCTCCCAAATCTACCTTCATCTCCCAGCCATTAGCACTCTTTAAAATGCCTGACTGGTGTCTGCTGAAAGATCTACCTTCTTTTGCATTCTCCCTCACGGACAAACTGGAACGCTACATGCTTTTCCTGATTACTTTCAATTCCTGCTGCTTTTCAACACCTGGTTATGTCTCCATGTATAACCACCTTGCAACAGACTAATCTTACAACCTGACAGATTATTTAAGGCTAGGCCAGGCTGAGAGGCATACCTGTCAACTAATAAATCCTTTAAATCTAAGCCACACCTTGTCTACGGCACTATATTCACCCATAAAACCAAAAACATCAAGGATGTCATTTTAAAACACTGGCACATTCTTCAAAATGATCCACAATTACAAAATGTTTTTAATAATCCACCGACTGTATGGTGACCTATAAAAGACGAAGAAAAATAAAACGGGCAAAATAGTCAGGCCATCAAACTTAATCTAAGAGGTGGTAATATTAATTTAATCATGTTTTTATTCTCAAAGTTTATTTCCAGGTTGGATGAATGAAGATTTTTAAGTTAATGAGTTTTTATAGTGCTTTTAAGTGTGATCTTTTATTAAGTTTTTTTTTTTTTTTACGGTTTTAATTTCTTCAAAACAATTTTTTTTATGTCCTCATGTTTCTTAATATTCAATAATTTGTCATTTTTTAAATTGTTTTTTCAATATTTGTATTTAATGTCTTGTATGATTTTTAATTTATCTTTTAAAATTTAAAGTCCATTGATGTATTTTTTTGTGACAATAGCTTTCTTGAATTGTACTATACTGTGTCTTGCTGCTCTTCTTATTCTTTATTTTTGGAGCATTCTTAAAGATTCTCGTGCAAACTTTAAACCATCCCCCTGATTCCAACTCATTGACCGAATATGGTGTCATCCTTGCCTTTGTTGGACACGCCCCTGTCCTCCATGTCAATACCATAGACTGTCAGTACTCATCGTTCTAACCTACAAACCAAATCAGACCACTTTTGCAGTCTCATTGGCTGATAAACTATATATGTGGATGTATTTGATTGGTTATCTTAATGTAGGCATAACAGCACTATGTGTGTCTCGAAACAGTCGGTTGGATTGCCAATTTGCACTAAACCAAATTCCTACATATGACTTTAAGCTCTGAAAGTTAAACCATGTCCTTGAAAACCCTATGTATCCTCCATCTCTACCCTCTTATATACATTTCCCATCTCACATTCTTAGCAAGCAAAAAGCACCTTGCTTCCTGTGCATTCACATTGTCTTTCCTGTCTTCCCACAGATGCATATCCTCTAACAGAGATGATCTATACCTGGACCAAGGGGCCTAAGCATTCAGTGGAGGTCCCTCTTGAGTCATCCAGCCTTGTTCAGTATGATCTCATCGGCCAGACTGTCTCCAGTGAAACCATTAAATCCATCACAGGTGAGACTTTTAGGCCAGTGAAGGTGATCTCCGTCCATCCAAATTTGCCTTTTTGTTACCCTAACTTAAAAGTAAGTACAAATAATGTTATCGTTCCATTTCAAAGCGATGGAGGCTAAACTCACCTGGGTCCCATTTGAAGCTTGCCAACAAATAACACAGATTTTTTTCTTAACAGTTTTATATTACAATTATCTATTCAGAGAATGATTAATTGAGAGCCGAATAAATTGCGCTAATATGTGATCTTCATAAAGCATTTATGAGGCATTTAAGAGCATTTAATTCTTCTTTTTTTGTCCTTTAAATTTACAAAGACATGAAAATAATTTCCGCATGCAGGCTAAAACAGGCTGGGTGGAAGTGCTATGAATAACAAGCTGACAATACATCAGAACAAATGAAAAAAGTTTGATAATGATATTGGGATTAATAACATAAAATAAAATAACATAGAAAATGATTTTTATAAAATACATATATTAAAGATATTAGAATATAGTATAGTGAAAATCTAGACCAAGATGGTGTTACATATAGACGCTGCGACCCGGGGCTCTCTGAGAGTAAGTAGCTTTTTACCCAAATAAAGGCCGAATATCCAATTGAATTTTTAAACTGAGAAACATTATGCCAGAAAGTACTCCTGAAGGATTATGCTCATTCCCGGTGGAGAAAACTCGCTCTGGAACAAAGATACCAGCTGAAAGGAAGCACAGGAGGTGAGGCGAGAGGAGACAAAAGCGAGGAAGGCGAGCCGGTAACCCGCTAGGCTAAGAGCAGCTCCACATAGAGCTTCACTACCGAACTTCTTTTCTTACAAATGTCCACTCCCTCATCAACAAGGTCCATAAGATTCAAATTTGGGTTTCCAACCGCCCCTGGTGTAATGATAATAACTGCATGTCAGGCTCGGAAACAGCATCTCCTCCACCATCATCCTCAAGACCGGTGTACCCCAAGGCTGCGTCCTCAGTCCACTCCTATACTCCCCGTACACCCATGACTGCAAACCCACCCACAGCTCAAACACCTTCTTCAAATTTGCAACGACACCGCCATTGTAGTTTTGATCTCCAACAACAATGAGGCCATTCGGTCCAAACATTCTCTGTATGGTGTAAAAACAACGACCTGCATTTCAACACAAAGAAAACCAATGAAATAATAATTGACTTCAGGAAATAAAATAAAAACACATCACAATGGACTGCGTGTAAATGAGGAAGAGGTGGAGAGTGTCAACAGCTTTAAATTCCTAGGGGTGTACTTCCCATAGTACCTTAGCTTGAGCCTGAACACATCACATCTGATCAAAAGAGCCTCTTCCTAAGGACACTGTGGCGCAACAGACTCCCCCATGATCTTCTGAAGAACTTCTACTGCTGCACAATAGAGACTATCCTGATGTATGGCTGGTATTCTATCTGCAGTGCAGCAGAGAAGAAGGATCTTCAGAGGATTATCAAAACAGCTCAGTGGATTGTTAGCTCCCCTCTCCCATCCCTTAGAGACATCCACTCGAGCCGTCTTCACAAATGTGCTTCGTCCATCAAAAGGGACTCATCACACCCTGGACACTCCACATTTACCACCCTTCCCTTAGACAGACTCAGAACTATTTGCTCACGGACAAACAGACCAAGAAACTGCCTCTTTCCCAAAGCTGTGGACAAACTGCAGAATCTATAACCCCCCTCTACCAAACAAGACACTTCATACATGTGCAATATTAACCTCACTGCTGCTAAATTGTACAAACAATTTATTGCACTATAACTGTTTGTTTAACCATTCACCTACGGAACTATCTGCTCATTCAATGTAGGACAAGTATTTCGAACTTTATATAGCTAAGGATATATATTAATATTTGACAATATTTTTTAAGGCTGCTGACATGACGAGATTGCTGAAAACAAAGTTTTGGTGTGTTTTTTTGTACAATGACAATAAATTGCCCATCCTATCCTAAAATGTCTATGAACAACTGTTAAGCTAACATAGGATGAAAATGTTTTTTTTTTTTTTTTTTTTAAGATTTATTTTTGGGCTTTTTGTGCCTTTAATGCAGAGAGAGGACAGTGGATAGAGTTGGAAACCAGGGAGAGAGAGTGGGGAATGACATGCGGAAAGGGGCTGCGGGTGGAAGCGAACCCAGGCCTACTGCTCGAGATGAGATTCTCAATACATGGGACGCATGCCCTAACCATTGCGCCACCAGCGCGCCCCAGGATGAAAATGTTTTGATCCTGAAGGAATCTTTGATGCCAGATTACTTCAACATAATAGTATAAATATAAGCGTAACAAAAGAGCATCAAATGTGAAAAAAAAAATATATAAAATATAAAGTCTTATACATGTCTTCATCAAAATCTGGGTTTAAGAGGTAGGTGCAAGATAAATTCAAGATATCACCACCTTGGCTGCTCACAGATATGCTTAAGTGGCCTGTATAATAAAGTGATACCTTTTGACTAAGTGGTGTCACTAGATTAACATATATTTTCTGTTACAGATGAATTGTTAAAAGTGTAGGAATAATAATCTTCTCTCTTATTTAAAGATATTTGCTGTCTGTTTGTCATGACTACAGTATTTTCTGTAATAAACAGCACAAACAATGTGCATATGGGTGGAGATATCTGAAGTATTTGGAGCTTGAAGTCCAGTCTCTTAAAACAAAACATTTACAATTAAATGAGTTGAGGCATTTCAGAGGGCTTATTCTAACAAAAACTAGAGTAAAATTAATGATCAAATAGATCAATTTATTGTGACATCTTTCTCATCCAGTACGTCAAAACTAATAGGGCAGAATGCATCTTTATATTATTTGTTAACCAAAGTCATTCTTTTCTATTGATCCTACAGGTGAATATGTGGTGATGACGGTCTTCTTCCACTTGAAACGTAAAATGGGCTACTTCATGATTCAGACGTATATCCCCTGCATAATGACAGTAATCCTTTCCCAAGTGTCCTTCTGGATAAATAAAGAATCCGTCCCAGCACGAACAGTCTTTGGTATGTAGACCCCACACAGCCTTTCTGCTCCCCTTATATATGTTTAATGCCTGCATGCCAACAAAGCAAGCACAGCTTATGTGTCTCTCTATAACATAGAACAAGGCAAAATTACAATTAGAGTCAAGTATTTAAAGGGACTATAAACAGCTTGTGTTTTTTTATTTATTTTATAGATTGCTTCATAAAATGCATATTTTCCTTCATGTATTGTTTACTAAATGCATTTTTATTCAGTGTTAATGCAGCACCTTGGCTTGAATCTGTTCTGAACAAATTAAAATAAGAGCAGACTTCAGTATAGAATTATATCACACAAAGTACCCTGTGTTATCCACAGCTGAAAGGGGGGCACCTTGAAACACTTGTGGGGGGGGGGGGGGGGGGGGGGTCGTGGGGGGTTAGATCCAGATCTCCTGCAGCCACAAGCCAAAGTGTCACTTGCCAAGTGTTAAACACAAATTGCTCCTGCTGCTACGCCAGCAGGGTGTAAATGCGTATGAATGGATACGTTAATACTGATGGACACTTCACAGCAGCCTCTGAAATCAGTGTGTGAATGTGTAGGTGTGACCTGCAGTGTAAAAAGTGCTTTGAGTAGTCAGAACACTAGGAAAGTGTTATACAAGTTCATTTACCATTTAATCCAATTGTCGCCACATGTGAAAGAAAATACAAGTTACTACAGAACTGAAGTAAAAAAAGAAGAAAAGAACTTCTTGCTAGCTTACCCAAGCCGCCATATCCTTTTTTCAGAACATTTTAAAGCCAAGTAGCTACTATCAGCAGATTTGGTGCTGTGTTTGACAAAATGTTGAATTTAATAAACAAAGATGGTGGCATGACTGGTCTAACAAGAAAGTATGGTCATATTTTAAGTCATATTGTTGTCATGTCTGTACGGGATCACAAATCGCTTCATATGGGCTGAAACCTGCTAACAGCTTGAATGAATGTCTTTAAAAACAAAGAAAGCAAACTGAGTTGACTTTTAACCTTCCTCTCACGCCTGCAAGACTAATTACAAAATGTTTAATTTTTCAAAATAAAAGTCCAATTTGTTGCTTATGAGCACACACCAGTCACACAAATAAATAAGATAGCAAATACATTGAAAGTAAGAATAATGAATTAAAGTTAAATCTTGATAAAAATAAATAAAAAATTGTTGATTTTGAGAGAAGGTCTGGTCCATTAATGGATGGGAAAGTAACAGCACCATGTGTCCCTCTGCTTCAGGAGTGGAGTGAAGTTTTTTATAAAGGAATATTTTTGCCCAAGAGCACAATGTCAAGGTCTGTTCAATGGTTGCTTTGGTGAGACTTTAAGTAGTAGCCATTCAGATTGAAAGGGTATAAGCTTTAAACAACAAAATTACCAAAGAACAACTCCTTGGACCTCCACACTTGTGTTATCCAAATATTAGACAAGACGCGTCCCGTTGCAGTCGGCAAGTGTGTTTTCTACTAGGAGCTCTTGTACTTGTGGATGTGCAGTCACATCGGCGAAGTTCTTACTTTTGAAGGTCAATAAACGTCTGTATGTCAGTTAGACCACATTGTCTTTTTTTTACGTGAAAGTGTTTGTGGAGAAGGGATTCGTAGTTCATTTTTGTAAACTCTTTTTATGAGAGACGGGAAAATTCCAGGCAGGCAGTTATGACTAAGTGAGTTAAACTTTTATTTTCTAATAGAAACGTACCGACAACAGCTTCAAATATTACATACATAGTTCTTACAGGTCCTTTAAATTCTTGAAAATGCTCAAATTTTGATGTTGTGTTTTCAAGGTTTGCTTGTATTTTTGATATTTTGCTTGAAAGTGTAAATGTATTTCTCTCATAGTAGTTACTGTAGTTATCTGACTGGACAGTTTGTTCATTTGATAGAGAAAAAAAACAAGGCGGAGAGTCTCTGACATAAAATGAATACCACTACACCCAGGCGTCGTTTGCTCCTCTGTGTCTGAATGTGAGACTGTCAGTCTGTGTTCATGTGTCATCCTGCCCCCTGTGGTAACAGTGAGTGGAAGATAAGAACATGTCGGTAGAGTGCAGTTTTAATGAGCGTTGGTCGGGGTTCTCTTTGCTTGCATTTAAATGCCCCATTATGCAGTCAATCGAGGTTGGCGGTGGGAGGGTGGGGGTGTAATCACTCCATAAACAAGGTGCCCCCTTCTATGCAAATCAGACTCATTGCAAAAACTGTCGAATTCACCAACACCAGCACAAACTTGTACATGCATTTAGATGAAAAAGTGACTGTCTGCGGAGTGTGAATGATAACTGTATTTATTGGCGATGCCATGCACAAGTGTTTCAGTGATCAGGTAAACATGTCTGCCTCTGTATGACTTCAAGATAAATTATCTGCAATTTGATGTAAGTTTCAGAGGAAAGGATGGAATCAAACATTACTCCTAAACTTCTGACTGTGGGCTTAATATTGGCAGATAAGGCATCAAGATTAATCTTAATAAGATGGTTAGGTTGTTTTTTTTGATTGAATCTGATCATTTTAAGTTATTGAGTTGCAGAAAGTTTAGTACCATCCAGTAGTTAATAACACTGAGACAGTCGCTGACTGCAGCTTGGCTTTTGGGGTCCTCAGGTCTCAAGGGAAGGTGTATATGTGTGCCTGTTGTGCAGTGCAACTTTTGAATGAGAACGTAACTGTAGTTCAATCATTAAATTAAACTTTCTTTCTTTTTTTTTTAAAGATTTATTTGTGGGCTTTTTGTTGCCTTTATTGGAGGGATAGGACAGTGGCTAGAGATGGAAATCAGGGAGAGAGAGTGGGGAACAACATGCAGGAAAGGAGCTACAGGTTGGATTTGAACCTGGGCCGCCTGCGTGGAGGATTATAACCTCCATACATGGGGTGCGCGCACTAACCACTGCGCCACCAGCACCCCTAAAACTTTATTTCTATAGTGCCAATTCACTATTTACAAAAAGAGCAGGTACTCTTCATTATATTAGTTCACTCTGGAGACACTGCTGCTCACATTTTGAGGTACTGTGTGGCAGAGGTTCTGCTTACTGAAAAAGAGTAGCTTGATGCAGCTAAATATGGTCATTTTAACTAGGTTTTTTAACTGTGCACTTATTTCAAAATTTAAAATTGTTAACTTCAAAAATAAACTTGTTCATTTAAATGAACTAAATTGAACTTAGAGCTAGCTCTTTTCATGTGGGTACTTGTGCAACCATGGTCTGCTTAACAATGGAAGGAGACATGGTGGTGACAATATGTATATGGAGAACAAAATTGACTTTAAACTGAACCTTGGGGTACACTACAGGCAAAGCTTTGTCCTAAAAGAAAAGAATGTAACCAACCAAGGGCTAGGGTTCTTGATACCAACCCAACAGGGGCGTGTCCAGAGGGGTGGCCAGGGGTAGCAAGTCCGGACACGCTCCTGCAACCCAATCCTTGAGACATTCAATTAAATAGCATGATCAAAACGCCACCTTAAAATTTTTCAGTAAATGATGTAGAGTATTGCAAAGTATCCCAATAGGTATAGTCTCAGGAGCCATGTATCATGATACGTATCTTATTGTAAGTTCCTTACCAAATACCCAGCAGTACTTCCCAGTGATTTTGGAGGAGTCTCGTCCTCTTCAAAGATGAAGCACGACAAGTTAAAATTCTCAATAAAATCCAGATTGTGAGATTTGCATGTTTACTGAGGACAGGTGTGCAGGGCGGGGAGATGGCTTAAACGCTCAGCACCAGAATTAGAAGTTAGATTTGGTCCAGAAAAATGTAATTACATTAAAACCATCTTTTGTTCTCTCAGACTGCAGAGGGGACCTACATGACTAGGACAGTGGCTCTGTGTGGGGAAATAAAGAAAATGGTGATGATCTCCAATGATGAAAGTTGTTAGAAAAGAGAGGACAAGGACATAGAAGAGACTGTTGCTATGATGTCTCTACCTTCAGTGAGGCAAGCAGTTCAGCTTTCTGCAGCATTTTTGGACAAATCTTCCTTGTTGTGGATAGACGGGCAGCTCTTTACCTCCACCTGGTCTGTTGCAGAAAGTTTAGGTGTCCCAGCAGCTGCAGAAACCTGCTCCAGCCTCGCCAGTCAGCATTGTGATTTGTTTCCTGGCGGTTAATGGCGGGATGCAGGACTGCCTGCAGGTCTGTCACACCACCTCAGCCCTGGTCGACTGTGTACCAAGGCAAAGAGCCTATACGGGCAGATCCTAAATCTTAAAACCTTATTTACTGCTATATGCAACATGATTAGATTACAGTGTCACGGAATAGGTCCTAACAGTAAAGATGTTGCTTTTGCAGGGAGTATCCAGAGAAGGAGAATATACAAGTTCACCAACTAAGTCGTACACAGCATTAGAGGGAGCTCCAGGGGACAACTACCTGCCTTTATAAGGTGCTCTTACACAAGGAGTTTCTGGCCAAAAGCCTAATAAGAGCAGCATTTAAATCTAAACGCCTAATTTATAAAAGCATGGTAAGCAGTCAGGCAGGTGGTCTTTATGAGGTGCCCATACACAGCGATTAGCTAATTACTTTTGAGTGACAGACAGATACCGCTGGTTGTCTGCCAGGTATCACCTCAGAATCACTTAATTCATCCTCTTAATAAGTGTCTCTTAAGCTGTACAGGAAGTCTGTGCTTAGATTTTTTTATTTCGAAAAAAATTGTATTTTAGTGACACGTTTGCACTAGTGAGTATGCATTGCGGTTTGCCTTCACCATTCATGCTGGTCAGCATAATTAATGTTTTTCATCTCATTTTGTTTTATCTTCTTGTTTCAATTGCATCATAAGGATTTTTTTTACGATTCCCATCACAGGAGTGGACAGGCTTTAAAAGTCTAGATGTTTAAGGTTACCCAATATGTGTCTCTAAGTTGTGTGTGTTCTTTAATCAGTTACTATGATTTGACATGTATTTATTTATGATGTTTCTATTTTCAGGGGAAGCCTGAGTTCAAAAGTGTTCGGTTCACAAAAACTATCCCTTATAGACTCTTAACCTCTTATAAGATGGGTGTGAGGATGAAACAGTTGGTTGATTAAAAAAAGGGTAGCATGTTTGTATTGTCACCAACATTTTTGAATCGTATGCCTTTAGACTAAACGAAATTGACCGACTCACCAACATTTGGCTTGAATAGAGGCTGTTCGCTGTGTACAGTATATCTGCAGTATTTATTCAAAAACAATATTAGTTTTGCAACAAGGAGAATTTGTCAGCCAATGCCTTTAAGTTAGATAGCCTTGAAAAACGGATTCAAGCTTTTTATTATGCAGAGTTTCAGTATGTATAAATTATGAGTTTTTGCTTGTGTTTATCAAAGCTTTACATCAGCTGTTGATATTGTCAGTCTGTAGCCTCATGCCAGAGCTCACCTATCAATGTCACCCAGCTGCTTTTGTAATGTATGCTGGTCACGTCTATGTGCGGTGAACTTACAGTATTTATAGTGGTCAAGGACTCTGCAGCCATGATTGTTCCAGGTCTTGAACGTAAAATGGATTTTCCCCTATCACATTACTGCTATTGGTTAATAATGCCAAGGACGAGTGACGACCTATATGTGACATTCTTTTGTTCTAGGAGCCACATGTGACCTTGTATGCTGGCTACATCAGTATCGTTTATATGATCTCTATCAGATACAGAGAGTGGTAATGTTATACAGCCCAGAGCAAATGCTGTGTTGAAGTCAGAGTCCAGTTCCTAAGAGTATTTGATAACGTCTGTGTAAATACAAATATTTCCTGGTTGAGGGGTGCCAGCTTTTTGCTAAGCAGGTGACCTGAGGCTTCTCTCTCATTGGTTTGTCTCACAGTTGGCAAGGTCCCAGACACTCCCACTTTCATTAGCATTGAATTGGTGTTGCTCTAATGTTCATTCCTCTAATGTGGTGTTGCCTGTCATGTTGAAATGTTATTTTTCAATAAACTTAATTAAGACAAACCGGTTAGTAAAATTTAGGATGCGCAACTGTCCCCCATGTCTTTTAGCTTACTGACTAACCAAGGATACATTTGTAGCGTTGCAGACTGTAGAAATGCTAAGAAACTGTTACCATCTCTTAAATTAAGATATGATCAATTTTACTGAATAGATTGTTTCTTCAGTCAGAGTTACAGCAATTTCCATGCTAATTCTCTTAGCTTGTTAATGTTAATTGTACCTTGTGTTAGCATCAAGCTAGCAAAATAATAGCCATACCTATATTAATGTCCATTCGTGAGAAACTGCATGAGAGCTTTTAAATGTGTTGTGACATGGTACTGTGCGTTGAGCGTCATGTGAGGAAGTCAATATCAGCACGTGTGAAATAATTGATTTTGCCTGTGGGAATGTTTAATTGCTCTCTCTAGTTTTGATGATTCTTTATTTTTGTGCTGTCGACCTGTTTGTGTGGATTAAGGTCAGTGTACATTGTGAACTTCTATGCAGATCTTTCAAATGCTTCCCCTTAATATCAGGAACATACTGCGTCAGGCTTTTGACTTTAGACCAGGTTTTTGGTGGTTGAAGGCACAGTCGTTTTCTACGTCCTCATGAGAGAAACGCGGCAGCTTTGTGTCTGACCACACCTCACTTTAAAACAACAACCCCCCGGGCCCTAACAAGAGCGAAAATGTATTTGCTATTTATACAACGTGAGCGCTGGGTATTAAAATGACAGCTGGGTCAGAGTTGAATAGGAAAGTCACCTGCACTGCACGCCAAGCCGCTTTGCACAGAGCAAACGATAGGGCCCTATATCTTCAGTTTTGGAGCGAACACAGGGCTTTGTACTGGAGTTTGATTTGATATGCAATGTACAACAGACTGTAACGTTACTGGTGTTAAGTTTCTGAAAAATATGCAACAACCAGCTGATACCTGTGTGATAACTACAAACACCAAGAGATACAACCAAAGAATCAGAAATCATTTACATGTGATTTATTATGTTTTTGAATTATTAATGGATCAAAATTCTCAATGTATGTGTCAAAGGTTGTTTTTGAGGAACACCCAGAGAAATGCTACTTGCCCAGGTAGGCAAGTGGCATACAATGAAAGACAACCAGATTTGTTCATTTTAGAGCTTCAAATGTATTTGGTTCATTATAGCCTTGCATGTGTTAATGAAATTTGATTATTGAGAGAACTAACATATTATAGATGGGTTAATTAACACTGCAGTCTGTCTCTGTCGCAATTTTTTTTGGCAATGACGTACATGTAAAGATAATCATAGGAATTGGGTTGGGAACCAGAGGGTCGTCGGTTCAAGTTCTGGTGCGGACCTAGTCTGGAAATTAGTCTCGTCGCTGGAGAGGTGCCAGTTCACTTCCTGAGCAGTGCCAAGATATATTTTAGCAAGGCACCAAGCTCGCACCAGCTCAGGAGCACTCGCTGTGGGTGCCCCCCTGACTCTGACATCTCACCATTAGTGCATGTTTGAAGGATCCTGTTTGTGCATGTTTGTGTATTTCAGCCTGTGTGCAGGTAGCATGTCTCAACAACAGAGTGTACAATTTAATTCCCCCCTGCGGGATTAATAAATAATATCTACTTCTTCTTCAAATACAATGGTATTTCCTTTTTGATCCAGTCCAATTATTACTAAATCAGTTCATTATATCAGTTTTTTTAACAGGTAAAACCGCAGTGACCTCCAACAGAGGTTAAAACAATTATCTACATGTACGTACAGGCTCATAAGTTTGATCTTTCTCTGTTTTTGATACCACTGAAGGCATCACAACTGTCCTGACCATGACGACACTCAGTATCAGTGCTCGCCACTCCCTTCCCAAGGTCTCATACGCCACTGCTATGGACTGGTTCATCGCTGTCTGTTTTGCCTTCGTCTTCTCTGCCCTTATTGAGTTTGCAGCTGTGAACTACTTCACCAACGCACAGATCGAGCGGACCAAAAAGAAGCAATCCAAATGTCCTCAAGCGCCCAAAACAACGCCTCTCACGGTCAAGGACACAGACGACGTGCTGCAGGTGATTTTTGTTTCCCTCAGAGGGGCTTTGGCAAATAGTCTGATAGTACTTAAAATCAAGGAGCAATTACACAGCATGACCCTTGTTATGTGCTTACAGATCTGGGGTCTCATTTATTAAACAGTGCGTAGTAGCCATACTAGAATTGAACGCACCAAAGAGCCCAAAAATGGTATGCAACAAAATAATTCTGATCGATCAAATCTTATGCATGCACACCTGCACGCAATGTTCCTTTTATAAGCCATGATCCACCTTGAAATGTGTGCATGCTGATCAGTCACATATACTGCCATCTACACGCCCACATTCAACCACAAATGGTCAATGCAAAGACCTCATGAATTAAAATGCATACAAACGTGAGGAAGATGAAGAACATTGTTTTTCTGATGAGGAAAGGTGTTTGTGAATGAAGTGAAGGTTACAGAGCACATATTGTTTATTAAAGCAAGAGACTTTGTGGGTTTTATCATTGCAAACTTAGCCTGCACTGTGTCTGTTATATGCAATGGTGTGATTGGCTTAATTTCCTAATTTTGGCAAATCACAAAAGTGTGTGAAGCAGCCACCATGGTGTCTCTGTTCATGTTAGGCCCAGTTATTTTTATTACAACTAAAACTCACACTCTGTGGTAAACGATCAATATAACAAGACATTTATGAAAACTACTGGTGCTACAGGCCACAGTTCTTTAAAGAGCCCATATTATGCTCTTTCTGGGGTTCGTATATTTAATCTATGTACCTACTTTTGTACGTTCACAATAGCTAAAGTTTTCATGTACTGCTCCTCCTTGCTCCCTCTACGCTCTGAGTCCGTCAGCTGCACTCTGTTGAGCCCACACTGTTAGACCCAACGTGGGCCAAGTCTGCTCTGATTGGTCTGCCGATCCGCTCTGTCGTTATTGGTCAGTTGCTCAGCACGGTTCTTGGAAATTTCAACATGAGCTGCTGGGCTTGCCACAACGAGCCAATGGGCTTAGATCAGTGATCTCACACTGACAATGACACCGCACTGACAATTTTTTATCGAGGGGGGCTAGAACCGAGCGTTTCATGCAGCTAATGCTACAGCTAACAGGAGGAGGTAGGAGAAGCTGCGTTTCCGCGGACTTTGAATTTTTGCACATAGATGTGCCTAAACATGCACAGTACACTTGGAAAACACACTAAAGAGCATATAAAACCAGAAAAAGTATAATATGGGACCTTTAATGCGTTTTGATGTTACTTTGGATTCCTATAATTAAGCTAGTGTACAGTCTGGTCATCTGCTGCTCCGGGATAATGAAGGTGAGACAATGCTGAAGAAATATATGGAGGACTTAAAATAAAAAATGAAAAATATATATATAACATCTGACTACAATACAGGAACTCGTATAAATGAAATTGTCAGCTTAAATGATAACGATGATGTGGATCTGTCAATAAAGTTTCATATTTAGTGACATTTTATGTTTGAGAGGCATCAATATACAGGCTTTAATTTACCACATCATAATGACTAGCTGCCTATTGACCCTGTCTACAAAATGTGCTTACCCAACATTCATAAACGAGCCTTTAGCCTAGAGTTTGATTGGCCTGACGTGAGGATCTTCAGCTTTGCTCCGGCTCATAAGAGCTGAAAGGATACAACAAGCAGAGAAAACGAACCACCAGAATCTGATTTGGACTGATAATTAAAATAATACAAATGTAGTATTTTTAGCGTCACAAATCTGAACATATTTGACTGTTCATGAGTTTTTTGTGATCATATCTGCTCTTTACCATAACCTTTACTTTAAGGTCCACATAATTAAATTGACATAATCGCTTTTTTCTGTATCACAAAATTCATGAAAATGCTTTGAAGCTATTTCTCTCTCATTGTTGTATACGAGGCATGTCTTACAAATAATGTTCATGTAACTGTTGCAATGTATTTATGGTCTATTAACACTTATAGTGGGGTAGGCAGTAACAAGAGGGGAAAAGCATTCTGTACCTCTTAGAATTTCAAGTTCCATTGTCGACCTATCATTTCAGATGACATAACCTAGCAATGCACATGTCAGCTTTTACACTAATTGCTTTAAATTGCTCTCCCAGTCCAAATCCCAGTGTAGATAACCATGTCTGTATGCCCTATAGTGACAACAGCAATGTGGATTAAAGGGTTGTCAAGGCAACCAGCCTTGGCACATTTGAAGAGGCTTTGGAACAACTCTGGGACTGAGGGGGGGGGAAATTAATATTCCTTTTCTTCGACAGCAGTCCCTGTTAGCACTTCTAAAAGGCTTGGTATGGGGGTTAGGTGTGCATTGATGGTTCCAGTGCCCAAGCCCTATACCTCTTTAAGGAAAAAACAAGCCCAGCTATCCATACTCACATTTCATCTGCTGCACATGAGACAGTATGAAACTGTATCCCTCCGTTACAGAGTGGGGATTATTTTAGCAAATGCCTTAGTGCCAGCATCACACTCTTCCTGCTTGAAAACATCAACTTTTGAAGGATAATCTGCTTCGACGCTATGTTGCATTACAGTCCCCATGAAGTGCTACCTACTTTGTGTCTAAAGCCTGTGTGAAATGAGTGACATCATTAATAAGTGACATCTGTACTGCACACACAGTCTGTTTCCAGATGAAGGCCAGCTGTGTCGGAGTAACTTAGTCTGATCAATATGATGTGGTAATGTTGCTAAGCCTACATTTTAGTAAGGAAAGCAAAAGTTTTATCCAAACTGCAAACACATTTAAATATTAAAATCTTTACCCGACAGAGCTTTCACTAAAATATGGGTCATCATCATTTTTTTTGTATGACTCACTCAAATCAGGACTTAAGCTTGCCATGCATTTGTTAGAAAAAAAATATTCATATTAAATAATATTCTGCATAATAAAGTTATACTGGAATGTTTAAAGACTGGTAACAATATTTATATTCAATAACTTAAAATATTGGTTGGAAATATATAATTGGCATATATTAACATTTTAAACTTAAAGGCAGAATGTGTGACTTTTTGATCCAGTAGATGTCGCACTCGAGCACCAGCATGAAACCAAAACAGACTGGTGTTTGGCGACATCACACTGAATCCTCCGCTATGATACAGCGACACATCACCAACCCCTCTCCACTTGTGTTTACACAAAGGGGGAAGTTATCAAATTGGTACGCACCATAATGAAGCGCTACGCAAGCCGTCCCATCCATGTAAATATGGCTCAGAAAAGAGAGAGACATCGGGACTCACACATCTCACTCATTGTAGACAGTCATGACTCAGAGAGACATTTATAGATGATATACTGGATTTCTGCTGCATTCATGTGTAAATTGTTGCACATTCTGCCTTTATACACCTAAAATAAAACCATTTGTAATGACGATTATTTTTGGCCATTAAAGAATTGTAAAAAAAAAAACCTTCATATTGAACAGCATATTTCATACTGACTAATTGCTGCCATGAGAAAATAGATTATTTTAAAATTCACTAATCCTCCTCCAGCATTTTTTTACGATTGCTATGCCTGTCTTACTTTCTCATTCTCGCTCACTACAAGTGCAGATTGCAGCAATGGTGGCAGAGTGCAAACCTATGGCCAACTCAGACAGACTATATTGATCTTTATACTAAGTCACCAGACTTTTATACTTAGCCTTAATATCAAATGAAGTATAAGTTGGATACAGTTCACATCTTTCTGCAGTCTATGCTTAACCCAAGTTTGACATAAAGTGTTTTTTTGATGATAGCTGTAGGAGGCCACCCTTATACATGTCATTGATGTTCTTTTCATCCACAGCAGAATCCTGACCCAAATGGAAATCTAAGGAAGCGAATGAACTATATTTCCCAAGAGTCCAGCAGTAAACTCAAAGTTCAGTCTACCACAAACATTTCAGGAGCTGGTAGGGCAAGACCACTGCAACCCTTGGCCAGTGGAGACAACAACAGATCATACACCCTCTTCTACTCCAGCCCTAAATCAGAGAGCCTGCTCAGTCTAGCCTCCTCATCTGCCCAGTTAGTGAAGAGTACACCGCAAGGTGCAGCTTCCACAACAGAAATAATGGCCGGGACACCATGCAAGCAGAACGCTTGTTCCTCCTCTTTGCAACATCTGCTAGCGCCTAAGCTGGAGCGCATCCAGGTGAAAGGAAACAAATTGGAGCATAAGCAGACGCCATGTTCCCAGCCCACTACTGCTGGTATGGGTGAAACCAGCAAAATTGACAAGTATGCTCGGATTCTTTTCCCAGTGTCCTTTGGAGCTTTTAATATGGTCTACTGGGTAGTTTACTTATCAAAGGATACAACGGTTGCTAAAGGTGGCTAGTTTCCTGTAGCAACAGGAGTGAAGTGGTCTCTTGTGACAGATTGGAAGAAAATATCTATTATAGAAGTCACAAACAATTAGAGGACATTATTTGTCTTGCTAACCAAAAAGATAAATTGTCCTCAGCCAGGATTCCCTATCTTGGACAACACAGAGTACATTTATATTTCTTCCCAAGGTTTCCAAACAGTCAGCATGGGAACAAGTAAATGGAGCTGAAAACACCGGATGCAGAAGAAGGAAAAGCACCTTAACACTGGAATATGCTTCTTTCCTCTTTATAATGTACTATTTCTAAATGTTTTCTTTGGATTTAACTGCCTAATGATCTCATTATGGCATGTCATCACGATGGAACATAGGATTTTATCTTTCCTTTTTTTTGTACTGTGCATTTTGGAAGCTGTTCAAATGTGAGTACAGCTGTCCTAAATGAACTGCACCAATGCTATGTAAATATATAAATATATATTAGGATAAAGAGATTTATATTTCAGTGGTCTTGCAATTGAATATTGAACATTGATACTTTGATGACAAAAGGTCAATTTAGGCTAAGTTAAAGGTTACATATTATGTAGTATTTCTCTAACACTAATATGTGTCCCTAGTTTGTCTACGATCCCCCCAACTAATGAGCAAAGTCCATCCTCTCTGTCACTTACCTGCCACTCTTACAGAAAATGTGTGCTCAAACAGGCCGTTTGGAGATTTTCCCTTCATGACATCACAAAGGGCAGTAACCCCTCCCCCAGGTGGGTGACATTCCCACAGTTAGGTGTTTGTTTTGCCCTCTGAGTCTGCCTTCTCACTGCAAACAATACACATGGAGCAAAAAGAGCCAGTCACCCAAGCCCTTCCAGAGAGGGGGCGTGGTCAGACACAGCTCATTTGCATTAAAGCTACAGACACAGAAACAGCCTGTTCTGAGCAGGGCTGAAACAGGCTGTAGGGGTTTGTAGGCATGCTCAAATACAGGATCAGAGTGGATTTATAACAACAAACTTCTCAGACATGTTTTGGGGAGCTCTGAGACTTATTTAAACTGGTTGAAAAGAAGGAGAATATGTGACCTTTACATTTTACAGCAGGTATTAATTCCTTAGACTTCTACTTTAGACTATATAACAGTCATGTCTGAATACTGGTCAAATAGGGAGCAAATGTAAAGGATTGGGTGACACAATGAATGTCCTCAAACCAAAAATGAGTTGGGCTTTGGCCAGGACTACAGGCCCTTTAAAGCATCATTCTAATACAAGATGGATAAATTAAGTTTACAGATGAGTCGGGGGGGAAAGTAGACAAGACAAATTATTTATTCATTTAGCAGTAGACGAGCTTCTTTCGTTCCAAAATGGATTTCAAATTGTCAGCAAAGATTGTGATAAAAGTCATAGCATGAAGAAAGGTAGTGAACGGAAATTACAGCCATTTGTCAGTAGCGAGTTACAGCAATAATGTTGATATGTGTTTATGACATTTTGGCTTGTACAATAAAGGAATTTGACTGAACTGTTAAACACCTTTCAGTGGAAAGATTTCTGTCATCCACCTCCTTAAATTGCATCAAAGATACAAACAGAGGAAAGCGTACCTTGGTAAGAAATGATGCCATCTCATAGTCCCAACAAATCAAGAGTAACACACGTAAAACTATCAGGTAGGCATTATAGCTTAAATACGCTTGGTCAAACCTATACAGCAGGTTCAGGACAACATTTAGAGCTATTTTCCAGACAACCTGTGTCAGCTCTTCAAAATAAACTTTCCAGTGCAAATCTCTCCCATAGAAGACTTTCATGTCTGGGTCCCATAAACCCAGACATGTAGTTCCACATTTGTAGTCCCACAAAAAAAAGTACAAATTCCCACAATATCAGAAACTTAAACGGCTATAAAGAAAAAATAGCTTTCGTCTACCTTTCAGAGGTGAGCATGGCGATGCTATATCATTTCTCTGTGCCAGTTCATGCTCTATGGAAATTGTTGCCAGGTCTTAAAATGTCTTGTTTTATTTCTTCTACGGAGGCTTGTGTGTTCATGTTGTTTGAACATGACATTATTTTAGGACAACAGTCTTCATGGAAGTCTTTTTACTCACAGCTATGCCCCTTATTGAAAGATCACTCATTGACTGGACAATGCAGCAGATCGTTTAATGAAACGTATTAATATCAGCAGAGTTATATAATGGAACAGACACAGACGGCTGTGGGTCACTTGTTAGAGTCGGTCGTCTCTCAACCGTTGGGGGTTTGATCCCCGGCTCCTGCAGCTGATGTCCTTGTGCAAGACACTTAACCCCGTGTTGCTCCTGCTGTATCGTCTGCGGTGTGCAAATGCGTTTGAATGGGATTAATTACTTCTGATGGACACTTTACATAGTAGCCTCTGCCATAATGTCAATGGGTGTAAAAGTGTTTGAGTCGTCAGACTGTACAAACTACAAGTCCAATTACTTAAGGGTATTTTAAACAGACTATTACGTTTCAGTAAGAGCTGAGATTCAAAAAGTGTGAGACATGAGGATCAAGAATGAAATATTGAGCATAACTTTCATGAAATGGGTATGATAAGGAGTATGACTGCCAATTTGATTTGTTTTCTGATTCACCATTGAACAAGCAGACTGTTCATTTTAGGTCTAAAAATCAAGAGGACAATCACAATAAACTCCTTCATTATTAGGCTATAATAGAAAGTTTCTCTACTCAGGATCAGTTATTTGTCCTTATTATATTTTTATTTTGAAGAGAATTAAAATCTGACAGAGTAGGATCTGTTAGTAAGAAAAACTTTTTACATTCATTCCCCTGTCACTCTGTTTTTCACTGGGAAAGGGTGAAATTAACAACGTACTTCATTCTGATCAAGTTACTTCCCAGCAGTCCTCCCCTCCCTCCCTTAACACACACACACACACACACATGCATACACACACACACACACACACACACACACACACACACACACACACACACACACACACACTCAAAGTCATGCTGCGGTAAGCTATGTATAACCTTTGAATACATCTATTGATGTGTAACGGTGTGTGTGTGTGTGTGTGTGTGTGTGTGTGTGTGTGTGTGTGTGTGTGTGTGTGTGTGTGTGTGTGTGTGTGTGTGTGTGTGTGTGTGTGTGTGTGTGTGTGTCTTGTTTCTTGTTAGAGGCATACATGCACTGGTGGAGTCATGGAGGCTATATATATATATATATATATATATACTTTGATTTATAAAGCACAAAGTCAAACATGGTAATGAAAATTTCCTTCTCTGCTGATGCAGTTACTTACTGTTACAAAATCAGTGGAGAGGCAGTTACATTACTTCTCCAGCAGAGAACACTGTGGTCCTATTTGTATGTATAACTTTGTCTAAATGTTTTTTTTTTTGCATAAATATGTGTATCAATTCACATGATTTTAAGGCATTTTTTACATCTGATTCAGTTCTGAAACAAGAACATTATTTTGATGAGAGAGCAGCCTATATTGACCTATATTCTGATGCACCTAAAAATGTTAGAATTTTGAAAACAATTATTATCTTAACAGATTCTTTATTTCTCTGCAACAACAGCACTGAAAAGACAGCACTGAGCTGCCCTCCCTCTGACTCAAAGCACATGAGTCAACTCCTGCCACTTTGAACCTGCATTTGTGTTGACTTTCTCAAAATTGTGGGCTTTAACAAAATAGATTTTGCTTATTTATACACAGATGTTCAAGATTCAAGATTTTCATTTGTCACATTCTTATACAGATGTGCAGGGAAATGCAAAGACCATGCAATAAACACTCAAATTACTAATACACATATATACAGTAATATAGAAATATAATGTAAAAGAAAATGTTAAAAAATTTGAATATACAACACAAGAAAAATGTAAACAGTGTAAAGTGTCAGTGTGTAAAGTGTCCAGGGTGTCAAAGTGCAATGTGCAGATTGGAATGTGTGGTGTGTGTGCATCATGTAGTCACAGTTCTGTTTTGTTTTTAACTGAGGAGAGTGGAGTCAACAGTCCGAACAGCCTGAGGAAAGAAGCTCTTCCTGAGTCTTTCTGTGTTCGCCTTGATGTGTTGAAGGCGCCTGCCAGAGGGTAGCCACATAAACAGTCTATTACCTGAGTGGTGGGGCTCACTCATGATCCTGTTTGCCCTGGCTGCCCTGAATATTTGTGGTGTTTTGAAAAATGTGGTACTTTTTTTTTTTTGTGGTGTTTTTTTGTGGGTTTGTCCCCCTGCGCAGCTTGTGTGGTCTCCATGTGTTTCAGAGGCAGAGCGTGGTTTCCTGATGCTGAAGCTTCTGGCACACACCTGCTCCTCATCTCACTCTCATCAGGGACTATTTAAGAACCCCAGTTGATCTCTCCTATTCTGCCAGATTGCTCTTCATGTGTTATAGTTGGCTCAACCCCAGTGATTTTTGATTCTGTGAACTTGTGCTTTTTCCTTTGCTTTTGTATTTTTTGTGCTTTCCTGTGCTTTCTGTCAAAAGGAAGTATATTTTCAGCTGTTTTTTTTTAAGTGCACGTTTTATTTGTTGTTATACTTTCATTTAGCTGTGTCTGCATGTTTTGATGGATTTTAAAGTTTATTATGGAGCATAATTAAAGCGGAGGAGCAAGGGACGAAATCAGAAGACCAGGAGAGCAGCGGCAACACACGGGAGGTGTTTGTAGGCTTCTGGAGACAGGCTGGTTTATGGGGGCTTCTTATATTCCTAAATTTGATAGTGACAAAACTAAATTCAAGGACCACAGAACCACAGAAAAAAAGTTTGGACATCAACTTTTAGATGCCTTATAAGAACTGTATAGTAAACCAGCCACAAGGGCACAACTATGGGCAAGTTTCTTTTTTACTGAAAACAAAGGGCTGATGAAAAAGTGAGTACTTTTCTACCAAGACTACAAGAATTGTTTTTCAGATGGCAAGAGTGATGAGGGTGGACCTGAAGAAGGCGACAACCTGTTGTTTGACCAACTAATGCTGGGGCTATTAGCTGGCGGGCCTATAAGTCAGGAGTTGAACAGACAAATACGGCAGAATGAAAATTTGACCTTCAAGGCAATCTGTGCAGAGGCTCGGGCTCCTGACAGGGGCTATGAGATGATGCCCTATTATCTCAGAGGGTCACTGTCCCAGCCATATATAATATACCTGGAACAATTAAAGAGCCAAATATAGGCTTAATTGCAACTAATCCATGTGAATCGTGAAGCAGATTAAAGTTCTGTCAACAACAACTAATGAGGTTACATCTATTCAACAGAGAAACAAATCCTACACCTACAAACCAAGCTCATGGCCAGCCCTCACCAGAACATCCGTTTTCCAGTGGAATCCACAAGGCAGACCCATCTGCAGTAATTGTGGCGTACATCCCCTACATTTGCTACCCCCTTGTCGATTGTGTTGTTGGAAGTATCCATGTTACAGGTAAAGGGGTAATAATTGCCAATGATGAATGCCTGGGACCAGACAAAGGCATGCTTGAACATTATTGAATCTGTTTGGACTGCTCTCACTCAGGCCATCCACGCAGGTTTGGAAGCCTTCAGAACAACTTTGCCTCCTGTGGAAGGACTTGTCATGGGCCAAAGCCTTTGTGGAGTGCTATCAAGTCGCCCCCCCAGGGGTCCCTTACCACCCTACCAGGGCGTATCAAAATGACAGCGACAACAACCTGTCTCGATCCCAGCTCACCTGCAGCTGATATCAAGGGAGAACAAGAACTGGTTCTGGGCAGTGTGGCACCCGATGTGGTTGAGGAGGTGGTAAGGCGGGTCGGGTTACAGAGGGGGGGTGCATGATAATCTATCACATCCTGTGATGTCCTTGCAGGGGAATGGGCTAACCCCTGACCAGGAGAAGGAGATGATCAGAGAGAATGCTGTTTGGCCTGCAGCTCCAGCCACAATCCAACGGCTGATGAAACGCTGCCTGGGAAACATGGTAAATGACTCATTGTTGATTAACTGGGATCATGTTGTGTTTTCCCCTAATAGCAGCATTCATGTGCGTCACTTTGAAGAGGTGTTCCAGGGGCTCCACCAGGATGGATGAAATTACCGCCCAAAAAGTGCCACCTGTTCAAGCAGGAGGTGACTTAGAAATGTCATTAGTGAGTAAGCGGTGGCAACAGACCTCGATAAGACAGCAGAGGCCTCAGACCGTGACGCATGTGAGATCTTTGGCAGGCTACCTTCACAACTGCCTTCTCAAAGATTGCAATGCAATGCTTTAACTCATGGTACCACAACCCCGGGAAAGACTGCTCCAGTTAGCTGGTCCCCACCAAGTTTTTAACCAACTCAACTTCAACTTAATTTGTCTCAGAATGGCGATTGGTTTTGCAGCAAGGCATAACAAGACAGAAAAAGACAAAAGTACATCCAAAAAGCCAACATGGCATAATGCAAGAGGCTTTGTTGAATACACCTGTCCTGGCATATGCTGACTTCTCTCAACCCTCTAGGCTGCACACAGATGCCAGCTTTGAGGGTGGTGTTAGCACAAGTACTGTACAAGGGGGCAAAGAGAAAGTGATTGCTTTTGCAAGTTGCAGCCTCCACCCAGCTGAACACAATGACCAGAACTACAGCTCCTTTAAACTGGAGCTGTTGGCTTTGAAATGGGCAGCCACTGAAAAATTCTACGACTATCTCGATGGCGCAGATTTAATTGTTTTCACAGATAATTGATCAGACTAATTGAACCCCAGCAGCTGATTGGCAGACACAGAGCAGGTTTCCTTTTTGGACAGGTGCACTGGGGGAATGAGAAATCCAGAAGAAAAGTGGAGGAGAAAAGAAAGAGACCCCGCAATACTGTAGTGTGTGTGTGTGTGTGTGTGTGTGTGTGTGTGTGTGTGTGTGTGTGTGTGTGTGTGTGTGTGTGTGTGTGTGTGTGTGTGTGTGTGTGTGTGTGTGTGTGTGTGTTAGCTATGGGGTGCAATTCTCTCTCCAGCCAGCCGCAGCCGCCACATCGCAGCAGTTTGGAGGAGCCGCTGCAGGTCTGTGTGGAGAAGAGTAGGCGCTGAAAATGACACGGGCGGAACATGTGATACTCTGTGCTCCTGCTACTGTAATGGAACAATAAGTAGAGCCTCACCCGGATTGAACTTTTAAGCTGTTTTATGGACATTTTTTGGAGACTTTAGTGTTTGTTTTTAGTTCACATGGATTAGATTTTTAGTAGTTTGCTTAGGTTTAAGTCTCCTGAAATTTAAATTGTTGTGATTTGATTTGTAATGGTGAAACCCTTTGTAATTGCTGGTTTTAAAGAACACCACACTTCTTACCTGGTGACACTTTCCACCTACAAGCTCTAGTCTAGGGCCTCAGCCACACCACTCAGCCTCTTTCCACCTGAGCTGTAAGCCACACTTTTCAGCCTTCCCTTCAAACGCTGTAGCCACGCACCTCTGCCAATCTCCACCAATCTCCACCCATCTCCACCAATCTCCGCCAGCCTTCCCTACCAGCCCTCAGTTAAATCAAGTCTTCAGTGCACTTCATCACTATTTTTGTAATGAATCTCCTTTTCCCATTTAAACCTGTCTGCCGGTCTTGCTCTCAGGTCCTGTTAAAAAGAACTGATTCAGAAATTGTTAAAATTTTAAGATCTTCAGCTTTCAGACCTGATAATCAGATGCTTTGGGGTTTAACACAAGTTTAAAAACAAGATTACAGAAATGTAAAAAGGTTTTCAGTTTGCTGGACTTTAGGGTTACAATGAGTTGATTTCCTTATCCATTACCATTATTTTCAAAGTGACGGAAGCAGTCATTTTCTGACTCTAAATGTAAAAGTCATTAATATGGTGCTTATATTATTTCCCTGCAAGAATCCATAAGCATGCCTTCTTTGTTTCTACTCCTGAATCTAGAAAAACAGACTGACCTTAGTTATCATTCCCCTTTTAGGTGAGAACTAAAACAATCAAGTATCCCAGATTAAATTCATCACTTGAAGTAGCAATAATAATATAGAACACAGTGTCTGAAATAATTTAACAACACACACACTTATGTCTTCAGTGAAACCCAAAATGTTGTCTATCATTTAAAAAAAAACACATTATTTTGCTTCAATATCCTCCTACAGGCCTGTACATGTTTGTGTGTTAGTCTATCTGTAAACATACATATTTCTGCTGTAAAAAAAATGAAGACTATTGAGGATTCGTTGATACCACACTTCCTTTAGGACCCAGAGTGTCTCCCTCTCAGCCTTTGTAGTTTTTGTGTGGAGATGAGGGAGACTGAGATGTGCTTCTTGCTTATCACGATTCACATCGAGCGTTTTTTAGTCTTTGTTACCAGAGCAGGTTGAATCCAAAATCAACCTTAACAACGGCTTCTGTTTCTTTTTTTTCTTTTTGGCTTTCTGTCATTAATTTCATTCTAATTTTTACATAGGGCCTTACAATTTTACACATTTTTTTTAAGGACACTATGGAAGCCAATGCATCTCGGGTGGATTGTTGCTGCTGGCCAGGAATATGATTTATGAGCTTTGTTCTCATGACATACTCATTAAGTCTAATCAAAACAGGGAAGAGATTTGATTTGCCTTCAACTTTTTTCATCTTCGACGATTGCAGCTGCAGCAGGTACTTTTTGCACGTAAGTGATTGTTTTTTGTTTTTTTTCTGAATCAGTCACAAAGGAAACATCTGTCTTTAAGAAAATTGGTATTATCAGGCGATTCTGGTGAGTGTTGGAGATTACCTTAATTTCTCCTTCGCATTTCCTCTAATTCAATAAGGAATTTTCTTTTTAGCGGATTTCTTCTTTTACAGATTTCTTCATCTTCTAATCTGGCGATAAAGCTTTCTATCGGTTAACCGAGTTGATTCAATGATGTGTTGGTGGAATTATTCAAAAGGTGGAAGCGTTGGACGTGATACTGAATATCAATTGCTATCAGCTGCTTTTCAGCTTTCTTTATTTCATCGCTTGTTTAAAGGAATCCCCTTTAAATGATGGATGTTACAGCTGTGATTAACTGAGCCTCCATTCATTACAGCGGCTGTCCTATACGTGTGTGTGTGTGTGTGTGTGTGTGTGTGTGTGTGTGTGTGTGTGTGTGTGTGTGTGTGCAGGTTTCGATGCCGTCATGTGGAGCAGAGAGAGCGCTTCATCACTTCTCATCTGCTTGCTGTCGCACACTGCTCTCTGGAAGACCAGGTGAATCTTTCTGAATGGGGGACGCCTTGAATATGAAACAACATGCAGGCCGAGCATCAGTCACTGGGCCTCTTTGAACAAGGCTCTCTGTTTTCAAGCTTCTGATGCTGGATTCATTATCACTGAGCTTCACACGGAGAGAGGCAGCGTATATACCTCCCTCAGATTAATCAGTCTGGCCAATAAAAACCCAAGGCCATGTGGACAGTTATCTATTATAGGTCCTATAGCCTTTGTGCTGTCTTGTTGGAAATGTGTTGGAGTTCAAGTAGGCTACTAAAAAATGATGATCCACCTATGAAAGCAAAAAACATTATAAATGCAATTAATATACATTATACATAATATTGTTATTCTTGCTTTGGTAGCTTTTCTAGCTCAGGATAGCCTGGACTTTCACGAAAACAAAATCATTGAGAAATGGTTAATAGGCCTGAAAGGGATTTAGGAAATACACAACACAAAACCATGACAAAGGCAAAAGAACAGCATGTATTGCAAAAGTGAATCAAAATCTACAGGGCTGTCAAACCATTACAATTTTTGATTGCGATTTATCCCCTAAATCTTAATAGTTATTGTGATGAATTGAATTTTTAATCGCATGTTTGAAATTTTCATTGTTTTGCGTTTAGATGAAAATAGTTTTTTAAAGTGAAATGACACATTCAAAGATGTATCGGTATTGTTCTTTTCTATCACTGTGACTACAGGGGCAAAGTAGCATGCAATTAATCGCAATTAAACATGAATGCTTTAATTTCAGTCCTTAATGAATCGTGATTGGTTAGTTAATGCTGACAGCCCTCAGAAAAATATAAATGTTTAAAGTCAACATGTCACTCAGATATAACATTTAATGATAATCAATGATGTCTATGATAATCAATGATGTCTGAATGTGTAACTTATTTGCTTTGCTTTTTATTTTCGTACGAAGACCAATAGATGTTTAATTTATTTATTTTTAATCACAGGGTATGTTTCACTTCAGGTGTGACAGGTTCGGTAACTCACCTGCTCAAAACAGTATATTGCTGAGAAATTAGAGAAACAGCCAATTTTGAGGCCATATTGTCTCCTCTGACAAACACATTCTGAAAACATGACTTGGATGGACGTCTGTGTGCAGTTACAGTATTTTGTGTATACCACTTTACAGTAGGTTCACTTATTCAAGACTTTTCTGATGAAGATTGGAAGATCGTGCTCCAAAACAATCAAATTCTCACATATGAAAAACTATAAATATTTATATACATCTGCTTTCCACTCCTCACCATGCGTCCCAGTGTGTGTGGAAAGCTGCCTCATGTAACACAGCCAAGCTATAGCAACAGACACTTTAGGACAGTGAACAGTGATCATGGCATTGTGTTACCCACCACTACAAATAGTTTTCTTATCATGTGTTATATGATTGGCTCAATTATTTGATGTGTGTAATGGTTTATTTGTATAACCAGCCCATTCTGCAGAAAAAAAAGTGAATTATGATCACTGACTTTGCAAATTAACATACTGACAGGATACTCTACATAATGACGTTTCCCAAATAAACTTTATTAAAACAGTGACAGTAGCAGAATAAAATAAATAGATTCAAAATAGATAAACACTAGTAATCTTACAGGGTTTTCTTCAGCAAATTAACCTCAGGTGTAGGTCTTCCTTTACCGATTAACTCCAATTTTTTTTAAAATTTCATCTAGAAAACGGTGTGGATAGTTAATTGGCTACTATAAATACAATAACATTACTTGTGGCCTCGTTTGTGGGAACGAAGGAGGCCACAAGTGCTAGGTAGCTAGCTCGTAATTCAGCGTCATTCAGGCAGAACTTGTCATGAAGATTATGATAACAAAGCCCAGCCACTAACAAGGGAGATGTCATTGGTCAATGTTACTGTCATTTGAATTGATTCTCTTCATGAATTACTATCACTGTACTTTTATAGCAGGAGCACCAATCACAGAGCTGGAGGTAAAGCAGTTTCTGTCTAGCAACCAGCAGAGAGGGAACATTTCTAACGGGTGACATTAGCTTCTTTCATTGAACACTTTAAATGGTAGCACAACCCGACAACGCAGGTTCTGACAGTTCTCCGAAATGATAATGTTTATTTGTTGATTGTCAGGTTGTGAATTATTGAAACTAAGAGCTGATGACTTCTTACAGCTGGTCTTAATGTTATTGTGTTTGTACACTATAGGTCAGTAAATGGCGATGCCTCATCTGATGCCTTTAAAACAAACATCACCCTGTTCACACGGATACTGGACAGCCTGCTGGATGGATATGACAACCGTCTGAGACCAGGTCTTGGGGGTAAGAAGATGATCTCTTATCACTTCATGTATCAAAATGTTGATTATTGAAATGTATTGCTCTTTGTCTTTCCAAGGGATAATTCAATTTTTCAGTTCAATTTATTTGTATAGCATCAACTCATAACAAGTGTTATCTCAAGACACTTTACAAAAAGCAGGTAAAATACCTTACTCTTTGTCTGTTAACATTACAAAAGAGCAGGTAAAAAAACCTTACTTATTGCCATGTTACAAAGACCCGGCCTATTCATCATGAGCACTTTAGCAAAGCAGCAAAAGTTACAGTGGTAAGAAAAAACTGCCTTATTAAAAGGCAGAAATCTTCGGCCGGATCCCCGGCTCATGACGAAACAGCCTTCACAGGCCTAGACTGCGCCGGGGTTGGAAAGGGATAGGGGGAGAGATGGGATAAGATGCAGGAAGAGGGATAGGGAGCAATGGGGTGGGCAGACCGTCCATCAACAATCCGGTGGGGAGGGAGGGGGGGGGTTGTTCTGGCAGGCCGTCAACCAACAATCCGTTGGGGAGGGGGTAGGGGTAGACTTGTGTAAATCAGTGTAGTGATGAAAGATACAACAGAAAACTCAAAGTACTTGGTCTTTTTCGATTCTCTGATTTTTTTGAAATTTTCATAAGGATAGGTCAGTTGTTGTTTTTTTAAGAGGGGTTGGTTTAAGGCAGTCTAAGCATCTAAGGGGTTTAATACATTTTAAGCTTCATAAGCATTGTATAGCTTTAACACATTTCCTGCCAACAATACATTTTAAGCTTCATAAGCATTGTATAGCTTTAACACATTTCCTGCCAACAATACATTTTGGGTGTTGATAAAACACTTTATCTTCGCGTCAGTGCACAAAAGAGCTTAATTTTCCATCCTAACTTCTCCAACAATCCTCCACATTTGGCATCTAATATCCAGCTGGCCCCTCAACCCCAAAGCTGAGCCCCTCCCTCAGGATTTGGTGAGATTTGAAATTCAAATTCCTAGGGCCATCAGCCCAGGAGCTGCCATATGGGGAACAGAGCTCTTTCAACTTGGCAGCTCTCAGCCTGTACAGCTGGACTAATAGTTTGTGCGGCTAGCTTTTTTATGTTCCATGTTCGCTTCTGGCCCTCTGTTGGCCTGGCAGCGATCTCTGGTTCTCAGTTCTTCTGAAATATTACATGTGTGTGTATGAATCACATGAAGATGCTTGGAAGTATATATGTACATCTTTTCTCTCTTTTTATGATGGTCACATTAAGACCATACATTTTATTGTAATACGTTGTCATAAGGTTATATTATTTTTTATATACTGTATTTCTTTTTGTCATTAATGAGTATATTTATATTTATTTATTCATTTTGTCAGCTTCTCATTTTGATGCATTACACTATCACACACACCATATAGAAACATTCTTACCGTTTTCATTACCCTACCTCAACATAAACAGTTACTACTTGACTTTCAACACATCTCATTTAAATGTGTTTGTCTTTATTATTGAATTGTGTTCTTGCAAATGTTTTCCTGGTTTTTTTTTTTTTTTGCATGCCTTTACATTTTTATTTTGCTTTTGGTGACATTTCTATGTGCAAATGTTAGTTTTTTGTTTACATTATCACTGATTAATAATTTAAAAAAAATTGTGGCGGCATGGCAAAATAACTAGCATAGAAATCACACTGCCAACTATCATTCGTAGGTGAGGCAGAACTATAAATCAGGCTTAAGACAAAGCGTGAAAGAAACAGCAAACGAGGAGCACTCTCAGTTAAACACAGTAAAAAGGAGCATGACAGCAACAAGACTAGAAAGAGACAAAAAGTCAGCACACAAAAATGTCCTTTAGGCGTCTTTACTCCGGGTAAGGCAGCAACAACAACAACAGCGGCAACGGACGCGTTTCAGTCTTCATCAGCGTTCATAGCGTACGCTGATGAAGACCTAGTGCCGAAACGCGCGTGAACACACAGAGAGAGCTGCACGTTCACACACTAAGCAAATACACACAGCTCTGTTCTGCCTCGCAAGGCTCCGATTTCACCACAGTCTTGGAGAGGCTGACACTGCCTGCTCCCTTTTGGATGTGATTACACATGCAGTTTTGTGAGACACCCGGACTGCTACTGTTCTTCTTACCCAAGACAGGCAAGAAGCCTCAGGACCAGTGAGGCACATTTTTGCTGGGGGGCATGGGCCAGCACAAATGTTCTACATCCCCCGGATAGCAACCCTCCCCTTGATACAAACACCTTTGCTCATTGGTGGCCGAATGGCTTCTTTATGCGTTCCTCCTTTCCCTCTCCTTCGTTGCCTCCTGCTGTGGAATCAGACAGAAGAAGCACAGCTAGCTATGACAGCCCAGAACTGACCTCAAATGGTTCGATTTCCAGGCATCCCACTAATGATAGCGTCAGATTTAAAAAGGTATGGTGGCTATCATCAAGTCAGCCCATGTTCTGGAGTACAGGCTTTTCTAAGGATTACAGTGTCCATCATTGCCCAATTTCATGAAGGGTGCCTGGAGGCTCTAGACTCATGGTAGATCTTCTCCTGGAGACCTGGAGCAGGTCCTGGATGTTATGGAAGTGCCTATAAGCCCTCCTGACAATATCTGGGCCTGCTTCAAATGAGTGGGCGGATTGTGTCCTGGTGATGTCCTCCTAGACCTGGATCAAGACATCATGAGCTAGGCTGTGGCTCGGGTGCACAGATCGGATACATAAAGTCACATAGGTGCTCAATTGGAGATATGACAGGGGAACAAGAGGGCTAGTCAGTGACATCAATGCCTTCACCATTCAAGAACTGCCTGCACACGAGTGTGTGCAGAGACGTCATTATAAGTATCTGTTCAACCAAAAAATTATCTCTATCTGTATTCGAATATAAAACTGGAAGTGGGTGTGGCTTATACCATAGACAGACATAATGAAATTACAAATGGACATTACATTAAAGGATGTAATTTTATTGTTGGCAATGCACCAAAAATTCTGCATTCTAAACATTTTGTCTGCACCAATTTGTATCTTTGAACAACTTTATGATCATGATCTAGTCTTATTGTCCTTTTTATGTCTTTATCAAATCTTCTTTACCACTTGTCAGACATGTTCACACAATGAAGAATGCTTTCATTGAATACTTTTATAAACATGTAGACTAATGAGTTGTAGTGTTTCTGCACGATTCCAGCCATGATGATTTTTTATAGATGTAGCTTTATACAAGCAGCCTAGTTGATATATCACTCAGCATGAAATGATCTTGTTTTGTTTATGCACTTGTAAGAATGGTCCAAAATTTGATTAATTTCTGTGATAAATGGTCATTAAGTGAAAAAGTGATCTTGTTATTATTGTTTTATCTGGGTTTTTGTTTTTGTTTGAAGAAGGGTTGGGGCAGTTTAAATGACAGACACACATGCACTGAAGGAGAGAGAAAAATTACATGCGTTTAAATGACCAACTTCCGGTCCTCATTGGGTGCAAATACATCCATTTTCATGGCTCCGTGCAACAAAACAAAACTCCTGTTTGAAAAAGTTTCACTTGTGACTCCATTATGTGAATCTCGTGTGGGGAGGATTGTTTTTAAGACTCAACAAAACCAAGAGAGAGCAGAGCAGCTACACAAAATGGAAAAGAAAAAAACAGAATGGCAATCTGACGTTTTGTAAATTGGACGTTCATCATGCACTGCAACAAAAGCATTCAGACTTAGCTTTCTTTCTCTCTTTGGTCACCTCCACAGTTCACAGATCTGTGACATGTATGTGAGGATAAAGTGAGGTAGATCAATCACCTACTTGATCATTGGATCATCTTAAATGCCAATCATCTGCGTGGAACATATACCTGGGCTGCTGTTGATATACCTGGATAGCCCGCCTATAGGGAAACATATTCCCCAGAGAATGTGTGGAGTGGGGAGGGGCAAAGGAAGATGACTGCAGCTGCACGGACTCAGGCGTCAATAAAGCGCACAACATGAAATTGACTTTCTTTTGTTAATTTCAGGATAACAACGAGAATATTCAGGTGTAAAAAATCTAACAAGAAGAGGTGGCGCAGTGTGAGATATTTTAGTGGCAAACATGTTATTTTTTCTTAGATATATTTCAGATGCGTGAAAATGAGGCTCTCTCTGTAGATTAAACCAACATATGTAGGCGGGTGAGCTCCATTAAAACATGTCCATATTAAATCAGTCTGATTCACATGCGATGACCTGGTTTACACCAATGAGTGAAAGCCTCGGCCTTGTTCAAAGGATTGCATCAATTACCGCCGCGACTTTCCCCTTCTTCATGATTTGCAGCACTGCGTTAATAAGAAAGCATTTTCATTATACTGCTTTTTACAGGGACAACTAAAGTGGATTGCCTTGCTATGCATGAGAGCAATTGAATGGTAGCTTTAGATTGGGAGATGTTGTTTACTTTGTAGTACAGATTTATAGTACTACTTTCCCGAGCAGGAGAGATGGAGCTTCTTTAATAATTGAAGGAGACAGTGTAGAGAAAGCAAATGGACCTGATGCAGCAGCGCTGATGCAGAAGAGAATTATCACTTGAATAGGAGCATGGAAGGCTTTGCTCTTCTCATCTGTAACATCGTATTAGAATGAAAATGTATATCAAAAAAAAAAAGGTATGCTGATTATCCAGGGTCATTGATGTTGAGATGCGATTACGCTCATAAATTAAAGCATTTATTTTTTTTGCCTTGATCGGATGCAGTTTTGTCCCTTTTGTCTCTTTGGGCACACAAGCTAAGGCCAAGGCAAGGCACGTTTATTTATATGTCACATTTCAACAACAAGGCAATTCAAAGTGCTTCACACAAGACATCAAAAGCATCATGACAGAGGAAAAAATAAACATTAAAATAGAACATTTAAAAATCACTGAAATTATTCAATCTGAAGATATGTTCAAATAAAAATAATAAAAATAAAATTAGTTGAAATAATTAATAGATAACTAAATAAGCCACCGCTCTGATAGAAAAGTCTGCCTGTAGGCACAGCGAGGAAAAAGAACAACACCTCTGTGCCTTCAATGGCTCATTGTAGCTGTTTTCATTTGGCTTTTGATCTGTTCCCTTTTTTCGGCTGTTAAGTTAATGGTGTAACCTTAATTAATTATTGTCTTTTAAAATAAAGCATGTTTGTGTCCAAACAGGAAGTAAAGTACCCTTCAGTACGCAAATACAAAATAAAAGCACAACATAAACCTTATTATTTATTGAGCTGTTAATCAAAATCAGAAATCGAATTGTTTGGCAGCCCTATCACTATCAGTCTTAGGTCCAACATTTAATCTTGCAAGAGTTATGAATTGGCTCTCCAAGGTCACAGGAGTGAAAAGGATGTCGTCTTGTCAATCGATCAATCAGTCAATCAATTTTTATTCATACCGTGCCAAAACATAACAAAAGATATCTGAGGATATCTTACAAAAAGGTCAGCTCATACTGTCGGTAATATAAGTTAGAGAGACTCAACACAAGCCCACCATGAGCAAGCACCTAGCAACAGAGGCAAGAAAAACGTCCTTTTAACAGGCAGAAACCTGTGGTAGAACAAGACTAATGCAAAAAGCTGCGACTACTGGGAAAAGTAAGGGAGACGCGGTAAGATAATACGAACGTATGGATCCACTAATAATGGTTAAATTATGTTATATAACCAAATCAGTAAAGTAACAATGATAGAAGTGTCAAAGCGCCCATAATTGGGGAATTCAGGTAATTGTATGTTATTGCTAGCTACATGGCTTAGGGAGCCGTTGCTTCACTAGCAGCGGTAGTTAGTTACGCAGAGCTATCAGTCCACCAGAGACAATTGTACACTAAAATATGATCCAGTTAACGATTTGTTGTGTCTGGCAATCAGTATACTCGCTTGTATACTGTGCTTGTCTACAGCTGATCCACTTAGCTCCCCCTATAGGCCTGAACACTTCTAATAGAAGAACTGGATTTTGCATTATTTTTTCCCCTCTCTGTGTGTTTGTGGTGCCTGTGGCTTAGTGGTAGAGTTGGGCATCTCCCAATTGGAAGGTTAGGGGTTTCGGTCTCCAGCTCCTGCGGCCGTATGTCGATGTGTCCTTGGGCATGACACTTAACCCCGTAGTTGCTCCTGCTGCTTCAGTGGCGGCTTGTGAATGTGTATGAATGGGATTAGTTAATACTAATGGATACTTTACATAGCAGCCTCTCCCATCGTGTGTGAATGTGAAGGTTTGACTTGCAAGTGTTTTGAGTAGTCAGAAGACGAGAAAAACACTATACAAGCTCAAGTCCTTTTACCATTTACTTTTCTTAAAATGTTTATGAATTGCTGTAAATTCCTCTGTTTTTACTTTTGGCGGCACTTTGTTTTAAGTGCAGGAGGTTTGTTACATTTGAAAACCCCTGCGCATGTGTTTTTGATTTTTCATCCTGAATCTTTATATCTGAATTCGCAGCTGGTTTCTCCTAACAAAGATTGTGTGGGACAATGCTAACGCTTTTGACCTAGTCTGTCACAGTGAAATACAATCAAAGACATCACATCAAATCTTACTTTTCTTTTCAGAAAAAGTTTGAAGTTGGAAATATTTCATGGTTCTTACATATTTTCCCCCAAAACTTCTAGCTGTCTTTTTGCAATTTCTCGAGATTGTTTTCTACTCTTGTTGTGTTTTAAAGCCTAGTCTGTTTGTCTCTTCCTCTAGACAGGATTACTGAGGTGAAGACAAACATCTATGTCACCAGCTTTGGACCTGTTTCAGACACTGACATGGTGAGAGCAGATGTTGGACTTTCATATGTTGTGTGTAATTATACATAAACACCTCTGTTTTTAATTTAATTGGAAAAAAAAAACTCAAACAAGGTCTTGCACTCTCTGTTCATACAATCTTAAAGAAAGAAAATATATTTAATTCCATTTTTAGATTCCTAATTTTCCTCTCTTCCCCTGCAAACACCGCAATACTGAAGTGGGAAAAGTTTAAGATGATTTATCATCACAGTTGTTGGTTTGCAGTTTGTCTGGCAAATTGAAATGCAATCTAGATTCAGGTTTGAAGCCAAAGCTATGCAGACAATATTTGTCAATGAATTGATCTTTTAATGGGAGGATTTGCTGAGAAAGATTAATATAAAAAACTACCAAATGTGTATTTTGAACCAACCCTCAGGCATTTGGGTATGTGCAAAACAAAAGCAAAAATGTAACAAACTTTTTACAGACCAAACGTCTGCCTCAATCTTCACCGCACTTATTAAAGGAACATTGAACAGATTTTGAAGGTTCTGTTAAAATAAAATACCTCTAAAATTATTATTCGCTTTCAATTCAATTCAATTCAAAAAACTTTATTTGTCCCCGGGGGGCAAATGTTCTACAACATACAGTATAAGACTCAACTAAACAAAGTATTCAAAGAAATTGTAAATTATTTTCTGTCAGTGATAGCTGCTAAAGACTTAAATAAAGCAATATGTTTTTGTTTTAGTTGTTCAAGTAACACTGTGAGATTATCTCTCCCCCTCCCTCTTACTCAAACACAAACACTGACACATTTCACAGAGCACTGCTTCCTGCACTAAATTCTTCCTTGTATCTTTTCTTTCTTTTGATGGTTTCTTTTTGGGATGTTTTGACCTCAGAACCAGTCAAGAAGAACTGTAAACATAGGCAGTCACATGTTCTTAGTGCTCTCTTTTTTTGTGTAGGAATGGCCCTCATTTTCAAATAATGGTAAGTTCAAACAAAAAAACAAGTATAAAATGTTGAATAATCAACCCATCTCTCCCCTCTTAACTGAAGGAGTACACCATAGATGTTTTCTTCCGACAAACCTGGAAGGACGAGCGGTTGAAGTTTGAAGGTCCAATGAATATTTTGCCCCTCAACAACCTGATGGCCAGCAAAATCTGGACTCCAGACACCTTCTTCCACAATGGGAAAAAGTCTGTGGCTCACAACATGACCATGCCTAACAAGCTGCTACGGATCAAAGATGATGGGACGCTGCTGTACACCATGAGGTAATTCAAGTCTCTGAATTCGAATAAGAACCGACGTTAATGCTGATTTAACTATTTTGGGGATTAGTCTGACTTTTTAGGTACATACTGACAGCACCATTATGCCATCACACTAAATATGAGGCTTCTATCAGGGGCCGAATATCACAACACATAACCTTCAATGAAACAACATTATTTCCTGGCAAGGCGGCTTTATTGTTTGCCAATGGTTTATTTTTCATTCTCCTAGAAAATGTCTCTTCCAATACATGAAAATATTCCTTGCACAAAGGTTCAGTCAAGGACTTGCGTTTGATTTTTAGGCCGTAATGCTAGAGCAACTCTCTAGCATAAGTTCAGTCAGGAATAATTGCTTCACGATCAGGTCTTTCTCATTCATCCTTTTTTGCAAGCTCACTCACCTTTCCGCGATCATTCTCGAGCTGTCATGTTCTGGGGCTGTAATTGGGTAATCAGTCAGTCTCGTCAGCGGTACTCATCTAACCAATTGCATGGCGTTCCTCCCTTATTGTCAACCTATCATTGTTCTGCTCCCCTTTTTAAATATGATTCTTTCTCTGCCTTTAGTTCCTTCATGCTGATGTTTTGTGCACCCCTCCACCGCCCCATCACTGCCCATCTTCGCAGAATCATCATCAGAATCATCCATCATTTCTTCACCCATCTGGTCTCATCAAGTCAGCAGCTTCACCAGCGGGATATATTCTGTGGACGCTCAGAATTGTCATTCTCCAAACACATCAACCACCCCCATAGAGTCTAAGCGCCAAAGTATTTCTGTCAAGTCACATTTACATGTTACTCATTGTCATAAATCATTTTCTTAATTCACTTGTCTCTCTGATTGAAATGATGTTCATCAGTCTGACTTCTTTTCCTGAGGTCATTAAACTTTCTCCATTTTGGCTTAGGAGATACTTTTATTGCAATATGTCATCTTCAGACAAAACAATCTGGACACTAACTAAAAACCATAAATTAATACATGCAGACAAAACATTACTACAAAAGAATGCATAATAATAAACCAATTAAAACCTATACTCCCACAGTGTAACACACAAACTCTGATAACTACATATTTGACATGAGTTCAAAACGTTCCTGTCCTTTTGCATGGTCAGCCCCACCATGGCCTCTGTCCCACATCTCTGTGTGTGTTTCTATTCCTTACAACTGTAAGCCAGTTATGTTTACATAAGTAAAGTTTGGCTTGGTCAAAAAGTCATTAGAATAAAATTAAAACAGAAAAACTATGACTGTACAACATTACATCTGATGGTCAACAGCCAGTGTGACTTAGACTGCTTCATAAAAGCCTCAGAGGAAATTGCAGTGTATGCTCACAGTGCATCTTTGGTTGTGTCAAGGTTGTGAGTTCAAGACTCTGGTTACACAAAATAGTCTCATGAGTGCACAGTGGCTGCAATTACACTTTTTATTTATAAGTCAGTTTATTGAACATGTTAAGATAATACAAACACAAAATAAAAAGTAAAAAACAAAACAAAAAAACAAACTGGATCCTCAGAAAACAAAAAAAATGTTCTAGCTCTACCCCTTCTTATTTTTATGCATTAGTCACCGAAAAATAAAAATGTTTTCACCAATCCATGTATGTTGTTGGACTTGTTGGCCAAAACAAATTAAGTTTTTAGGCAAAACAACAACAAAAGAATGGGAACAGATTAACCAAGACCATCAGCCAAGAAATAACCAAATAGAAAACAGAAAAACAGAAAATCTGAAAATCTCTGAATTCAATCAAGACACACTATCTTTTTCAGAGATCTTTTAAGACTGAGAAAAGCTAGCTCATCCAGTGTTTGTGCTAAACTGGATTGACTGGGCTGCAGGCTGAGCACTTGTAAGGACATGAAAATGATCTTCAAGGCTAACTCTGTGAGAAAGCAAACAAGTAAAAGGAAACAATGTTCAACTATTTCTTGAGGAGGAACAACTCAGAATATTTACCCTGCCAAAGCAAGTAGTCACATCGTATTTTCAGTAGCAAAAGAGACTCCCATTTGTTCAACTACTGTGTTCGTCATGCAATCTAATTCACCCTACTTATTTTTTTTATCATTCATATCAAGAAACTCTATATTAACAAGTATTTACTTTTCAGGTTAACTGTGCATGCAGAGTGTCCAATGCATCTGGAGGATTTCCCAATGGACTTTCATTCATGTCCTCTAAAATTTGGCAGCTGTGAGTATCTCTTTTGAAGAAGCCTTAACTTAACTACTCTTTATTTTTATTCTCCTCACTTGTTCTTTGCCAAGAAAACAGCCTAAGAACATGACAAAGAACATTTATTCAGTCTGGCTTTTATGCACATTCATGGTTATCAATATCGCACAAAAAGTAAGGGAATTTGTGTTTGGTAGATAATTTTTTTTGTTGTAACAATGCTTCTTGCCAATAAATCTTATACGGTTGGAAAGCCTGTTTAATTCCATTTTAAATGGTGCCACATTTGTAAGGAACATGAATTTTGGGATGAGCAGCAGAGTTGAGTATGTGGGTTGCGCCCATGAAAAACTTACCAAATCTTCTCTGATTTGATATCCCAGATTTTTCACCTATTAGTTTAACATTTTCCTTTTTTTTTTTAGATGCCTACACAATCTCTGAAGTGACTTATGCCTGGACTCTAAATGCCTCTGACTCTGTAACAGTGGAGGGAGAAAGCTCACGCCTGAACCAGTACGATCTGCTTGGACAAACAGTTGGACAAGAAACCATCAAATCAAGCACAGGTACATTATTTAGAGATCAAGGAAAAAAGTATAAGGGGAATTAAATTTACCTTATGATTCCTTTAAATTTGTTCCCCCAGTTTGTCAGTGTAGATTTTGTTATTAGGAAACACTTGAATTGTTTCTCCGGGGACAATAGACTCTATAAATGTATGTAATCTGTTGTGACTGTGAGTGCAGAATGTCAATTATCCTAACGCCTACCCGAACACCTCCAAGTTCCGAGTTCTCCGAGTTCCCAAAGCATCTTGTAGTCCTGAGTCCAATGTCATACCGCCTGAGGTTTATTGCTCTTCAATTAAGTGACATGAGGTGGACTGAGGTGCACCACATTATGGTCAGAGTTAGATACTGGTAGCTTGTTTCTGGGTTGATAGGTATTACTGATGTCTATGTGGCATCTCTCTAGAGTATTTTCCTTGATGGTTCCACATTTTACAACCAAGTTTTCGCAGTGAGCATAGCCTAAGGCATAACATAAAAGAGCCGAGTGCTGTTTGAGGACAGACTCATCTTCAAATTTAACACACAAGAGGAAGATGCAGAGCTTTCTCACAGAAAAACACACATATAAATACTTTGAGAAATGCCCCCATGCAAAATAGCTGCAAAAAGAAATCAAAGACCTAGATTCTTTATTTACTCCTGTTTTACTGCAAGGCTCCTGCTGGGTCTTTAACAATTCTGTAAGCACCAATAACTAACCACTACGCCACTACTGGTTGGTGTGCGTGCCCCGTGTATGTGGGCTAAGTGCTCCACTGGTACAGTCTATTGATATCAATAACTGGTAGTATTTCCTCATGACTGCACGCCTCTGTAAAGGAAAGCACTGCTTGGTTGTCATTGAGTTAGACTATCATTTCATGCACTAAATGCTTCCATCGAGGTTAAGTGGTGTATGAGGCATCACTAGATGGCAAATGCCTGCCAGTGACTTTTTTTTCTTGTTTAACTATAGTCACTCCACATTACGACTGACTTTATATTAATCATTTATTCCTAATGTGTCAGTGTTTGGTGGAGCATACTTGAAAACTAGGTCATTTGGCATGAATGAGTGTGCTTTCAGGCTTCATAGAAACCGACATCTTGCAAAAGCCTCTGAACACACACGCAAAAAATCCCACTATTCAGCCATACATCTCCTTGTTCTAGTCATGTTCTCCGGTATTTGTGTTTATAGAGCATTTCCATGAATCTCCCTTGTTTTGTTTGCTCATAAAATAATAATGCTGCTACTCTGCTAGCCATGTGTATTTACCATTTCTATATTGAAGACCCCTGCTTTAGAGAAAGCTGTTTTTAAAACCTTCAATAATTGCTGTTTGCCCCCCTGGAGGCAGCAGAAGAAACTGTAAATACAACACTGACATAAAAGCATCATTAAGGTGATATATTTATGCTGATCAGAAACTGTTCTTTACTCCCACAAAATATTTGGGGCAACATTAGCATTCATTTGAACTTGTAAGAATGATATCTAATGTACAACCTCCTTCTAGCCTGTTGTAGTGTCTTCACACTTGTGAGGGAGAGATCTGGCTCCTACATAATCACCAGCTGGTTTCTCATTTGTCTGTTTGTGATCTGGTGTTGTTCACTATGGTAAAGTGTGTTTTAGGGCTTTTCTGTGCAATCAAAAGTTGTCGATTAAAGCCTGGGCATAGAAAATATTACAAAAAGCTCAATAACATTAAAAGCACTTTCCCAAGTTTACCATTTGATCCATTTTGATGTGAATTTATTAAGCTGTACTTATCAATACAGTCAGTCTGCATTCATATTTTAAAGGGACAACTGCTGAAATCAAATCAACTGAAAAATGAGAATAGGTATCTGCAATGATGTTTCATTTTGAATAACTGAAATTATAATTATGACTATGAATAATTGGATTGAATATGTGTAAAATGGGAGCTTCTCCTTGGCACTGTTTATTCTGAATACAGAGAATGACGTTGTAGGTATGTGAAATTGAAAGCCTAATGGGTAAATGGATAAAGTGACATTATGTGTCTTTGGTGTTTGGAAGAATGGCTTTGTGGCTTTCTGGAATGACGTAGATAGTATGTAATGTATATCCTTTTTTAAGTCATAATCCTGCTACCCATGTGTATTTACCATTCCTCTCTACACTAACTACATCTAATTCAACTACCAACAAGATATGATGCAAACCTCAACATGTTTGGAAACACAGGCATATAAAAACAGACTGTACAGTAAGGGCCTGAGACAATAACCTTGAGGTGCTCCAGTATTAAAGACTACGGTGGATGAACAGCATGAAGGGTTATTTCAATTGTACCAGCAGGAGCTTTGTTTCCTAAATCACTAGGTAACATCAAGCAACCACTACTGTTGTTTTTTTGTTTGTTTTTAATGTGTATTCATTTGTGTGTATGAAATCCATACATCCATATCCAAAGCAATATAATAATATATAGGAAATACAAGAACCTTTTCCCCTTACCATGCTGAAAAGGTCTTTCCTCTTGCCAAGCGGCAGCATTTATCAAGGCCCTCATTTCTGAATCACAGCAAATGAGCAATGTGTCTCTGTTCAGTTGCCATGGGTAACACACTTTTTTTCTTCCCATGTCTAATCTTGGCTTCTCTTTGAGATATTTCCATTTGGAAGGCCTGCTTGCTACTGCATCAGTTGCCAGTGTTTCACAACCTATTCAGCTATTATTCTATGCTTGGTGCTAGGAAATCATGCTGTCTCTTTGTTTTCATATGGATGGATTATTTTATCAAATGTATACCGTTACCATCGTAAATAATCTGTCTAATCTGTGTGTCAAACTGATTAGGCACCTTAAAGCTGCCTTCTCTGCAACTAAACATACAAATACAACATTTCTATATAAACCACAGGATTGAGGAGCACAAAGGGAGGGTGGGGTTTTAGTTCATTAGTCCAATGTTACTGGTGTTGATAAATAATCTTTGATAGTTTTGGTGTGTAAAATACTTGTTGAGGGAGTGGGAAAAAAAGAAAGTGCAGTTTTTTTTAACTCGTGTAATCAATTACAACGGACTTTAAACCAGGTTTATCTACTCCATCCTTGGGAGAATCTTCCTGTTCTTACTTAATAATTAAATCATAATACAGATAATTCAGTTGTTAGAGTTGTCATCTCTCAACCGGAAAGTCGAGGGTTTGATCCCCAGCTCCTGCAGCTACATGTCTGATGTGTCCTTGGACGCTAAAGCAGAATACCAACTAACAAAACATGAAACTTTATTTAACCATTTTAGTAAAACAAGAAACATTTCCCAAACTGAATGGCTCCACTCGGTGTCCAATTAGGCACAGGGGCCTCACTCAGCCTAATGACTCTGCTGACTGCAGTAAGTGTAGAGAAAGTGGGAGCAGGTGAAAAGGTATGGAGGAACGTTTTCACACAATCGTTTCAACATGTTTTAAAATTGAGGGTTTTTTTTTTTGGTTTTTTTTACAAGGCAGTGTGTTTCTAGCGTAACTTAACAACAGTGAGGTTCAAGGGAAATTAGCAACATATCGAGACCAAAAAAAATCTATTCATGAACTCCTCCTTAATGGAGAATATTATTTGTGTCAGCTGTGGCACTGTTTGTTTGTTTATGTGCAGAGGTGTCAAAAGTATTCACATTCATTACTCAGGTAGAAGTATAAATACTAGGGTTTACAAAGACTTCTGTAGAAGTTGAAGTATCAACTCAAGCTTTTTACTCAAGTAAAAGTGTAAAAGTAGTGGTTTCAAAACTACGTAAAGTATAAAAGTAAAAGTAATGTAAGGGAAAAAAATTCCATTAAGGACAAAAGCTTAGGCGCCACAGGGGAATGATTATAATGTTATATTAAAATGTTAATGTTGAAAAATTTGGGATGCACCTGTTTCAGCCGTATTTATGCCCATTGAAAATGAACGCATTTTAGTACAATGAAAATACATTAAAGAACCACATATGTATACTACTGAGCATTAACATGTGTTTCATGGAGTGGAAGATATGATGACTAGTTGCCTATAAGTATTGTAATGGTGCAAAAAGTCAAACTTCAGAGGCATGTTATCAATAGCCTTTACTAGAATGTAAATGTACATCCAAGCTTAGCTGCAGGAATCTGTGAGGGCAACGGATGTAGGATAACAAAACTGGACAAGAAAATTGGTGTACCCAGGGCAGGCTTAGTAACAATTACCCTTGTATGTTTGTCTCTGCCACGGACATCTTGGTACCAGGCTACATACGTCTGCTATTTCCTTGCTGGAGTGTGACGTGATTTGTGTCATGTGCAGGTGCGATGGAACGCGTACAAACCAATAGGGTTTATGTTTATACTTCTCACCCAACCACAATCAAATTCACTCTATCCGGATGGTGACATTTATCTGGATAGGTTTTTTTTGTGTGTGTTTTTTTGAACGATGACAAGCCGGAATGAAAACAAGCACAAGAAATGAAATAGGAGTAACGAGGCTATTTTTAAAATGTAAGGAGTAGAAAGTACAGATAATTGTGTGAAAATGTAAGGAGTAGAAGTAAAAAACCGGCTGAAAAATAACTACTCCAGTAAAGTATAGGTACCCAAAATTTCTACTTAAGTAAGGTAACGAAGTATTTGTACTTAGTTACTTGACACCTCTGTTTATGTGTTTGTGTGTGGGTGACTTTAATTCAATGCTCTCTAAAGGCAGAGGAAGTGAAATGCAGAACATTTCGAGATAGTTATCAAGAATTATTTTTCATGGTTTAGCTTAGATATACATATATTTGCATAGAGGGTCTGGATATGAACAGGGCTTAATGTGAAAGAAAGAAAGAAAGCAACCTCCATGAATTTACTTAAGGTGGCATATAAAATATAACAAAGCTGAAAGTAGCCTACAGACAACACAAGTGCTCAAACTCAATACATTTACATTAAATAAATGATAAATACCCACATGTCAAATGCTAGTGTGATGGTGCTGCAAACAAACTTTGATACTTGTCTCAACAGGTGAATACACAGTGATGACAGCACATTTCCATCTGAAGAGGAAGATTGGATATTTTGTCATCCAGACGTACCTTCCGTGCATCATGACAGTCATTCTTTCCCAAGTGTCTTTCTGGTTGAATAGAGAATCTGTCCCAGCTAGGACTGTGTTTGGTAAGTGTCTGCCTTCCTCAATGGCACACGTCTTTGACTTCCTTTCAAATGTCAAACCGGCTATAAACCCTAATCCTAGTGTAAAACACATTCTCAGTGGGATTACTGTCTGGGTAGGTCAGGTTTATGTTGGCTTCAATAGGTTTATGCAGATATGATGAATGACTGAGATTTAATGATGGGAATCAGGGAAGACAAGATGAAGAGGAAACAGGAGCCATTTCTTTTCCTAGACCTCAATAGTAAGCCAAGCAGGATGAATAACAGTGAGGTAATTGCCCAAAACAAAAAGTCAAGAATAAATAATAATGTCATGGGGCAAAACACTGTAAACCTGCTGAGCAGTTCAAACTTTCCTGAATGTCAGTGGTTGTTAGGGTAGGGTAGGGCAGCAGTAACCTTATACTGTAGAGATGCAAGACACTAATTCTGAAATCCATGAACCTGTAGATCACATTCTTACATGAATCTGAACGCCAAAAGAACTGACTGTCAAAAGAAACCTTTTTTTCTGTGTGTATTTCCAGGTGTAACCACTGTTCTCACTATGACAACGCTGAGTATAAGTGCAAGGAACTCACTTCCAAAGGTTGCCTACGCCACTGCCATGGATTGGTTCATTGCTGTCTGCTACGCCTTTGTCTTCTCAGCTTTGATCGAGTTTGCAACTGTCAATTACTTCACAAAGCGTGGCTGGGCTTGGGATGGAAAAAGTGTTGTGACTGAAAAGGTAATAAAGAGAGAAACATGAGTTTTTTTTAAAACACTGGAATTGTAACTGCTGAAGGAAGCCAGGCGCGAAAAAATGTTGGAGGCTGAGGAAAGCCGCGGAGGTGGCTGCTTTAACATTTCACAAAAGGAACCAATGGGATTTCGTTCAGGGTTGTCCGTCTTTTTAAGTGTTTGAATCTAAACCTTGTACCTGTAGCTATATCACTGCTTAACAAAGCTAGCACAAGATGATGCACTTTAACCATGCCAGGATATTTTAAACCTTTAAGTGTGTGTCTGTGTAAGGACCTTGCTATGACCTGATGTAAGGGACAATGTTTGTTTGAATGTTTTCTGTCTGGTCTTTTTAACCTGTATTGTTACATGTTGTATGTATCAATTGGAATGCTGAACCAACTCTCTGCACAAGAAATGTAGCTTTCTAGTTACCAATTAAGAAACCTTAATCATAACCTTAAACCTTTCTCTTTTTTTTTTACAGAAAAAAGACAGGGCATCTACGGTCAAGAGGAATAATGCCTATGCTGTAGCAGTAGCCAACTACGCTCCTAATATCACAAAGGACTCCAGCACACTTCCAGCTTTCGCCAAAGGTGGTGCTATGGATCCTATCAAGGCCAAAGGTGATTGCAAAGCCCAAGAAAGCAAAAAGACATTCAACACGGTCAGCAAAATTGACAGGATGTCAAGGATTCTTTTCCCAGTTCTCTTTGGCAGCTTCAACCTTGTTTACTGGGCGACCTACCTTAACAAAAAACCCATGATAAAAGATATGGTTCCCTCAAATTAGAGGCCAGGGACGGGGTCTGGTCTTGGGACTAAGAGACCAACGAAATACCTCTAGCAACCATGTACACATGCCTCTGCAGAGTGAAGTCCTTGAACGCACTGTTATCTTTAACCATCCTGTTTTCTACACTGTCTGCAGCACGTTTGAAAGCGCCTGGTTTTTGTAAATGTTCATGTATATTTATATTTATGGTCTCAGTGTGACATCATTTGTGATTACTTTGATGAGTGCACTTTTCAGTGAAATTGTGTTTCTAGTTACAGTACGTGGCCACTTTACATACAAGTTACATGAGAAGTCAATATTAACATAAAAACAAAAATTTAAATTTACATTACTTTAAACTGTTCTGGATTTTCCTAGTAATGACCACTCTGCTGGAAGAACAGTATATACTTTTATTTTCATTTCAAGGGAATAATCATTTTATATTTGTTGTGTTTTTTTAACCATCAAAGAGTTGACTGATTTTTTAAATGTCCATGCCGATGCTAAATCACACTTGTATAACATTGTTACTGTATAAAAGTTGTTTTCTTGTCTGTGACTGCGGGTAGGGGCTGCATTTAGACACTAACATCCAGATTTACTGAAATACAAGCCAACAAGATTGTAAAAAATATAAAGGAAGCTGCCAATTTAATTTGCTTTTTTATGTTAAATAGTTCCGCACTGCCAACTTAGATTAGCAGTAGTACCATTTCGGATAAAAGGAAGAGCCAGCTGATTCGCCGGCTGTAGATGTAGATTTGTATCCTGTTCAGACCTAGTATTATTGTGTGTCCTGTGTGATCCGATCACAAGTGGCACTCTTAAGTAACAGCTGTTCACACCTGTAATTATCATGCATCTCAGAGTGCTTCTGAAGTGAACACTTGCGATCAGATCTCATATCCCCAGTCTGCAAAAACACAGATCCTCTTTCTCCTTTATAATCTTTTGAAACATTGTCATATGATGAGCAAACTGTAACGATGGCTGAATGTGGCTCAGTGACTGCATTTCATTGTTTCCTTGACAAGTCCTGGGTGGATTTATATCTGGAGGTAAGGCTATCCACTTGTCATCCATTAACTCAGAGGGCATGTTAATACCAGGTGTAAACAGGGCCTTAATTTGTCTGCCATTTGGTGCTAGGTTGGTTTTTTGGGCACTGGAGAATACAGTCAAGTGCATTTTTTAAAAAACACAAAGCAATTAGCCATAAGAGGCTAAAAACTTAGAGCTGAAGAGTTAGGGGATCATTTTCTGGAAGTAAACTTTATGGGTAAACCCTTTTGCCTTACAAACACATTCAAATCAGTGGTTTTAATCACATACCAGAAAAAGTCAAAAGATGTTTGTAATATTTTTAAATAGCCCTGTAATTTATTAAAACAAACACTGTGTTTACTTATTGACAATGTGTATGTTGTAGCTTTTATTGGCTTGTCTAGGGAAGTTGTTACTCTGAAGGACAGTGCTTACTTCGGGGTAATCCTGACTACAGATACAGCTAACCATCACTTTAAGCAGTTACTTGACTTGTCTGCCTCCACATTTATATTTGTAACTGCATCATTTAGTACATCTCTGGTTTATTTTGGCCTGATCAGCTTTAGTCTGGCTCATTGCAGCTGGCTACCCAACAAGTAAAGTCTACGGTAATGAGATACTGTGATGGCATTGCATAAAATAGTATCCTTTCTGGACACTCTTTGGTGACAGGCTCCACTACACAACAGTTTCTCATTCTTTTCAATAACTCACATGTGGTAGACAATTACTTCAAATAGCAAATAACAATAACAAATTACTCTTAGATGGTAGACAGATTTAAATGATTCATTCACAAAGTTACCAAAATGTATGAATTCATGAAAATTCGTACTAACACTCCCTGAAGAGGTCGTTGCCCCTTTCTGCAATTAACCCATCAGTGAAGACTTTTTCAACTAAGATTCTTTCCATGGACTGACGTTTGTGGGAATATTAGGGCACAGCTTTAGGGGATTTGCACACTATTAGTGCACCTTTCTACAGTAATAGATATTGCTGCCATTACAATTTTAGATGATTTTTCAAAATGAATGTCTTACTTTTTTAAACCACACCCCACAATCAATTTTAATAAAGATAACAGATATAATAGTGGGTAGGAATGCAAGCACAAGGTTTTGTTCAACCCCACAATGAGTTCATTTGTCAAGTCAACATCATTTGTCAAGTTCATCATCTTTCATCTGCATGTAAAGTATAGAGCTGAATAAAATGGCATTTCTCACAGACTAGGTGATAGAGGAGTAGTGCAAATAAACTTAGCTTTTTTTTTTCTCTATGAAGTTTAGTTCTCTATGAGTCATATGTTTATAGTTTCTTGTCTTATTCTCATGATACACATTATTGCAATCCTTTAAACTATACAAAGCTCAAAATCAATAAAGAGTCATCATTTATTCCAAGTCCAACAAGTGAGTGTCCCTGCTTTTTTGTCTTAAAGTACATGTACTTTAAGACTTTAAGAGCGAGTGGCATTGGGATGAGAAAAAACAAACAAAGTCAAAGACCAACCCTATAGCCCCTCATTAGAACCCATTTGTTGTCCCCTAATGTGTCCTTTTTTAAAATGTGATGTGATGGTGCTTCACAATGTTTCTCCTTAATTTAATTTCTTTGTCAAAACAAACTTTGCATGGAGATGAAAAAGTGTTCTTTGATAAATGAACATTTGGTTTGTTCTTTTTTATTTACATCCTCGTAACATTCCAGATAAAATGATTGTTCAAGAAATTGATGCTTTAATCATTACACTTTTTGTGGAAAAAAAAACAAACAAACATATTGTTGCATTTCTTTTCATTTAGTTTGTGCCATTCTTTCAAATAAAAAAATGGACAGAATTAATTTTCTATCCATTTGAGAATGTATACATATCTGTTCTTTGCAGCAATGCTCAGGTCAGCTCCGAATTTACATCAGCACAGTCACATCATAAGGTCAGTCCATCTTCTTTAGGAGAGTATGCTAATAAAGCTTTGCTTTATGGGGTCGGGAACTTTCAATACCAGCATATTGTAAAAACCCAACAGCCCTGTGGCAATGAACTGCAATGCAAAGCTAGCTGAAGTTTCTACTTCCAGGCAGATCTCTGCATCCCTCAAGCATCACAGCGCATAGATCCTATTATGAGGTCTTCTCTTCTCTAAACTCCAAATCCTTGATCCTCAGCTATTCCTCCTTATCCTCTCAGGGGCTGCGGCCCAACTGAGATCAATAATAATGGATGGGACATGCCTAATAGGACTGCATTGTAGAAATATTATAAACAGTTGTCTAGAAATCTTGATAGTTTATCTAAAGTGTAAGATTTGAGCGCTTATTTGATAGCTTATGTTTTATACATTTATTAAACATTAATATCTTAAAATAAAGTGCCATTAATAGTTTTGCTGTATGTGACCCAGTGATTCCAAACCCCTTTTTCTTCCTGTTATTTAAATTTGATTTGTATTTGAACACATGATCTGAATAAGGATATCTTTTGGTTATATCTTATTTAGTGGTCCAAAGATGCTGGATACATATACTATGTGAGTAAGCCCAGGGTTTTAATAAATGTTTTCACATAAAAGATGAAGGATGTTGGTCTATGGCTAGACCCAAAACTCCACACTCATGGACTCTGGTCTTTGAGCCATGTTCAAGGTAAGTGTGTCTGTTTAGTTTACTGTTTCCCACCGGGAAATCATCAAGTGACGTGGCTCAGTTGGTAGAGTCGTCATCTCTCAACTGGAAGCTCAGGGGTTTGATCCCCAGCTCCTGCAGCCACATGTCTGATATGTCCTTGGGCAAGACACTTAACCTCGATGCTTCTTCTTTGGCGTATAAATGTGTGATTTGGATTAGTTACTTCTGATGGTCACTTTACAGAGCATGCCTCTGCCACCAGTGTGTGAATGTGTAGGTGTGACCTGCGGTGTAAACGATGTAAAAGTTCTATTCAAGTCCATTTACCATTTATTTTGTAAAAGCACATCTTGTTTCCAGGCAACCTGTGATGTCATGATAGTGTGTCCCATTACTAATTGTTTCTCCAGCCTCCCAGACTAACACACTAATACACTCCAGAACTAACACCATTCAACCCTGTGAGGGTTCAGTGCTTATAGGCTTTAGGGTGGAGATTGGTATTTGGCCTCACAATATGTTTGGATGGAAGGAGTGAAATGTCACTTCCTTGTTGACAAAAGTACCATTTGGGCGAAAACAGGCACTGTAACCTATAACTTAGATTTTTTTGTTTTATGTTGTCATACTAATGTTTAATCAGAATAGTCATGATCTGTTTGCCTTAAACTAGCCGTTGAATTAGGCTAAAACTAGATATTAAACAGAAATGTCAGCCTCCATTGAAGTGGACAAACGACACCACCTGGTGGACAAAACTGACATCACAACACTGCAGTTTATATTCTGTGATATCTGAGTTGGATTGTCACATTCAAAAATTATTTCAATGTTAAATAGTGTAAAGCTGTACAGGGTGGTAATTTCATGGTTAATATAGCCGTAATTTAAAGGAAAAAATTCTATTGAATATTTCCTGAATTACTAATTGATTTAGACAAATTATTGCTATTACTGTTCAACACCTGATAACGCCAGTAACCTTTCAGATTCGATTTAACAATAAAAAAATATACACATAAATAGGGTAGAAGATACATGTAGGCTAATGGCCTTGGTGGGTAAATTTACGGCTATCCAGCATTTTAATTATTATATTTTTTTAAACGATAGAATTGCATTTCAGTATCTTGGACAAAATCAAGTTGATTGAGAAGAAATAATTTAGTTTTATTATTCTATTTCATTTCATTATTTTAATTTACAGAAAAGTGGTACAGATAAAGTAAGTAATAATGGTATGTAATATTTACAGTGTATGGTTTTGATGTTTTTTTTGATCATCCATACCAGTAGGTGGCGGAAATGCACCAATTCGTTATTTGCCATCAAGCCGTAAAACCTCAAAGAAGAAAAACAAGTCCTTGCCAATGACGTGCAATCCAAAATGTCAGCACCCAGTCTCTGCTCATGCACGGTGCTGAGTTTAGGACTATTTTCCTTAAAAAAACGTATTTTTTGATCCGCTTTATACCAGCAGTGGTTATCCTAGTTCAGTACAGAAACATGACGCTGTGTCTGGTGAAACGATGTTCTGAAACACCCCAAATAAGACGTGTTTTACAATATAAAATGTCCTTAAGGAATATACAGAACGATAAAACGACCCACATACTGTTCAGACATCGCTGGATGAAAAGGCTACCTGTGTTTTCCAGCAGTCACCTGATGTTCAGCACACAAGCAGACAAGGTAAACATGAACAGTTCAGGTAGCACATTGAATGAATGAGAAGGATTAGGATTAAAGTAATGTGTTACCCTAATGTGTTTGATAATGACCCTTTCTTACATCTGTCTGTGATGGACTGTTTGTAGGATACATACAGAGTACTGAAGTGTTTGTTTGTGTATGAGAAACTTGATGTCCTTAAAGCTTTTCTCTCCACTTTGCAGTTCTGTGATTTCATGATCAACAATCTTTGAAGTGCTGTTCATTTGGTGTTATAGTAATGATGTACTTGTCTTGTCTCCTCTATCTTTTAGGATGCTATAGACCTTTCTAAGTTTTCTGCGGATAAAATCAGGAATTTTTGCATCATTGCACATATTGACCATGGGAAAAGCACTTTGGCTGACAGGCTGCTGGAGATGACAGGTATGTGGCTCATCACACTGTATGTTTTCCCAGTTACATAGGCCTATGCATTGAACCTCCAAATGTATTACTGGGACATGAACACAAAAGCTTTGCTGATAATGACAAAACACACTGATGTGCCACCTGATCATTCTAATGTGATCATATAGAGCCACAGTTTTTAGAATATGATCCCAGCATTACCCAGGAGCTTTGAGATCTGTGTGTGTGTGTGTGTATTATCACACCAACGGGTTGTGAATGACACTGTGACATCTTGATCGCTCCGCGATGTCAAAAATCGGCTCTCTGTCAAGGTTTGTGCGGCACTTGCATGTCGTGAAACATTTTAACAGTAGATGATGAAAACAGTACGATTGGGCTAATATGATCTCCAACAGGTGCCATAGCAAAGACTGAGAAGAACAAGCAGGTGTTGGACAAGCTTCAGGTGGAGCGAGAGAGAGGGATCACAGTGAAGGCCCAGACAGCCTCGCTCTTCTACAGCCACCAGGGACAACAGTACCTCCTGAACCTCATTGACACGCCGGTGAGCCCTCGTGATAAGGAGAAGAAGAAGAAGTTATGACAGCAGAAGGAAGAAGTCTGCTTCTCCGCTCTTGATGTTTCTGTGGAAAAATGTGTCATGACAAATGCAATTAAACATTTATTTGATATGTTTTTAGTAGCCTCTATACCATTTATATTACTATGATATTGATTGATTGCTTTTTCTCCCTGCAGGGTCACGTAGACTTCAGTTATGAAGTGTCTCGATCAATTTCTGCATGCCAAGGTGTCTTGTTGATTGTGGACGCCAATCAGGTAGAGAATCAGAATTTGAGTTCCCAGTGGACGGAGTGAATTCCAGTGACTGTACATGAAGCCGTTTTTTTTAAACGTTGTTGTCATTTGAAGGGGGTTCAAGCGCAAACAGTGGCCAACTTCTACCTGGCATTCGAAGCTCAGCTGGCAATCATCCCTGTTATCAACAAGGTTTCCTGACTTCCCTACTTGAATTTGGTTGAATCGCAGATAACGTTGCTGCTGCGTTTCATGTGCCAACTCAATTTGACATTTCTTCCTTAGATTGATTTAAAAAACGCCGACCCTGAGAGAGTGGAGTCTCAGATCGAGAAGATGTTTGATATTCCAAGAGAAGAATGCATTAAGGTAAAATAGAGAATACGTGACCTCCTCTCAAGTTTTCAGAATCACTCACCTCAGCACGTAACCTGTCGCTTTGACTTCCTCAGATTTCAGCTAAAAATGGAACAAATGTCGAGAAGGTTCTTCAAGCAGTTGTGAACAGAATTCCACCGTAAGAACGCTCACTTGGACCTCACTCTTGAAGAAACATGTTGGGCATATGAAAGTCAAGCCTTCTTTTTTTTTTGCTTGTATTTTTTTAGGCCTGTGGCAAGTATCGATGACCCATTTAAAGCCCTCGTGTTCGACTCCAATTTTAACCACTACAGAGGAGTAGTGGCTAATATTGCTGTGTTCGGAGGTCGGGTCAGGAAAGGGGACAGGATCGTGTCGGCATATCTTGGCAAAAGCTACGAGGTCAATGAACTGGGACTTCTCCGGCCAGATGAGCACCAAACACAGGCGCTGTATGTCCTCTCACGTCATCTCTCCTAATTATAATTCAGTAGCGCTGATGATGAATCTACTTATCATTTGAGATATTTTATTATAATAACCAATGATTTGTTAAACATGCAGGGCTCGGTCTGTGGATTGTTGGGATAACAATTTAAAAAAAAAACTGACATTGCTGCTTCAGCATTATTTTACTGTTTGTGAAAACCTGTTTAATTGTCCACTGCTGTGACATTTCTCGCCACCCTCACTCCCCGACTCTTGTGTAGTTTTGCAGGCCAGGTTGGCTACATAATTGCAGGGATGAAGGATGTTAAGGAGGCCCAGATTGGTGACACACTCTACCAACAGGAGCGGCCAGTGGATGCTCTTCCAGGATTTAAACCTGCCAGAGCAATGGTCTTCGCTGGTATGAAAAGCCTTCTTTACAGTAACAGATCAAATCCTCGGTGTGAAACTAAAATCAGAAGCCGTTCTTTTTAACCCCATATGAATGAAAACATGGGCTGTCAAAAGTTTTTTTTTTTTTGTTAATCACTACATTTTTAAATTTGGTTTTGGTTTGAAATTCCATTACATCGCATTTAAAAATCAAAATTATCAGGCTTTTATTTAGATTTTTTTGTACTTTTTTTAAGCTGAGACTGCTTTACTTGCTGAAGAATTCATCCCTACTTTTATTTTGAAATAAAGTAAGCACCTTCTTCTAACAGATGGAAGGTTACGGTGTAGGTACCAGATCTGCTCAGGTGGTTACAGCTGCTCGGGGTCCTGCGTCTGCTACTGACCTTACACAGTCTGATTGACTGTACGTTTGTATGATGATGAGGCACATCATCATACAAGCAATTAAGTTTGTCGCAGAGTTCACAAATGTAGTTTTTGTGGGTCTTCAGGTGGAGAATATGGATGAACGCTATGAGTCTATGGAGAAGTTTTATCACAAAATACAAGAGCGGTCAAAACTGGTAAACTATGTTACACAAGGCTTACTGTCTGTTACCAGTAGGGGGCGTTCAGACAGGGACTCTCATCAACCATGTTAATATTTAAGGCAGTTTGGACGCTGTGTGTTTGTGTTCTTCCTCTTTCACAAGGAGACATTAAACTCTCTCCGACTCTCTGACGTACAGCCAATCACAAAGTGCTACATCATCAAACAAATGCAGACAAAGGACCCCGAGCAGCTGTGACCACCCGAGCACATCTGGTACCTACAACGGCAATAACATAACCACAGAAAAAGGAACTGGTTATGGATCACAGACTCAAATCAAACAGTAACAAAGGTCAATGTGTGATGTCATCAGGTGGACGTTACTTTGGACTCTTCAGCTGAGCTGTCTTGAGAGTTTTGTTGAAGTGAAATGAGACATTCAACGATGCAGCAGTGTCCTTCTTTTACATCACTGTCACTACAGGGAGACACTGAGGTGGCTTATCTATTGTGAGCCTAAAGGGACAAAATAGCATGAGATTAATCACAATAAAAAAAAGTAATGCTTTAATTTCAGACCTTAATTAATTAAATACTAACTCAGGAGCCTTGATTTTGTGTGTTAGTGTGTATTCAAAGCTAAAACATTTGATGTATGTTATATTTCACAAGTGCATTTGGGGTTTTTAAAAATAATCCCCATGTTCACTCTGTCTTTTGTGATTTTTCCCCTGAAGGCATGTTTCCAATGGACCAGTCAGAGTACCAAGGCCTCCGCAGTGCTATTGAGAGGCTGACCCTGAACGACTCGAGTGTCACCGTGCAGAGAGACAGCAGTCTGGCTTTGGGAGCAGGGTGGAGGTAAGGACAATACAGAAAAGAAGGTTTAAGAGGTGTGTGTCAACATGTTTGCAGAAAAGTCAGAGGAGTCATCGGGCCTCATTCACTAATATCGTCCAAAGTTTTTTCTTAAATTGGTTCTTAAGAAAAAACCTACGTCAGATTCATGACTTGTTCTTGAACAGCAAAATTGTTTGCACCCGTTTTTCTTAAATTAAAAAAATGCAATGTCCTCGTAAACTGGACAAACGTTTGCATGTGTTCCTACTAAGCACAGAAAAAGAATAATTTAATACACATTAAAGGGGAAAAACTGCAAAGCTGTGTGCACAAATACACACAGAAGTCACACTGGTCACACAAGTTATGAGACGTCAGGAATGTCATAATTAAAAGCCTCATACGATTGCACAGTGGACATCAAGATAGAAATACTAAAGTAGTTGTGAAGTGGATGTGGTGCTGCTCGAAATTGAGTTTAATTTTATTACGTGAAAATGATAGTGTCAGTAGTGGAGACAAAATACAAACAGATACATCCTGTCACATAGTTCAGACAGCGCTGTCAGCAGAAACAGGGTACATCACGGTGTGATCAGAAAGGGATGCACACCTGATGATGTAAGAACAGTTACATCTGGGGAGAAATAACAGAGACGGTGGCCATATCTCATATATTTTTAAAACATGTTTTATATGTAGGCTTCTTTTAGGGCTGGGCGATATCTCGAGTTTTGAAGATATATTGATATATTTTCAAACAAGATAGATATAGGGTAAGAAAACATTGTTATATCGATACAGTATGCATTAAAATAATGTTAAAGCTACTAGTTCAGCTATTTTAGTTTATATTTCTGTCATTGTTCATGTACATGTTGACATTGTGCAGCTGACTGTTAGTAAAACACATGTGGCGTTAGGATAACCGTGAGGATGATATCATGAGGACGTTACGGTAAGAACCGAATGTTCCTCCCACCTATGCCAACATTTCCTGTCAGTGACCTTTAGACACTTAACCATACCACCTGACCAATTATCACATATTATCAATTATCACCACCTGGTGTCCAAATTAAGAAATTACATAAACATATAAACCAACACTGCGTTACAATACATACATACACACTATATTGCTCCTAAAGTGTGTAAGTGGGTTTTAAGAACAAATCTCTTCATAGGAATGTTTGCTGAATGAGGCCCTTTGTGTTTTCATGTTTTTAAAGAAACTTTTTGTGTACAAGATTTATCCAGATCCTTCAAAAAGGTCTTACATGTGTTTGATGAAGTAGGAGGGATTTTCTTTATCAGTTAAAAGGCTGAAGTGTGTCAGCATTTGATATGATTCATGGAGGAGAACACAACTTAACCTCAGGACATACTTAACAGTATGTTGCCAAAATTGCCCGCCGAGTGACAGTTATTAATCATTCCAAGTCATATCAGTCTGAATGGTCTAAATCTGATTTTACAGCTGTTTTCACATTTTCACTCCTGAATATTTCTAGAATGTTTCTGGCAGACTTCCCCTGGAATTGTCTTGACTTGCTTGTTCACACACGCAGCCCCTATGGGACAGGAGCGGGGGGGTCTCTGGAGGTAGTACATGACGTAAAGAGAACGACATGATGGTGGCGGAAGTAGCAACAGAGTCCAACATTATGATGACAATGTTTGCCTTTATATCTAAGCTACGTGTAATTCAACATATTAACGGTGTGAACAAAAGAGCGGAGAAGAACACACAAACAAACAGAAAACATTAAGAAGCTGTTTCAATACGTGTGCAGGGATCACACCAGATGTGTCATGGTAGTGCGCCGGTCGCAGGATATAAAAGTCTTCATCCCTGTTACTCGCCTCAGGTGAATTTCCTGAATATTTCCTGCTGCGTTCTCACATCAGCTCACCTCGACTTCTCATGGAAAACATAGCCTGGCAGGGAAAAAAAACCCAGAGAGTGAAAAATTGAGCTGTTTGTGTCAACAGTTTCACACAAACAGCTCATACAGACATTTTTAGGAAGTATTCAGGAATTTTGTGCATGTGTGAAAACACCATATCAGGGACTGCAGCATAGATAATCTGGAAGTATACAACTGCACTGAAGTAACAATGGATCTTACTCACTGAGGAACTCTTTCCAGAAAGACTCTTTGCAATAAGAAGAACTCATTTCTAATCTTGAACTGGATTTCATCTGTTTGCTTTGCGATTTCCTGCAGACTTGGCTTCCTGGGTCTTCTCCACATGGAGGTGTTTAATCAGCGGCTCGAACAGGAATACAATGCATCTGTCATAGTAACTGCACCCACCGTGCCCTACAAGGCTACCCTCAGTTCAACCAAACTCATCAAGGTGACAACTGTTTCCAGCTCATCTGTTTGTGTGTTAACACTGCAGGTTAGGCAAAAAGACACGCTGACCTGACGAGGAAAGCAAATAACAATAGGAATCAAAATGTTCTCTCAGGATCTCAGCTAATTGGAACGTATAACGTATTTAAAGTATATCATTCATCAGCAGCGTGGAGTATGTAAAGACTTTGAATTGTTTTCTTGTAAAAGAATCATTATAAATGACAGAATTGATCATTTTTGTGACGTACTGTAACAGTGGCTTCAGGGATGGTAGAGTTTCCATTGTATTTTATTCTGTAGTCTTTTATGGTGGAGTTTCACTTTCAAAGCATGAAAGACTGTTGAAAGAGCTCTATGAGTTTTATTTAGAAGTGTAAATCTTGTTTGTTGTTCTCACAGGTTCATGGCAGTGAGGAGATAACCATTGTGAACCCTGCTCAGTTCCCAGACAGATCAGTGGTGTCAGAGTATATGGAGCCGATGGTACTGGGAACCATTCTCACTCCAGAAACATACACTGGCAAGATCATGTCTCTCTGCCTGGTAAGATCAAGATGATCGTCTGCAAGCCGATTTTAAATGAAAAATGCAAGACTGTCATACATAACTTTTCAAGTGTTTGGGTGTTGATATGCACAGGAAGAACAGCCCTACATTATTTGAACAAGATATTCATGTGCCTCAGAACAATTCTACGAGCTGACAAGAGATAATAAAGCTGTGTGTGTGTTCTTGAGAGGGAGAGAGAGAGAGAGTGGAAGAGAAGGTAGAAGGTGGACTTGTTAATCCACAGCCTAGACCGCACGCAGTGTTTCTGTAAGTCATTTATAACATACTCTTCAGGCACTGAAGGCCTGAAGAGCGATTTAGGGTTCAGTATCTTGCCCAAGGATACATCAACATTTAGATCGGAGGAGCTGGGGGGGGGTTTAACTGATGATTTTTCCAAAAGAGGACCATGCCCTCTGCCTCCACAGCTACATCCTCCTGAAACTGCTCCTCTGTGATCGGTAAGATTCTAATCACCTGGATGGACTTGTGTAGGAGAATAATAATATCTTTTTTTCTTTTTTTCTTTTTTTTTAGGATCGCAGAGCGGTCCAGAAGAACATCACGTACATAGACGACCAGCGTGTCATGATGAAGTATCTTTTCCCTTTAAATGAAATAGTTGTGGATTTCTACGACCTTCTCAAGTCTCTGTCCTCTGGATACGCAAGGTAAAGATCTGTTCATAAGATTTCACCACATTCACAAACCCTTTATGAACAAGTAAAATATAAGTTGGATCTTTAAATTCTCCTACAATCTTCTTCCGTATTATGTTGTGTAGGTGATTATACAAACCTTAAAATCACTATGATGACTCTTAACAGCATTCACTTATGATGTTCTACTCAACAGCTTTGACTATGAGAACGCCGGCCACCAGGCTGCCGATTTGATAAAGATGGATATTCTGCTAAATGGACGACCTGTGGAAGAACTCACCACCATTGTTCACAGGTACTCCATGTTTCTAATCTCCCTGAAACACTAAACCCACTCAGATACTTACACTTGACTTTTCTGACTCCAGCTCAATACTTTAGGCAAGAAGTTTGTCTTAGGAGGTGAAACATTGATGCCGCTTCATTATTGTGTGAATAGGTGTTTTTATTTTTCCAGAACTGCTGAAGTCATGTGAACAATGTGGGTGTGGCCTATGTGTCTTGAAAGACATGATTGGACATGATTGTGTTAATGCCTTAATCGCTCTTTTGTGCCTATAACTGTGATGTTTTAGGAACCCTGGTTTTCTTTTTTGGCAGAACTATGAGGTGTTAATCCTTGTTATCATTTTGGACGTATTTCAAAGATCTAGTCTATGATAAAAATCTGAACTAAAAAAAAATTAGGCCTGATACATATATGTCAGATCTGTGGTGTTTTTAGTTGAACTGTGTATAACTTTTTTATTTCTCGCCAACAGCATGGAGCAGAAGCATTTCAAAGTTTTTGATCTGTGTTTTTATTGATTGTGTTTTTGTTGCAGAGACCGTGCATACCTTGCAGGGAAAGCTATGTGTGTGAGACTCAAGGACTCGATACCCAGGCAGATGTTTGAGATCGCTGTTCAGGCAGCTATAGGAAGTAAAGTCATTGCAAGGGAAACGTAAGTACATCTGCGCTAAGCTACTTAGTGTGCTTAAAGTATACAGAAAGCAGTAAGAACTTTATTTTCATAATACTTTACTAAAACTTAAAATGAAATAACGTAATATGTCTCTTTCAGAATAAAGGCCTACAGAAAAAATGTTCTCGCTAAATGTGTAAGTGAAGCTTTTTTTTTTTTTTTACTTTTAAAATTGTGAGTATACAAACATATTTCAGAAAGTCATAAAGGAGTAACGCTTTGTATCTTGGCAGTATGGAGGGGACATAACTCGGAAGATGAAGCTTCTGAAGAAACAAGCAGAGGGAAAAAAGAAGATGCGTCTTATCGGCAGTGTGGAAGTTCCCAAAGATGCCTTCATTAATGTCCTGAAAAGAACAGACAAATAGATGCCACCAGCATAGTATTATACAGTCTCATAAACCCAGCAACAATCATAGTCTATCAATGTCTGAAAGACGGTATATGCCTCTGGGAGTGGATGTAAATTTCTCAGTTTATTCGGGTTAAATTTAAACGAATTTCAGGCAAGACTTCCTTTTCTGTGCAGCATTTACGTCTGCAGTGTAAACACAGTGTATTTGATCTACAGTGGATTGTTAGCTCCCTCTTCTGCAGATATCTGTCTGTAGAGACAAATATATGACCGTGTGACCACCACAGATGGGAGCTGGTATGGCGTGGATAACGTTCTGCCTGTTTGTGGCTGTCCACACAGACTGTTTTTCATGGACACACCAGCTTGCTGATACGTAGTCAGTCAATACAGCTCAGACAACAAATGTACTACAGACGGAAACCTGAACACTTCCTCTGCTGAAAATCTGGACTGCTGAGTACAGATTTGACATTTTCATTCTGAATCTGTAAATAGAGATTATAATAATGATATCTTGTCTCTTTCTTAAAAGGCCCTGCTGCTTTTTTTCTGAATAAAGAGTATGTTAGTGCTGTAAACTGCTGTATTGTGCTTATTTCCAAAATTTGCTTCATTATTCATTCTCTTACATTTAACAGAATTACCGGTACAGAAGTCTCAAAACGTCATGTTATAAATCAAGGTCTGTTTGAATATACTACAGATTTGAGAACAGCAGACTGGAGTGTTATTTTATGATCATATTATTATTATTTATAAATCATTTAGATATTTTAAATCCCTTAATGTGTCTGTATACAGAACAGATGGTATGGTGGTTGTAGTTCAGTTGAATACTGAGAAGTTACTCATCAGTGAAACTACTGAATTACTGGTTAATATGAAAATTGGTCAATTTATCAGCTGATTTTGCTCATCAGACAAGATAAGAAGTGTTCAGTCCTAACTTGGTTGATGAAGCAGTTAAATAAAACCCTGAAAACTAGTGTATGCGATATGGAGGTTTGAGGAAACATGGTAAATACATATGAAGTAATTTGCTGATATTTAAAGTGTCAAGGCTGTCATTTTCCTAATCAAACCTTGAACAGAAGAAAACGTCGTTCGTCCCATATGTGGTTGTATCAAGACTGTTACTATTGCCAGTACCACCTTATTACCTGTTAACTCCATTCATAAGAAAAAAATGAATAAAGCAAAGTACAAAGTCCACTGATGTCTCCAACTGCTCACAACAGATTAGTGTCTGTCAGGTCTATACTCACCATACTTTAGTTTCTGATTTCAAAGCCTTGTCATCATGTTGCCATCTTTAAATAAAGCATATCTTGTATTGCCTATTTGATTATTTGAATAAAAAAATGCAATTATGCTGTGCATTTTTCATCTTTCCTTGAAACCTGTAGATACAACAAAACGACTCCAGAGACTAATTTTGTTTCTTTCAGTACAATAAATGATACGTAAGGAGACATCATGGTTGATATTTGCATTGTTTTCTACACTTAATCTACCACAGCTGAGTCAAACAACACACCAACCAAAAAAAAAAAAAAAGCGAATCGCTCTAATTTGACTCAACGTCAGACCCGTACTTCCAAGCTATCAACGCGGAAGTCAGTTGAATGGCTACATCGGGTCGTGTTCTTTTGTGAATATATACAAAAATGAGGACAACACATTCAAAACCACACGTGAAGTTTGTGTAATTCGTGACTTTTTTAATAATCGTATCTGGCCCTGCGTGTAGCTGATAATGAGACAGTGATGGCAGCTCTTTGTTTTGGTAAGCTCTTGTAGAAAAGCTGCAGCTCGATCGCCTGAACACGGAGTTACGAAGTCATTCTTTAACAGAGTCCGTCAAGCAGCAACATGAAAGTACGATCGTCCGTTTTTGCCTCGTTTATTTTGATATGCGAAGGAATCGGAATCGCCCTGTTTCTGCGGGGGTTTTTCCCTGTACCTGTGAAGTCTTCAGTCTCCTCCAAGAACAAGCTGTCAGACCTTCCTGCAGAGCCGCTGACAGGTGAGCTCACGTCTGTCTCTCACTTTCACTCTTACTAATCTGTAGTCCTGCATTGTTGACTGCAGCCTGATTTAAAAAAGAAAAGAAAAAAAAAGTCATTATAATTGCTCTCATTTCAGGAAGCACCCCCAACTCCTCCCGCCTCCCCCAGCCTCTCTTTAAGAGGGTGGTCGTCATGTTGATCGATGCCCTGCGTGAGGACTTTGTGTTTGGCCCCGATGGTCGCAGATACATGCCCTACACCAGACATATGGTGGAAAGAGGCTCATCTCTCAGCTTCGTGGCTAAAGCGAGACCTCCAACAGTCACCATGCCCAGGATAAAGGTAAGCTGTCACTGCAATACTCAGTTATCATAATGTTGTGTTTTAAATGAGTCCCTCTCTAATCCATGTGTCTATTTGGCAGGTGAGGCAGTGTGATGAATACATAGCCGTGAAGTTAAGATCTCTATGTTTTATTTTGATGCAGAAGTTGTTTGAGTATAATTTCATCCTAAACAAAACAGTCTGTGATGAATCGTGTTCTCGTCCAGTCATTGAGACAAGAATGCAGTGGTCCAGGTGTTCAGACATGTATGACTCCTCTTCTCTGTCTCACGGACACGTTCATCTTTCTTGTGAATATCTAGTTGGCTTTTGTTTTTAAGTGAAGGCAAGTATCCTATGACTTGAATGAGGGTGTCAGGGAACCTTTAAAAAAACACAGTGTTATGTCCAGTTAATATAGTTTGCTTTCAAACTGCGTTGTGTTGTAATGGAGGTGTTTTGTTTTTTTGACAAATAAATCCAGATGAGGATTTTCACACTCCTTATGTCAGGTCAGTCAGTGCTCCACCAATTAAAACTCTGCTCACTGATTGTAGTCCAACCACTTCAGAGACTCTACGACGGCCTATTGAAACATGTGAAGGCTGACGAACAGCATTGTCTCCGGCAATAACCACGCCCTGAACAGTGAATTTAAACTGTTACCATCAAACCTGAGAAACAGGGTCCCACATTGAATAAGGCCAGACTAGAGCACTCTTTTGTTCACCAGTCAAGACTCAAATCGAACATGGAGCTGAATCCCAGATAAAAGTGTGCGGAAGGCCTCTGAATATTAGTTTGGTGTTTTGAAAGTTGTGTCAAATGTTTTGTATCTTTGTATCTTGTCCTTAACTTTTTATGGTGTAAGTGAAGCTGCTGGGATGTAAGACAATCAATCAATAATCAATCAATCAATCAATCAATCAATCAATCAATCAATAATCAATCAATCAATCAATCAATCAATCAATCAATCAATCAATAATCAATCAATCAATCAATCAATCAATAATCATTCATCAATAATCAATTAATCAATCAATAATCATTCATCAATCAATAATCATTCATCAATAATCAATCAATAATCATTCATCAATCAATAATCAATCAATAATCATTCATCAATCAATCACTCAAGCAATCAATCAATCAATCAATAATCATTCATCAATCAATAATCAATCAATAATCATTCATCAATCAATAATCATTCATCAATCAATAATCAATCAATCAATAATCATTCATCAATCAATAATCAATCAATAATCATTCATCAATCAATCAACACTGAATATTTCTCAGGGCACTTTTCATGAGGTGCAGGTGAGAACATACTCTCTTTATCATTTTAATACCAGAAAACAATCAGTTCCTACACGTGTCGGCATCATGGCACAGAAAACATCATATTCAGAGTCTAACTAAGCTTTCAACTTTCATAACTTCTTAATCTGCACATTAGAATTTGGCCAAAATCATTCAAGTCAACGTCGTTCACATTATTTTGATGGTAAGAGTTGGAGCGAGGTCAGTGATGATGAGGAGAAGGGATGTCGGGATAAAGCTTAGGGTGATTGAAAAAGGGACAGATGTTCCTCCCTAATCCAGGGATTTAGAGAATGATGCAGTGGTAACAGAGATAGGGGGGACTAGTGCCCTTTACCCTAACCCAGATCTGGACGTTAGCCGTCTTGGAAGATTTACATTATTTATTGTTTGATTTGTTTAAGGAAATCAGAAAGCGAGAACTTTAAAATGGAAACTTAATGATGTAGTCAGAAAGGGTTTCAGCGCAGTTTATGGAGGAGAGAAGAAATAAAATGTAGTATTTCCTGAGCTGTGAAGAACAATAAACGCTTGATTTTCAGGCTTGATGCACATCTCCATTTATCAGCCCTGTAGCTGAGGCACTCGCACATGTTAGGTCTCTGAGCAGCACCACAGCTGTTTCACCCACATCTGGCACTAACACTTTCTTCTTTTTTCATTTAATGGCAGTTTACAAACAGCTTTCAGAATCAGCCACCAGCTAGTGTGGCACAACCAGGCTAAGAGTATATATATATATATGAAGATTTTTGCGTCATCGGAAGCTCCTTTTCAGAATTAAATACAAAGATTTCCCATCTCAGGGGAAAATGAGGGTGGGATGCAGGACCATTCACAAATACTAGCAGGTTTCTAATTTTCTAATTAGCTTAATGCAAATGGGTGAAGTATCCCTTTAAGAATGTTTTTAGTTCTTTGAACCTGAACCACAGAAGACGATTCAAGAAGCATACTGTATATGTGATCATCTCCCATCACCACCATTAGGTTCTGTCACACACCTGTAGGGGGAGGTACAAGCCAACTTCCATATACTGCTCAGTATCACTGCAATGCACCCAATTAACTGATAGGACACAGCCAGGTAACCTCAATCAGGATCTCTAGCACAGCTATTCATTTACACACACATGATTAGAGCAAATGGTTCAATTTTCTGTTCTTATAAAAGCTGCGAATGTCATACAAACACTCCATTACAAACACTCCATTACAAAGGACCCACTGGCTGACTCCTGCATGTCTGTGGATGCTCTGACTGTGCATCTTGAAATCATGTTAAACTACATTACTAAGTTTACCACTTGAATAAAACTGAATTTGAAAGATTTTCAGAAATATTCACAGGTTGCCTGAACTGAGTAGCTGCTTCTAATGTTGACCAATAGAAAAAGACACATTTGAAAAAGTGGGAAAGGGATGAAGACTGTATGATGTCTCATCGGGGGGATAATCTGTGATGCTTGATTAATGACTGGGAGCTAAACAGCATTAATAGGTAAAATCTTGAGGTTTTAATATTTGTTTCCAGTTAAAAGAAAGATCAGTGGCCTTTTGGTTTTATAAATAAATTAGGGCTGTCAAATGATTCAATTTATTAATTATTATAGCGATAATTATATGAATAATCGCTAAATTTAATTACTTTATCGCCATTAATCACATTTTTAATCGCATTGTTTGAAATTCCAGTGTTTTGCATTTTAAAATAAAAATTGTAAGGCTTCTATTTAGATTTGTTGTACTGTATCAAACAGAGTACTTGACTTGCTGTTTCAATTCAACCCTGCTTTTATTTTGAAAAAAGGCCTTTATCGAAGGTTACGACACTAACTTAACCACGAGAAAAGGAAACTAAAGTCAAACAGCTCAAAGGAACTCTAACAAAGGTCAATGTTTGATGTCATCAGGTGGATATTACTTTGGACTCTTCAGCTGAGCTGTCTAAGAGTTTTTTTTTTTAAAGTGAAATGAGACATTCAGAAATGCAAAAGTGTCCTTCTTTTACCACTGTGACTACAGGGAGACACTGAGGAGGCTTATCTACGGTGAGCCTAAAGGGACAAAATAGCATGAGATTAAGCGTGATTAAAAAAAATGAATGCATTCATTTCAGACCTTAATCATTAATCACAATTAACATGTTGATGCTGGGGCAACCGGTAGACTAGTGGTTAGTTCATGCGCCCCATGTAGGGAGACTACAGTCCTCCAATCAGGAGGCCTGGGTTTGAATCTGACCCGTGGCTCCTTACCTGCACGTCATTCCCAAGCAGCAACCTCCGTCTATGGTCGTTCCCCACTCTCTCTCTTCTGACTCTATGCAGTGTTTTCAGCCTCCATCTGCAACCTCATGTGTACTTTAATGTATTAAAACAAGGCCTTAGTACAGTGCACCAGGTTTGCCCCTAACTTCCAAAATAGCCTCTGTTCCTCTGCTGCTTTAAAGTCTAATGAAGACCGGTGCTGTCCTACATTAAATTCTGTGAAGAGGTTAGAAACTGAACTGTGGATACTGTAGCTCTTAAGCATCACACACTCAGAAAAATAGGTTTGGGATTTGTGAAATGAGTTTGCCTAATCTTTCTCCTGCACGAGAATCCAATTTAGTTAACTTCTTTTCTGTAAATGAAATATGAAAACTACACTATCTGAAATAACAATAAACAAAGAGATATCATGGAAATGCTAACATCTTAAGGCCAAGGAACATAGGGCATGGTTGTATTAGTTCAGTGAAAGACTGGAGACATCTAGCAGTCACAATATATGAAGAACACGTCATGTTCACAAAAAGTGTTTTTGGTAGTTCAGGTGTGCCGTTATTCTTACTGTAAAATTGTACTGCATTACTCTCGCTTCACTGAAGTGATGTGACAAAACTAAGGTTGTTTAACACCACTGAACACAATTATCATTCCAGTAACACTGACAAAAGCATGTAACTCCGCAGGCTCTTACCACTGGCAGCATCCCTGGCTTCATTGACGTCGTAATGAACCTAAATTCTCCTGCGCTGCTGGAAGACAACCTCATTTGGCAGGCAAAGACGGCAGGGAAGAGAATGGTGTTCTACGGAGATGATACCTGGGTGCGCCTCTTTCCCAAACACTTCATGGAGTATGATGGCACAACGTCCTTCTTTGTTTCTGATTACACTGAGGTATGTGTGAATCACACGCTGCGATTATAAAAGATAGAAGTGATGTACCTGTGTTTTTCTGCTGATCAATAATGAACTGTAGCCAGCACCTGATGGCTGATATGGTACTTACCTTGAAAATTATACATGAAGAATTATAAAACAAAATCATGTAACCTTATTGTCTGTACGAGCTTAAAGGTTGAACCTTTAACAAAAACATATAGTGTGGTTTAACATTAAAATGGATTTATTTGGGGCGCTGAGTTTAGCTGAGTCAGTACAACAGGCAGCCCGTTTGCAGAGGCTAGAGTCCTCGTCGCACTGGTCGCAGGTTCAACTCCCGGTCCTGAGGCTATTTGGTGCATGTCATCCCCTGCTTTCTCTCCCCATACTTCCTGTCTCATGTTGAACAGCCATCTGCTGAAACTGTGTTGGGCTTTGAAAGAGGGATAGAGGGAGATGCAGAAAGAAAGAGACGGCTCGGGCCAAACAGAGATAGATGATAGATTTATAGCTACAATGTCAGCAATAATGGCAAAGGTCATGTGTCGTGTTAGAAGTAACAACTTAGTATGTTAACAGACTGATCAGTCTAATATTGACATTAGCATCTTGTTAGTACGAATTTTCATGAAATTCATTAATCTTGTAACTTCGTGAAATGTATTAATCAAGTCTGCCTACCACCTGTTAACACTCCTACTTTTAGGTGTCTGAAGCTGTAACTTATATGAGTGAAGCACCTAAGTAGTAGCAGATCTATGTTTGGATAGGAGCCAAGCATATGTTGTCAGCAACTGTTTGCTAGACAGAGAGTCTACAGTTGTTACGTATACAAATCAGTGTCATGTCATCTTTATTGTTTTATGGTGATGTACCCAAATGGAAAGGAATTTGTGGGTTGCACCTTTTTGACAGAATATAAGCAGCACTGTGAACACTGTTACTTTGTCAGCACTTTGTCAGTCAAGTGATTTGGAAGCATGCTTGTTTGATGAAGTTGTCTGACCTCGGCCGATTAAACGGTGTTATAATCTCCAGTCTGTTTCACGATTTCTTCATTGGATTTATACAAACAGAAACAACCCCACCTAACAGTGGCGTCAACGAACAGTCGACAGTGATCACTTCAGATCCAGGTAAGCAAATCATCTTTCTGCTTACCTGGAGGAAGTATTGTTTCTCTGTTAAAAGACCTGTTGGGAGCTGTTTCTATAATTATTGATTTATTTCATATTAAGATTGGACATATATATGTACACTGCATTTGATTTTCATTCAAAGTGTTACATTTCTGGACTATATGAAGTATAAAACTGCTTATGTCATTGTTATGTTGTCTATGTTATACATGGTATTACTAACACACTCATTAGACGACTTTCTGATACGACTTGTTCTGACATTGGGTGATGGAATATCTATGTGATGTTGTGAAAATTTCTATGAGGAACATAGAATAATCTGCAGTGTGGACACTGGCAGTGCTGCAAAGGTTTGCATGTTTTAAAACCTTGGTGTTAAATTTATTTATAAATCAGGGGACTAGCGCAGCTAATACTTAGCTGTAGGGGTAGGCTTGCAGAATAAAAATGCGTAGAAACCCTTTGTAAAATTGTATCAATTAATTAGAGAGTGATAGCAGCTGATGATTTTTATGGAAAAAGGATTTTATGGAAAAAGTATCGATACAGAAATATATGGAAGAATATGGAATAAAGAGAGTCATTTATAGCAACTTGCGAACTGAATCAAAAAGATTGCAGGCGGATCTTTTCAGGGTCGTAGTGTTGGCTAATTAATAAAGGAAATGGATAAAATGACTGACGTAGGCCTAATATGTGTTGCTGGTCAACTGTCTTGTCTTGTCTTCGTTTAAAAGTCTCGAGCAATTGCAATTTTGTTTTTCATACTGTCCAGAAAACTAAATTAAAATTACAAATTGTCAAAACCAAATTATTATCTTTTTTCTACAGACTGATATTATAGCACAATTTATACAAGTGCACGTTATATATATTAATTTGTTGTGAATGCATGCAACTACTAACATTGTTATTTAATTAAATTAAAGTACCGGTACATAACAAAGATAATAAATTTAAGATTTAAAAAATTAAAACATTTAAAAAAAAAAAAAAACTAGACAAAATGTGACACGTAAAACTTGCTTAATCATATTCCATACAGACCTATCTAAATAAATCCAAATTTAAGTGAATCATACCATCATGGGCAATGAAAATAGTAAAACCTCAACATGCAATCAAACTGTTATCAAAAATAAATCTGAACTTGATTTGCCAAGAAAGGAACGGAAAGCCATGAAGGCCTTGTTGAAAACCAATCCGCATTTAACTTTGCTACCAGATAAACCTGTTAGTGGCATGACTCCGAGGGAGTGGATCCAGAGCAAAATAGGTTTTTATTATGTAGAACCATATCTGAGCTCTTTGGCTGCATGGACTGATAATCGTTATCCCATAGAAGGCAGTTTTGATAAACGGAAACTGGATCTAGTACGTGGTTACTTGATTGAGAACACTTCAGTGTGTGATCCACTGTGGGATAAAGACTACATGTTGTCTGTATTCGAAGCTTGGGATTTGATGAGTTCTCAATGGCCTGGTAACATACATACTAAGGATAAAAAGAAGCATAGAATTACCAAACACATTGACTTTACAATGTTGCAAACTCATCCAGATGACATACAGAATAGTTGTCGTAGTGGTACAGATGAACAACATGCAAAGACTTCAGGACATGACAGATCAGATATCACACACAGAGCTGTTGCCGCATGTCAAGCTGAGGATGATGACATTTATGACTGGCTGTTTGCATACTCTGCATTGACTGACACAGGTCCAAAGAAAGATGTCTTTACTCGGAATGTCACTCCTACGATTGTGTTTCCATTTAAACAGATGGTGTCAAATGAAATGAAAGCCTGGAGAATGCAATGTATTATTGCATGGTTAAAGAATGGCAGAAAGGTCTTTGAATCTATAGAAAGAAGATACTGTGGTGACAAAGATCTCATTATCAGGGAACAAATGAAATACATCAGAGAATGTATTATGAGTGAATTTAAAAAGATCTTTACCGTACTGAAAACAGGTCAGGATGTAGATCCTGTAGCTAAGAGACTCTTTTGTGATTTTGATGCTATCATTGCACGATTCCAAGCTGAGCGACAGGACCGGATTGACTTTCAAAAACCATTTGATTCAAAAAATTGTGCAAGGCATTCTTTCTACCGTTTCTGACAGCGATGTCCGTGAGGCATATTTGAAATTCAAACAACTTGTAGAAGAAGATAAAATAGGAGATCTACAAGAACGAGCAACAACCAAATATTGTAACGAATTTTGGGCAAAGCTTACTCCAAACTTCTTTGTTCAATATGATAAACAAGCATACTCAGACTTTCAACCAGTCGTGATAAAAGCTACACAAAAGATACCTCCTTTAGTTTGTGTAAAATCTGTGACATTCAAAACCTACCACAATATGGGCTTTACACGAAACTGCGCTACGCACTTTTATTTGTTCAATCAATGGCCAGTTCCAGCGATTGACCAAATAATTTGGCTTTGTGGAGAGAAACTGTATACCTATATTCCGGCATTTTGGCAGGGAAGTTGTGCACCATATTGGGTTTCAGACAAAGCTAAATTCAATCCGTCGACAGACGAACAACAAACTGTTCCACCTTCCAATTGGCCCACACCACAACCTGGCAATGTTGAACAACGATTGAAAGTTGAGGAAAATGACAGTGATCGTGTTTTTCACAATCTTGATATGACCTTGACAACCAATCACCCGTTCGCATCCAATTTATGGTATCAATCAATGACAAGTAAAGTTCGGAAATTGACTCAAAAATCTTGCTACGCATGTTCACTTATCCCACAATCTACACAAGAACTGTTTCCCACAGTAGCAACACCTCTTCTAGGACAAAAGGGTCTACCATCTTTGTGCATATTAGCTTATCAGTTTGTTATTCAAACACATCCTATTTTTGGTTTAACTTCACAATGGCTTTTATCAGTTAGACCTATAATACGTCCTAAAGATTTCCACATAGGAAAGACAAATAAATTAGTGCAAAAGGTTGATGGCATTTTTCATAAAATGACTCAATATGTGATCTATTCTAAAATATCTGTTAACCAAGGGGCTATGACTAATGTTTCTGAGATACATGCTACAACCTTACACGTACCACAGCATTATCCTTCCTTAATGGGCTGTCCGTATTTTTACAAGAAACATATCGTACAAGTTCCTATTGATTTATCAACTAAACCCACCAGATTGTCAGCCACAATAAATTCCTCCGCTGTCTTTGATGTTTGCATCACTGGACAAACATTAGAGTTGCACGAACAACAGAATATGGGTTACTTACATTCTAGACAATGTCGTTTTGTGATTGATCGTGTAGGAGACTATACCCAGCTATTAAGCTTGGGAATTTCCATCATCCCAGGTTTTTATTGGTGTTGTGGACAAAATGTATGGACTAGCCTTCCTCCAATGTTTAGAGGAAACTGTGGATTATGTATGCTAAATGATTTAGTATACCTGGTAGAACCTGTGGAATATTTACCTACTCAAACAGGTCTCCAACGATCGCGACGAGATTTAACAGACGTATCAGGGTATGTCCATCTTAAAAATACAGATCCTGCTGACTTAGCAAAACGATATTATGAATTGAATCCTGATTATCAAATCTTCACGCATTCTCAATTAGTGTTTAAAACTATTTTTTGGAACACTGAATTGCAGTACGCTAACCATTATCTCATCGCACTTACACGACACGATATAGCTTTGGTGGCAAATGAGACACTTAAGGGACTTCAGGCATTGGGAAGTGAAATTGCCTTAATTAGACAATTTGTGATCGATAATCGGAAAGCCTTAGACGCCATAACGGCGGCACAAGGGGGCGTATGTGCTATTGTTGGCGAAGGATGTTGTACTTATCTTCCATCAAGATCCGAAGGCCTTGGCAATTTGACAAAGGCCATTAATAATATTCGCCAAATTCAGGAAGGAATTACCAAAGTAAATCGGGATGCAAAAGGTAGTGGAGGATATAATAACTTAAAACCTTTGGAAAATTTCTTTGATATGTTCAAAAATAATCCTTTAACTGCCTGGCTTTTGAGTATTGCTGTACCCCTTTTTACGATCATGATAATAGTTTCTGTTATCATGTGTTGTTGTTTTCCTATTTTTCGTGCATTGATTTTAAGATCTGTCAACTCAGTTACTAATTTAACTATGGTTCAAAATCCTGTTAGGAACGTGGCCTTCTACTGCCCGCCGGTGACGGTGCCCAGGGATCCCCACCCAGACAGTTCTGAATCAATCTCCCTTTCGGACTCTAACTCTGATTCATACATCAATAATGTGGACTGAACAAGGATACCCTGCACCTCAAACTCTTACATCACCAAAATAGGATGATGAAGATGTAAAGTTAACCCGGACAGTGGAAGAGAATACCACGCCCTTTGCCATGGAAGTATTGGGGCTTCATTACTTCATTATTTCATTATTTTATTTTTTTGTTTAATAAAACACTTTTCTCCTGTTTATTGGGTAGACAGGAAGGTTAGAATTGTATTTCTTTTTGCGCAATAGGTAAGATTTTTTTCATTTGTAGTTAGCAAGTGTTTTTGTTTGTTATTTTATTTTATTTTATTTTATTTATTTTTGGAGTACCCTGAGACTTCCACGACAGAGGAAACATTCTAACATGCAAATTTGAGGAATTATTTTAGTTCTTGGTAATAACTATAAAAAAAAAGAGGGATGTGATATATAAGTATTAGATTTTGGTTTGACTGTATGGAATGTTTTTGATTTTGTTTTAGATGTGCTGTGACTCACCATAAAAAAGAAAAGAAAAGGCAGAACATGGATTGGGTTTCTCCCTAAAAGCCAACAATCAATTAAATAATATAGGGTTTACCACCTGTTCTGTTTAGTCGGTTAAATACGCAGGAGTTCTTTTCATCCTAATTTCTTTCAAAATAAAGTATTAGAAATAAGGTTTTGGACCCCTGTAAGAGAGTTTATGGTCTATGAGTTGTACCTGTAATTTCCAACCACTCTTAAAACATTTTTATGTTATTCGAACAATGATAAAATGATTTTGAAGTCTTATAGGTACAAGACAGGGACCATACTCTGGTAGAAGGTGATGGTGAGCGCCTATTAGGAAAATTAAAACTTTTTCTCCCTTAAAGACAAAAAAAAAAAAAGATTAAATAAAAAAGGGTGAACTGTTAGTACGAATTTTCATGAAATTCATTAATCTTGTAACTTCGTGAAATGTATTAATCAAGTCTGCCTACCACCTGTTAACACTCCTACTTTTAGGTGTCTGAAGCTGTAACTTATATGAGTGAAGCACCTAAGTAGTAGCAGATCTATGTTTGGATAGGAGCCAAGCATATGTTGTCAGCAACTGTTTGCTAGACAGAGAGTCTACAGTTGTTACGTATACAAATCAGTGTCATGTCATCTTTATTGTTTTATGGTGATGTACCCAAATGGAAAGGAATTTGTGGGTTGCACCTTTTTGACAGAATATAAGCAGCACTGTGAACACTGTTACTTTGTCAGCACTTTGTCAGTCAAGTGATTTGGAAGCATGCTTGTTTGATGAAGTTGTCTGACCTCGGCCGATTAAACGGTGTTATAATCTCCAGTCTGTTTCACGATTTCTTCATTGGATTTATACAAACAGAAACAACCCCACCTAACACATCTGTAATGATGATGAAGCAGGGAGGACTGATTATGTTAATAAAACAGGTTGAAGTTGAGCAGTTCTAAAATTCACTTTCATATTTATCATTAAAAAAAAAAAGGGGGACGGCAGTAGCTTAGTCTGCAGAGACTTGGGTCGGGAACTATAGAGGGTCACCGGCTCAAGTCTCTGTGTGGACCAAGCCTGGAAATTGGTCTGGAAGCTGGAGAGGTTCACTTCCTGAGCAGCACTGCCGAGGTGCCCTTGAGCAAGGCACGATCCTGTTTGTGCGTGTGTGTGTGTGTGTGTGTGTGTGTGTGTGTGTGTGTATTTCAGCCTTAGTGTGTGTAGCATGTTCAATAACAGAGTGTAAAACTGAATTTCCCCTCATATATCTTCTTCTTCTATAATGATAACAGATGTGAGGCTGAGGGAAATAGATCAACTCACTATTTATTTCCTATAGGGGCCCAAATTTGAATTTTTTTGACAATGGATGCTATCGGTTGACATACTCTATATTAATCAACATATATCTTTTATGTGTAATGTCTCCTCGCAGGTTGACAACAATGTGACCCGTCACTTGGATGGCACCCTTAAAAGAGATGACTGGGACATTTTGATCCTTCACTACCTAGGCCTTGACCACATCGGTCATATCAGCGGACCCCACAGTTCCCTCATCCAGCCTAAACTGCTCGAGATGGATGACATCCTCAAGAAGATTCACAGCGCTCTCATTTCAAAGGTGCCTTTTGTTCTCTTAATCTTTCCGTGGGTACCATTTTGCATCCACATGTTTTTGGTTGAGATTTTCAGACTTCATTTTCTTTTTTTGCCAACTTGAGTCAGCAGAGGTGATTGATGAAGAATGAACATTTATTCAAATAGCAGAACAATGCTAGTTACAGTTATGTGATGACCTAGCCTGTTCAGATAAAGCAGGGTCATATTTGATAACATCCTTACCCTCAGTCATGCAAACAGTTTAGGGGTTTTCTCTCCATGACCTGTAGATCTCCAGAAACCTGAGACGTGCACTTAAAATTGTGTCGACCTTAAGTGCTTTTCCACCCTAGGTCACACTTACACATTCACACACTGATGGCAGAGGTTTCTATTTTAAGTGTCCATTAGAAGTAACTAATCCCATCACACACATTCATACGCCACAAACGAAGCAGAGGGAGCAACTTGGTGTTAAGTGTCTTGCCCAAGGACACATTGGACATGTAGCTGCAGGAGCTGGGGATCGAATCCCCCAACCTTCCTGCTGAGAGACGACCGACTATACAAACTGAGCCACAGCCGCCCCACAATGATGAGCTCTGTCTCGTTAGTTTTTCTTTCTTCGTTATCTACTCTCTTTGTTCTTTGTTTTTGCATCATAACACCAAGACGTATCTCTCGTATGTGTAAACCTACTTGGCAATTGACCTGATTTGGATTCTGATTGAACGGTGTTGTGGATTGTTGAGGCAAAGAAAACAAGAGTCTTGACTGGAGTGCTCGGAAGTTCAAACAAAGTGTGGTTAATGTGCTCTTTGGTGGGACACACAAAAATTCAAGAAGAAGAAAAAAAAAGGAATGAATGAAAGCAAAAAAAGACGTTATTAAAACTATTCCATCATAGAAATGTTAAAAACAGCCTTCTTCTGTGAATTGTTTTCAGAGCACTGAGGCTGGGGGAAGTTTGTGCCTTTGTCTTGTTGTCATTGTAGTTGTGCTTTTAAACCAGCACCCTATGCCACAAGTCTTAGAGACTCCTTGTTGAATTCATTTTCATTTTCTGGATCCTGTGAGCCTAGTGTAAAAAACGAATCTCAGAGAAAAGATACCAAAGGAGTTGCAGTGAAACCGTGACGGGAAGTGATGTCATAGTTCCTTTTAAAAGTCATAAATGTATTTTTCGCCTTTTTGGTGTGAAGAATGAATCATTCACTCAGAGCTTCAGGGTGATAAGCACATAGGGGGAGTCCATTAACCTGATGTTTGCTTCTCTCAGGAGGCAGACGGATCCCTGCCCTACCTGCTGGTGCTGTGTGGAGACCATGGCATGTCTGAGACCGGCAGCCACGGAGGCTCTTCAGAGCCAGAAGTCAATACGCCCCTTGTGCTCATAAGTCCAGCCTTCAAAAGAAAAGGTACGATGATTAGAGTTGAGGATTTGATTGAAGGTTTTCTCTTTGTTGGACGGAAGTGAACACACGCAGTTATAACGCATGACCGTGATCTAGTTAATCAGTGAGTACAGTATGTTATTCTTCTTTTCCCTAGTCCCTCAATTAAACAACTTTTATACGTGAGGGGATGAGCCAGCCGCCCCAGCAATGTAAACAAACTGAAGATAGGACTCTGAAAACTCTGAAAACATCACAGACAGTGGGACTTGGGTGTTACACCCATTGTAGACAGTCATTACTCAGAGTTATTTTCAGAGGATATACTTGATTTATATTACATTTAAGTGTGAAATTGCATATTAAGCCTTTAAGACAGTCTATGTTATTGAAACTTTTTCTATTTAACTGAGTTGCTACTAGTGAATTCTTGGTTTCGCCAACATTGTGGACCTGCTGTATTCAGTTTCAGGAGTTTAGCACCTTTACTCACTAGCATCAGTACTACACCTCAAACCATAGCTTTAACACTTATTAGTCAGGTAATGTTCAGTGACACATTCAAATGAGCCGTATGTTCTTAGTAGATTTATGGAATTATATTAAGTTATTATGGGCATCAAAAGCAAAATCTTGCTAGAAATCTATGTCCTTGTTATGATATTTCTAACTCTCTTGCTTTTGTCACAGAATAAGCTTAGGAGAGTTGTGCCAGTCAGAAGAATGCAGTTGTCTTACTTTCTCAGATTTGTGAGAACTATTTTACATTTTAAAAATAAACAGACGATTTGGCTATAAAAGGGTTTTAAAGTTTCTCAAACGGCCACTTTGACAGACATTTTGGAGAATAACTCCCACTGTTTGAATTCTAGGGAAAGTGAAAATAGCATATTTGGCATCGTCATTGAGTTATACATGTATTCATCTTCGGTTAATGTTTGAGTTGTTTTTCTCTTGACGATCAAACCCTCAAGCTTGAATACAAGAGTAGGAAACAAAGCAGTTTGAAATGCTTTTGACACCTTAATTCACGTTTTCTACTTCAGAATTAAGATTAAACATTGGCCTGATTTTAATCTATGAATAAAATGTCACTAATGCAGTTCAATCAAGCCGAGTGTGGAGAAAGGTTCTTCATGTTTCAGCACACTCCCTGTTCATTGTTTGGCTGTGATGAAGGGATTAAGAAAGCAGTGGCAGTGAGATACTAGCTAATGGGATTGCAAGTGGTGAATTATTTTAAGCAGCAGCAGCAGCATTAGATCAGTCTGCAGGGACTTTGGTTGGGAACTGGGGGGACACTGGTTCAAGTCCCGGTGAGGACCAAGTCTGTTTGTGTTAGATGACTTTAGGAGAAGTAGCAACTTTATCCAATGTATCTTGATGAGTATACTGGAAGTATTTCTTTAGATTCTTATCGTATAAGCAGAGGAATCTCACAGCATCCAACGTTCCAACAACAGAATTTATTACTATGTATTAGTGTGCCATTATTCCCCGTCTGTGTATTACAGATAGATATTTATTGCTTGGCTCGTGTGTTTTTGCCCTGTGGTACCAGGTGGAATGGAGACGCCTGGAGTGGTGGAGCAGGTGGACCTGACGGCGACCCTTGCCCTTGGACTCGGCCTTCCCATATCTCAAAACAACGTGGGTCACGTCATCCCTGGTGTTTTTGAGGAAACCACCCTACGTGACCAGCTACGCTTCCTGCATCTCAATGGTCACCAGCTCAGCTGCCTGCTCAAAGATAGCATGTCAGGCTATGACAAAGGTTGGTTCTTATTAATTCACTTTGTTCAACGTTGGATCATATTTGGGAATGTTGGGATGCTATCCAGGTCATTGTGATGGCGAGACTGTGATATCAGTTTCTGTAACACAGCTTCTTCTCACGACTCAGTCTGGAACAGCAAGTCGTCATAATACAACCTCACTGTTATCCACATCCATTAAGAAACAAGACTCATCTTGAAAAAACGGTTGACCCTTATGGTTATGGGTTAAGCCCTTGACCTATTTTCAGTTTAATCTAACCGCCCATTCACGCTGGAATATAGCACGCTTCAACAACCATTTCTTATGTTAACTTGGTATGCCTTGGGTTTTTCTGTTGTTGTTTATTTATGCGCTTTATGTCCTTGAGGACCGACCTGACAAAGCTTACTTATTTACCCTTCACAAATCTGCATCATGCTGTTCTTATTTCGGCAAACTTAACTCCCATTCATCGCAAGTAAATCACAAGAAAAGCAGTTTCTTTTTTGTTTGGTTCATACTGCTGAAGTGGGCCAGAGTGAAGCCGCTGTATAACTGATGTAGCATGTCATGTCTCTCTATGGAGACATGACATGCTACCTCATCTAACATGGCACACATTTGAAGGAGATGTGTGCGCTACAGGAAGCTCAGGTTGGAATAGTCCATTAAACATAAAATGTCTACATTTATTTCGATAGGCTCTGCTAACGTTTATTTTTTCTATCTTTAATAAAAAAAGAATTAAAAGGAGAAGTAGGCAGGTGCTTGGTATATCAATCCCCCTTTGCCTTGGCAGTCAGGGCCTATAGCAGCATAACTATAGATCCAGCCCTCACTATGAGCTTCACCAAACACAAACATTTTAAGTCTACTCTTACAAACAGAAGGGTGTCTGCCTCCTGGGCCTAAAATGATAGATTGTCTAAGGGTGGGGAGCATTGTATTACAATGCTCTGCCTCCCGTACTAGCTTTGATGACTCCAGGTAGGCCTGAATTCTGCAGTGCTAAGTTCTAGAGAAAGGGTGGAAACTATGAACATATGCTGCTTGACTAATTCTAATGCATTTGTCTAGTTCTTGTCAGTTTCTATATTATGAGTCCGCTGTAATGTAGCCGTGCTGTCATTTACAATTTACAAGGTGCAACAAGAGATAAATGTCCCACCTTGAACTGGTAATGTATAAAATAAATGTATGAATTACACTCAATACAAATATTGGGTGATGTGATTGTTTCTTTAGTTCCAGGTGTTGCATATTTTCTGTTTTATCTGAAGTCCCACTAAAGAATCTACAAAGCAAAGGCCTGTTTAAATTCCTTTTTGACTAATTTGTTAATCCATCACTGTCCGCCTTGTTCCAATCTCTATATTGTGTTTTTCTCATGGTTCCAGCCTCAGGCGTCTTGAAGGGCCATTAAGCACTTTCTACACTTCAGACAGATGAAACATGCCTGGGCCATTGATATTGTGGATTCATTGCTGTAGCTCAAGGTTCTAATATTTCTACCAGCCTCTCTGTCTTGAACAGCCAAAGTAACTATTTATCACCTCTATGCCGCTGCCACTGGGAGAGGTGCTGCACTGCAGAGTGTGTGTGTGTGTGTGTGTGTGTGTGTGTGTGTGTGTGTGTGTGTGTGTGTGTGTGTGTGTGTGTGTGTGTGTGTGTGTGTGTGTGTGTGTGTGTGTGTGTGTGTGTGTGTGTGTGTGTGTGTGTGTGTGTGTGTGTGTGTGTGTGTGTGTGTGTGTGTGTGTGTGTGTGTGTGTGTGTGTGTGTGTGTGTGTCAGCTTTCCACTTCACTGATATCAAACCACAATGCCCTTGAAGAAGCACCTAATGCACTGTAGTCAAGTGAATACAGGCATTATTTCATTTTCTTTAAGTAAACGTGAATGACTCAGATTGATCACTAACATGAATGTGATATTATCATTTGAAACTTAAGTAAGTGTCAAGATAAGAAACAGTCACCAGCTCCAAATCGATCCCGCTGTGGCTTAGCATTCAATTACTTTTGTCAAGTTGTTCTCGTGGCAGTTCTTTGATATTTAAAACATATTACTGGCATCAATTGAGGAAAATGCTCTCCAGCAATCCTTCATCAATCGCATTCATTTTGTGGGTAGTGCATAAGTACAGCTTGAAGATACATCATTGGAAGGCTATAGTTGTTTCTAAATAAGTTTGTCTTGATTTTGAAATGGTATTTGATGATTAAGAGTACCACATTAATGACGCCTCATCAGAAAACAAAAAAACAAGTTGCTAATGAGATAGTGAACACGTTCCTGTTTTGACAAATGTATTGTATGTCATAGCAGCTGCAGTTCCAACAGGAAGTTTAAGTAAATGTCACAGTAATGGAAAGCCTTGAAATACCTAAAAACCGACCTTATACCTGTGTCATCCCTTCCCATCTCTCTCTGATCCAGAGGCCGGCTTTGAGCAGTTCCGTGTGGCAGAAAAGGCTCATGGGAACTGGATGAAGCTTTACCTGGAGGGCAACAACTCTGAAGTGCTGTCCAACATAGGAAAGAAGGTCTTAAAGCAGTATCTGGAGGCCCTTGCAGCCATGAGCTCAGCCCTCAGCAAACAGCTGGGCAAGTACGACATGTACTCCATGATCGCAGGCATGGTGTTTGTGTTTCAGGTGAGCACGTGTCATTTCATTCATCCTGACCACTCTTAAGATTGAAAGATTGAAGGAATGTTAGGTCTGTGGTTTTTTTTTTTTTTATCCTCAGACTGAACTCAAGTGACAAATGTCGTTTTTACTGTCATGAAGAGGCAACTTCTATTTTGAAAGCTTTTATTTTTGTTGGAGGAAATCCTTAAGATTGTAATTGCCACACATGCGTTTAAGCATCTAAGGAACTGTTCTGTGTTACAGTAATAGTGTGTGTGTGTGAGAATGTTTTACGGTAGATGATCCCACGGTTCTTTAAAAATGATGAATTATTAATTACGGTAATTGTTTTTCTCTCCTTCTGTCTCTCTTTTCTCCTGGCTCTTAAGCTCCTGTTAGTCTTACTGCTGGCTATGCCGGAAGCTCTCAGTGGTGAAGCAGCAGTAGACGTCCCCGTCCTCTCATCCCTGCTCTCTCTGCCTTTCTACCTCTTGTGCCTGCTACTCGCCTCAGTACACGTCTTAGTGTGCACATCCACTGAGAGCTCCTGTTACTTCTGCAGCCTCTCCTGGGGTCTAGTGTTTGCTGCTGTTGCCTTCTCCTCAGCAATGTTTTGTACTCTGGTCTCTATGGCAACAAGGCATCTTACCCCAGGAACAAACATTAACAGGAAGGTGAGTCTGTGCGCTGTTGACTTTCTTCATGAGGAGTTTCGATTTTTTTTCACCTACATTTCTGTTTATGTTAATGATGCAGCAACGATCACAACAAATGTGCTACTTAACAACTTTGATCAACCCATTGCAATTACAAGTTTTTAAAATAGCTGCATTAGAAGGTACACATTAGTGTAAATAGAAGTTATGGCACCGCAATCAATGCTAATCTGAAAGAACGAATTACATGATAACAGGTTGCATGATTTAACAACTTGTGCACACAAGTTATTATCTTGTGCAACATAATAAATAATATATAATAATAAAAAAAGACTTATCTTCACAAGATAATATTTTTAACTTTTTTGGACTTCAGGGACTCTGTAAACATCCCCTCATGAACTGCATCAACTAAGGGTGCACTTACACTAGTGAAGTTGTGTGAGTGCACTCTAAATCTCCCTTAGTTCCAGTCTAAGAGTGCTTTTTTCGTCTCAGTGGATTTTTTTTTTTTTAAATAAAGCCTCAGAGCTTACATGACAGGATGTCTCTTAACAATGTTTCATATTATAGAATGTGCTAGTAGAGTTTGATAAATGAGACTGATTTGGTCGGATTCAAACCTGGGCCGTCTGCTTTGAGGACTGCAACATCTGCACATGGGGCACGTGAACAAACCAGAATTTTCATATTCTAGAACACAAGTACCAGAATGAATTATTTCTGTCATTAAACAGGCGTACGTGTTAAAGCTGACTACTTCTATTAGCTTTAGTTTTGTTGGGGAAACAATTATGAAGTAGCCCAGACCTGCTGAAGAAAAAAAAAATATGCCTTTATGTATGTGAGTGGATAAAATCAGTTTATGGAAGCATCCATGGGTGAACGAGAACAACATTTGAATGACAGCTCAAGGTTGCTGTCTGCTGCTCTTACACAGAAAATATCCTTCACTACAATATGGTGACTAACAGCAGTCGTGACTCGTGATAGAGTAGAGACCTGGCAGAGATAACCGAGAACTATAGGTGGCTGCAAATTTAACAGTCTTAATTGTGAAGTGCGTAGGTCAAGTGAGTGTGACTAGATAAGGTCATCTCAGCGACTGCTTTAACCAAATACTCCACTGAGGGGAACAGTTCTAGCTGCCCATGTAATACAAAGGGTGTGGGTGAGGTTTAAAGAGGTTGTGTGTCTAGTCAGGCTTGTCTAGTTATGGTAGTAACATCTCTTGGGTCAATTATAAAAAGGTACCAAGTTTCAGTGGTCTTAAGTTCAATGCATTCAGTCACTCAGCAGTCATGCTCCAAAGGTTCGTCATTCTTTAAGCCCTTATTATTATTTGACTTTGACTAAAGTCATAATAATCATCTGCAGATCCCACATCTGGAACCTTACCAAACTTTCTCAAGTAACCACATAACGTGCATTTTCTACTAGTTGATGTCCATGTAAAGGCTCCTTGTTTTGAGTGTGTACTTAATGCAGTTTTCATCCTTCTCATAGTTGCCCTTCAGGAGCAAAGACTGGTCACTGTCAGAACTCGATGCTTTACTGCTGGCCGGCACAGTCGGACACACCCTTAGTCTGGCGGCCAGCAGCTTCGTGGAAGAGGAGCACCAAACCTGGTACTTTCTGCTCAACACCCTCTGCCTCGCAGTCTTCCAGGATGTCTGCCGCAAATACTTCAGAGAGCAGAGAGACACTTCGGACGAAGACGAGCATATCCTCCTTTCCAAAGATTGTCACTCATCTGTTCACCAAAAAGCAGACATTTGCTCAGAGAAATGGCTAGCATTAGCCACGCCCCCTTTCACTCTGATCTGCTGCAGACTGCTGCGCTCCCTCAACCAGACTGGAGTACAGTGGGCTCATCTTCCTGACATGGGACATTGGCTAAACAGGTTTGGTTTTCCAGTACCCTCAGTTATTTTATGTAAATAGTGTAGCAGCACCCAGATATATGTTCTTTGCAGTAAACTAAGCATGGAGGATCCCCTGAACATCTAACAACAGAGGTCGACTGTTCTACTGTCTTCCACCAAATGCATATTTTAGTCATTTGTTTGGGTTAATCATGGTTTAGTTTGATTTATTTATGTTGGTTTTAGTCTGTTTAAACTCGGTTTGGGGTTTTGGAGTTTTTATTTACATGGCACCTAACAACAATACCTCTATAGTCCACTCAAACTCTTTTGAGCCCATGTCGTGAGTGGGTGACAATGTCATATGTAATGGCATTTGTGAGCAGCTAACCAGTTCCTTGCCAGTTTAGATGGCGGCATACACAAGACAACTAAATAATTCCCTGACATAAATGTAATGACAGATATGTATAAAAGTCCTTCTCTTTCCTTGTACTAAAATCTAGCTCTGTTTTTCTGGCAAAGAGGCAGATAGTGTAAAATAGCTTCTTGGACAGCTCATACTGTAGCGAACCGTTAGTTAGTTCCCCAGTAAATCTGTGGCTGTTTCAGAGCCATAAATATTTGTAACAGCAGAGGGTAGGGTATTTTAATGTGTTCTTTAGGTACATCACACGGTGGAAAAGAGAGCTGGATTTTGGCATCTTCCCTGTCCACTGGTTCCCTTTCTTTCTCTTTCTCCCTGCTCTGCCTGGTACTTGGATAATGAGATCTAGGATGTGATGTGCCTCATGTTGTCCTAGAGTACCCAGCAAACAATGCTGTCTGGTCCAGCTTACAGCTAAAGTGCTTCTTTTCAACTTTGATGTGTCTTCTGAAGTCATATATTACATGTTCTCAGCTTGGTGCAATAGGGAACTTGATAGACTTAAATTCAGGGACTTCAGAACATCTGTGTCTTTATTACATTTTGAATCACAGATTGACAATATGACTGGCAGTGTGGCATCTCATCCAAATAATAAACTGTCAGTTTTATTGACATATGTTATTTTTCGATGAAAAATCTTACTTTGTATATGTACAGTATTGTAAATTGTCTCTATTTTCAAAAGACTTGTGAGGTTCATATTCTTTGCTGTTGTTTGTCTGTTTCCTCTTACTAGCTCCGAACACAGGACAGTACTGTCTTTGCTGGCTGCATTCTGTTTGGTTCTTATCTACCTCCTGGTTCAAAGACGGTGCTCATGGGTGTCCAAGGCTGCCCTCGCCCTCGGACTTGTGGGTGTCTACAGCTACCGTGCAGCTGTTGGCAATGTCATGTTTCCCTGGCAACACGCTGGTCGACCTATGTCCAAGTAAGTTTTTTTCCCCTTGCCCTTCATTAACCTTTCTCTCACTGTAAAATTCAACAGGTTGCTGTTTTGTTATTCTGAGTTGATTTAAATGCAGGAGTGCTGCGTTGCTCTTGTGAGGCTGATCATGCAGGGTGCAGTGCTGCATGACTCTTAAAGAAACAGTTAGACTGACATCTTGTGTACTGAGAACAGAGGGCAAAACATTACATGTCACTTTATCTATCACCTACTCTTTCTTTACCATTAGCCTTCCCTCCCCCCCCTTTCCTTAAGTCTCCCAAACAGCAAGTGTTACCCCGAAAGTCCTAAAAAATGTATGTGTACAACATTACACTTAATTAATGTTAAGCACCCGTCTAGGGGGTTAGGTGTCAGAAAAATAAATGTTTCCTTCCTGGTCCCCAAACAAAAGGCCGGACAATTGGCTCAGGCAGAGCGAATTACCTCTTTTTATAACTACCTGAAACAAATGAAACCAAAAGACAAGAACTAAACCTAACTGTGGCACTAACTAAGAAGACAGAGAATGCCAGTTCATTCCTACTGCTTCTCAAACTTGAGAATTACCAAAACAGTGATGAAAATCAAAAAAATCTACACTTTATAAACAAGGTGTCGGACAACAATTCAGGAAATAACACAGTTTGAAGGCAAAGAACACGGAGCTCTACCTGTGGAGCAGCATCAAAGATCCATACGCATACTTAGGCAGCGTCACACAGGCCATCCGTACCGTGCTGTAGTCAAGGACGATTGGCCCCCTGCTGCGCCATTCCCATGCTGGCCGGCGCCGGCCATGGTACGGATGGCCAGTGTGACCGCGCCCTTATACAGCCAGGGCCAAAACAAACATTTTTAAAAACTGTTTAAAAAAGTAAACAGAACAGACACAGAATGGAGGGTGAAATGGAAAGGGGCTGTGGCTCAGTTGGTAGAGTCGGTCATGCAAGCTACATGTCCGATGTGTCCCTCTGCAAGAGACTCAACCTCAAGTTGCTCCTTCTGCTTTGTCAGCGGTGTATGAATGTGTGTGAATGGGATTAGTTACTTCTGATGATCACTTCAGTCAATCAGGGTGTGAATGGGTAGGTGTGTCATGCGGTGCTTTGAGTAGTCAGAAGACCAGAAAAGCGCTGTGTGTCAGGAAAAGATTAAAGCAGATTGTGAACAAACACTTAACTAAAGCGGAAAATAAAGAACAGTTGTATCTGGGAAATGAGAAATAGGTTGATGAATAGTCTCAATATTTTCAAACAACCCACTCCATCACCACCATGGCCCCGCTGTAAATCTGTGGGAATCACTGAAATATTTCAAACAGGTCTGGCAGCAATGACTCCTATAAAATGGCCCACTGTAAGATTATACTGCCCTGCTAGGTTGCTCAAACATACAAACATGCTCACATAATGGCCAATACAGAAGTATTTTCAAAGTACAAACAATTGCCATTTATATGGGTTCATGTAGGTATGCACTTGAATGCAACAGCACATCATACATTTTCTTGTGCTTGATATACCTCCATGGAAGTCATTACAGAGCCCTTTAAGGGACATGGAGGAGAATTTTTGGGTGATCTGGCCAAAACTTTTAAAGTCTTCTCTGGTCAATTAATCGTCAGCAGAGTATTGCTTTTATAAATCCAAACACCTCTGTCCACTCACAGTAAGGTAGAAAGTGGGCTCCAGCATTCATCGATACATGCCTTCCTGAGCTGAACAGCTTACAGTGGCCTCTATGCACAGCCAACAACAGTTCAGTCATTTGGTTGGAGAAAAATATTTGGTTCTAAGTTTGTAAGTTTGTAAGTTTGTTTACATTTGGCATATGTATTTTATGTTAGAGTCTTTAATAAGTCATGTATCATAGTTCAGTTATTCATTAAACAAACCTATTGACAAACTGCTGTTTGATAATTCAATTCACCATTAAAGGTCACATATTCTTCTCCTTTACAACCAGTTTAAATAAGTCTCAGAGCTCCCCAAAACATGTGTGTGAAGTTTCTTGTTATAAATCCACTCTGATCCTGTATTTGATCATGCCTATAAACCTCTATTTCAGCCCTGCTCAGAACAGGCTGTTTCTGTGTCTGTAGCTTTAAATGTGTGTCAATGTGTTTGACCACGCCCTCTCTGGAAGGAGATGTTCATTGGGCTTTCATGCACCATGCCCTATTGTTTGGGTGAAAAGGCAGACTCAGAGGGCAGAACAAACACCTAGCCGTGGGAGTGTCACCTACCTGGGGGAGGGGTTACTGCGTTTTGTGAAGGGAAAATGGTGGTGGAGAGGTTGGACTTTCCTCATAATTTGGGGGGTTTGTAGACAAGCTAGGGACACCTAATAGTGTTTTCCAAAAACATGGTAAGGTGTATTTTGCATAATTTGTGACCTTTTAAATGTTGTTTTAGTCTTTTAACTTACACTCCATCACCATTGTCCATACTATTCTATAGTGCTATCAATGTCTCTGCATGTTACCTGATAGTTTTGCAAGAAAAATCCACACTGGTTCATTGAAAATACAAAAATGACTGTGTGTTATTTTTCTCTTCTAGGGGAACAGTGGAGGCACGCTTTGTTTACGTGTTTGTTTTGGGCATCCTCTTCTCCGGCACCAAGGACCTGTTGCGTTCCCAGATTATCACCGCTGATGCCAAGTTGAAGAGCAGGGGATTGTGGGAGCTCTACAGTGGCTTGGTTTTGTTGGTGTCACTATTGTTTCGTGCCCACAACTTGCCCGTCCTGTGCTGCTGCCTGTTGGTCCAGACGCTCATGGCTCAGTTTATCTGGAAGAAACTCCACTATGATGCTGCCCAAACCACCATCATGCATTATTGGTTCGGTCAGGCATTCTTTTACTTTCAGGTAAGCAATCATACCTCATAAGTGATGGCAAGGTTTTTACAGTCTCATTGAATTACTGATGTTTTTTATTTCAATTGTGATTATTAATATCAGTGATAAATAATAATCACTGTTATTATAATAATGACAATGATAATAATATAGACTTGAATATTTGAGACAAAAAAAACAAAATAAAAATGTTCTTTCCCACTTTCAGAACACTCCAGAAAAGCCGAGTTCCCAAGTTTGTTCAACTATTTGCAAAACGGCAGACTTCCTATGTGGTTAACCTTGTTACAACAACAGTGTTATCTTTGTTTGAGGTAATGGGATTGTAAATATCCCTACCAATTTGTACGTACATGTAGGTGACACTGGGCTGCACGGTGGTGCAGTGATTTGTGCTGTTGCCTCACAGCCAGGAGGTTCTCGGTTTGAATCCCCGTCGGACAGGAGCCTCTCTGTGTGAAGTTTGCGTGTTCTCCCCGTGCATGCCTGGGTTCTCTCCGGGCACCCTGGCTTCCTCCAACAGTCCAAAGACGTCCTTGTTAGGTTAATTGGTGACTCTTAATTGCCTGTAGTTGTGAATGTGAGTGCAGCTAGTTGTCTGTCTCTATATGTCAGCCCTGTGATTGACTGGAGAACAGTCCAGGGTGAACCCCGCCTTTGGCCCAATGACAGCTGGGATCGTCTCCAGCCCCCCGCAACCTTGAACGTGAAAAGCAGTATAGATAATGAATGGATGGTTGGTGAGACTTTGTGGACTTCATTTAATCATTTTGAATGGGGTACTATCTGTAGCTATGATTATTATTGGCAGAAAGAATCTGTTCTCAAAGTGTGGTAGCCAAACATATAAAACACAAGGCTGTAAATAGGCTTGAGCTTGTATAGTGCTTTTGTAGTTTTCCGCCTACTTAAGGCTGAGAGGGAAGTATTTCATGTAACCATGAAATGTAAATCATGTAAATCATGAAGAATTTAGTGTCCTGCAGAAGAGGTATTTTGTGTTTTCATTATTTTGGACTGAAATATGCATTTGCTTTTCTAGAGATTTTTTGTGGCTTTATCTCCATCTATAAACCAGATTGTTGACTTCATACCAAGAGTATGTTCTAGACCTGCTCTTTTGTAAAGTGTCCTTTAGCCCTGTTTCCACCAAGCGGGCTGGTTTGGTACGGTAAATCCTGATCTTGCTTGTGTTTCCACAGCCAACTGTACCCTTTACGCATCACTAAATCACAGCGCCACATAGTGTAGACAGCCAAAAAATTCAACTAAGAAGAAGAACATAACACAGTAAACTAAGATCAATGATCATAGGGAAGTGAAGACTCTTTCGACCAATCTGCTGGGGTCGGATCAGTATGCTTGGCACCCTAACAGAAGGGTATCAAAAAAGTAGGACAGTAGGGATCAGTTATTTTGGTAACATTCCCAACTTTTGACAGTGGAAACGCAAACAAATGTGTACCGTACCGAACCAAACCAAACCAAACCGGACTGCTTGGTGAAAACTGGGCTTTAGATAACTTTTCTTATGATTTGGAGCTATACAACTAAAAAAATTATTGATTCAGACATGAGCCAGTTAAAGTCACAAGAGTAAGAACTAGGTGTACAACTGTGGAACCAATCAAGCTACCATCTCTGTAAAATTAATGATCATCACAGGGTTGTTTTTAGAGCTCAAAGGTCAAATGTACACTTAAGTTTAAATGAGCTGACAAAAGGGACTTGACAGAGGAACAAAAAAGTCAATGTTTGTGTTTATTTATGCTTTTGGTGCACATAACTGCATTGGATTGATTAAATGCACCATTTACTGCATAGCAGAGCAAATAGCATCACTGTGTTCTGGTGCTGTTTGCAGGTTTTCAAATCCAAACAGCAAAAAAGGAAAAAAAACTTCAGGTGCAAAAGACGACAAAGTAAACAGAAAAGTCGGCACGCTAAATGTCCTTTAAAGCGTTGCAATGCTGATCAAGGCTTTGTGCTGAAATGTGTCAGTTGTTGATCTGTATGCTGCTGCTCTACCCACACAATACTGACTTTAAGGACATTTAGTGTGCTGACTTTTCTGTCTTCCAGGTATTCAAATCTGCCATTATGCATGCAATGCAAATTAGCCTCACTGTGAAAAGCAACTTATTCTAAAACACCAGCGGAGATAAACACCTGAGTTAGAGTGACTGACAGTTGGTGGTGACTGTGTCATAATATATAAAAGTTTGAGTTTCATGCTCAGCCTTTCTAATGATTATGAGAAAAAATACCCAACGTTGTATAACCAAAAAATAAATAGTGTGTGAATACAATCTGTAAATGTTACTTTGACTGAGTCTGCCTGAGTTTTAACCTAGGCCCATACAGGCACGTTCATTACATGTGTGGAACAGTTTGGAAGACAAGGATGAGAAAGGGGCAACATATAGTGCAGTTGGCAGCCGCATCCATTCTTTACTATTTCAACCAGGGCGGCTGTGGCTCAGTTGGTCGAGGAGCCACATGTCCGATGTGTCCTTGGGCAAGACACTTAACCCCAAGTTGATCCCACTGCTTCTTCAGCGGTGTGTGAATGGGATTAGTCACTTCTGATGGTCACATAGCAAACTCTGCCATCAGGGTGTGAGTGGGTAGATGTGACATGAGATGTAAAAGGGCTTTGAATAGTTAATAGACTAAGCGCAGAACAAGCTCAAATCCATTTACCATTTATCCCAAATTCAAGTATTTTGAGTTGAAGAGACAGAAACCTCGACAGTTAGGAGGGAAAACAGAAAAACCTCCAAATAAACATTGAAACAAAAACAGCATAACTGAAGGATTTAATTGGCCATGATAAAACAGGAAGCAGTATCGTTCAGGGTCAAGTCTAGCATACTCATGAACACTGTTAGAAACAACTTCTTTCCGGAAGCGTTTAAACCCACAGATCTTTGTGACAATTGTTGGTCTGCTTCGGTGAATTGCTCCTCCCGTGGCAATGCTAATGAAAGATCTCTTTGTTCTCCTGCAGGGGAATTCGAACAACATTGCCACCATCGACATTTCCGTTGGGTTTGTCGGGCTGGAAAGTTACATAGAAGCACCCGCCATCTTCTTAACAGCCCTTAGCACTTACGCAGGGCCCCTGCTATGGGCCTGTCATCTCGTCTGCTACCTGAGCTCAGAGAGAGATAGGTAAGTTACGGTTTAACATTCACACAATGGGCATCATAATCGACCCGGGGCATTTGATACTGGGTTTACTTTTGCAGTTGACCGGTTAAGACAACTTGACCCGACTATAAAACAAAAATTATTATCCCATTAAAAAATACTAACAAATGTGTGTTAAGGAAAAAATAAAGTCAAACAGAATTACAAATTGGGCTTATGTTCATCTTTATATCAAGCATTCACTTTTAATCATTTTCATGCCCGAAGAAGTTCAGTCTGTCAGTCTGTTTAGCTAGGAAAACCTAGATACAGACATAGATAAAATGTCTGCCTAGTTTATAGGATTCTTCATGGTTTAGCTCCCCCTCCTCGGTCTGGTTTTATTAACTTCAAAACTGCCACAAATAGGACCAGGACCACTAGAGGTGCTGCTAGGAGGGACTGCACAATCCCACTCTGGAAAACCCCATTCATTCTTTTCCTTCAGAGCATCACATCAGTGGAATTTAATACCGCAATCAATTATTGAGTTAACATCCTCTCATTCATTTAAATATAATGTTAGAAATGGTTTATTGTGAACCAACAATGTCAACACCGATGCTGGACCTACTCATGGTAACTTTATCATGTTGGAGATTATTTGTTCTCGTTACGCACACTGTATATCTGTATGTTTCTACACTAATGAACTTAATGTTAATGAGTTATATTTCATTCTACGATGCCAAAGAACATCTGGCAAAAGGACTGCCGATGAAGATTAGCCTTTGGACTGACTCGGGTACATTTACATCGGTGTGAATGTTTATTTATGGACACAGTCACTTTTTAAATAAATAGATAGAATAACAAAAACCAGTGAGCCATTAATATCAATAGAGTGTGAAACTAGTGAGCAAGCAAGACAGATGAAGAGAAGGCAGACAGGCCAGTCGCTTGATTGTTGCATGTGTGTGTAAATGCAGCCAATAACTACCTCAGCACGGCCGCAGCCAGTTCAGATTGATTACTTCAAGGGCTCGACAACAGCTGTCCTGCTGATTGAGCCAAAACTAAAATGTTCTTTTAGACAGAGGATGGCAAACCATCCCATCGGTCTCTGATTAAAATGCTCTTCATCATTAAAGTCTTGACAAAAAATTCTGCTGGTGGCAGTGTGGCCCATTTAACAGCCGAGCTTTGGTGATCTCAGATCCTTTCATTTAGCACTACCATGAGGTAAAATGTCCCTGTTTTATCCTCGACAGATAAAAGATTTCTATGTAAATTTCACCATCACGGAAAATGTTAATTGGACTTCAGCTTGTGTCGTGCTTTTCTAGTCCTCTGACTGTCGAAGAGCTTTTACGCAGTCAGGTCACACCTACACGTTCACACTCATTCACAGAGACTGCTGTGTAAAGTAACCATCAGAAGTAACAAATCCCATTCATAGACATTCATAAGCAGCGGGAGTAACTTGGGGTTAATTGCCTTGCCCAACGACACATCGGACTAATGGCTGCAGTACTTGCGGGGGACATTCCGGTTGAGAGACGGGAGACCGGTCTTGATTTAAAATTCGGAGTCTGTCCAGTCTGACACCGAGACAAGACCGAGTAATAATGCTTTTGATTCCGAGATGAGACCTTCAAAAAGTGGTCTCGAGACCGGTCTTGAGCGTGCGTGCGTTTGGTATAACATTATACTCTTTAAATATCCGCACTACTTGCCTTCTACGATTATGCTGGTTTACATTCATTTTAACATGATTTGACAGTAATCTAAAACACTCTGGGAAGATAATTAGAATAAACTTGACTCCTGGGAAGAAACATAAGGTCACAACTCAAAAATGGGAAAAATGTAGTCGTATAGGAATCACCAAAAATGTGCACTGAGAAGGATTTAACATCATGTTAAAAAATATGAAGAGTCCTAGATGACCTTGGTTCACACACTAAGTATTTTCACGTCGCTCTACAGGAAGTTTGCTTATTATCCAAAGCTCAGAGTTGCTTGCTTTCTCTCTGCAGTGCTCTCCTCTCCTCTGATGAATCCTTTCTCTCTCTCTGTAGGAGTCCGGTTGCAGTTGGCCATGGCTGCTACTGCTTAGCCCTGCTGAGGTCTGTGCCAGCAGCAGCCTACATTGTTCTGGTCACTGTCCTGCGGTACCATCTCTTCATATGGAGTGTCTTTTCACCAAAATTACTGTACGAGTCCATGCACGTAATGCTGACTGCAGGAGTCTGCCTCTTCTTCTACACAATGGAGCAAAGCCCCAGTCCCAGTAAGTCTTAAGGAGCCGAAGACTTCAGAAATCCCCTGCTATGAAAGGATTGGACAGTTTACTGTGTGAAGGACTGTCAGACTGATACACAGGACAACATGCTTACCCTCACTTATTATCTTTCCAATCTGTTAATATGTGAGAAGTTGCTTTTGAAAGGGTCCTCCTTTTGCACTCTGTTTGGTTTCCCAAAAAAAAAGAGATGGAAATGAGAATGTACTTCTGTAGTCTTTTCAGATATTTGCTTCTCTCTGGGGACAAACATTATTCTGGTGAATGAATGTGAAATGGCGTAAAGAAGCTTTTTGAAATAGTAACTTTTGAATAAATTGTATATTATCTCAGGAGCAGACTACAGTTGAATACTGTGCTGCTGAAACACTAATGCAGAGCTACATCTATATTTTGGCTATAAGTGACTAATATTTATGTTTCATAGGAGAACATAATGTGTGTTTGCAAATTGGTGAAGTTCCAGTACTCACAGAGCTTTTGATAACACATAAGTAAAGACTTACAACCTTCAGGTGCTTTCAGGTGTTATTCTGTCTGATTCAAGTGTTTGTTGGAGTTGTGCCAAGCACTGCTTGAAGTTACATGAGGCAGCATATCCACTTGGCATTATCCAAAGCAGACAGTTTGTCATGTCACTAAAGGAGAAGCACGGGCATTATTAATAAATTGAGTGATAACAAATTTAGCATCCTAACTTTTTTTTGCTTGTGCATGAACTATACCGTGCCGAAGCACACCTTTTCCATGAGTGCCAAGGCCAAGGAAGTGTACCGTGCTTGGGCACAAATCAGAGCACTCACACTTATCAAATGAACTGCACTTTAGGGGTGAAGCGTGCTTAGGCACGGTACGGATAACCTACGGTCAGAGCGCCCTTAAAATATAAACTTAGGACTTTAGTCATACTTTAGACATAGTGGTCATACTTTCCCGCGATGCATAGCTGGATACAACACAATATTTGTCAAAGTAATATACTGTAGGTAATAATGATATAGGGATGTCTGATCTAATTGTATTCACTTGTAGTTTTTATAAACAGATAACCAGAACCTTAAACTGGTTATTCTGAAGTATGCCAATAAAGAAAAGAACATTTAATGTTTTTACATTTTTTCTTCAGCTCTAACTTAACATTTTTAAGTAATTCATAAAAAGGTTTTCTCTGGTATACATGAAATGTCATCTAGAAAGGTCACCAGACACACTGTTACTTTCTTTAACAACTTTTTGTCTTTTAGTGTAACAAAATACTTGATGAAACTTAAAGGTCACATATTGTCCTCATTTTCAACAAGTTTAAATAACAGTACTGTGAAGTTTCTTGTTCTAAATCCACTCTGATCCTGTATTTGATCACGTCTATAAACCCCTCTATTTCAGCCCTGCTCAGAACAGGCTGTTTCTGTGTCCGTAGCTTTAAATGTAAATGATCTGTGTTTGACCACGCCCCTCTCTGGACAGTCTTGGGTGGCTTGGGCATTCTCGCTCCATATTGTTTAAGGAAAGAAGGCGGACTCAGAGGGCAGATCAAACACCTAGCTGTGGGAGTGTCACCCACCTGGGGGAGGGGTTACTGCCCTTTGTGATGTCATCAAGGGAAAATCTCCAAACTGCTTTTTGGAGGACAAATTTTCTGAAAAGTGGAGCAGGCAAAAGATGGAGAGAATGGACTTTTCTCATTATTGGGGGGTTTGTAGACTGAATAGAGACACATATTAATGTTAGAGAAATCATGCTGAAGTTTATTTTGCATAATATGTGACCTTTAAGCTCCATACGAGGTAATTAGTTAACTCTCATGTCATAAAATGCTTTTTTATGAAATCTCTTTTTCTGCATAATCTTCTTGAGGCAAGATATAGAATGCAGCTGATTATAAATGAGCTCAGAGTCATAGACAGTCATTCATGTACTACGCATTTCCTGTGTAAATAACTGTCATGTTGTTTTCTGTACATTGTTTCTCAACATTAATTCCTCAGAGATGTATTGCGGGAAAAATGTTCAAATCATTCCAGTGATATGACTTAAAGGTCTGCTACACTTATTTTACTAGCCATTCTTACTTGCTATGCTATATGCGCCTCATCATTTGGATATGTAAGTCATATTATTTTCAGACTGGCAAAGCGCTGCAGACCTCTTTAACGTCTGTGAAAAATGTTCCTTCAGTATCTCTGCGAGTGAGCTGTCTACAGTATGACATGCTCATAAGGAACGCTGCACTTAATGAACATTACTTTAGCTCTGTTTAGTCGTTTAGTTTTAAAGAGTGCTGAAGTTCTTTAGTAAAATAGAATGGTAACATTACCATTGTAAAATTGTTTATAAAATCAACTTTTTTCTTTCTTTGTTTGACCTTGTTATTTAATAGTTTCATGGCCGTGTCCGAATTGTGACCACAGGTTGTATCAGACATGGACTGGTCTCAGTGACGCCACACATTGATTTCTAAAGCAGACTTTTGAAGCCCATCGATGGCGGTCGCCATGTTGGAAATGCCGTCTCAAACTAACTTTTGGTCAACCCTAGACACAAACAAATAGCTGAAGCCCCTTTTTTATGAATAACTCTTATCCTTTATAACATCTAAACAGATAGTTATTGTTTTTGTAAATCAACCCCCTACAGTGTGTGCACTAAATAATAATTTATTCAGAACAAATTTATTTTTTGAACAAGGCTCCAAACATGTTTATACTTTTAAAATGGGAGTTTTAGAATGGGTTTGTTTGTGACTTCAATTTCTTTTAAATTGGAGGTTGCCGTTGATTGCAACAAACCTGCAAGACAAGTATGTAGATCAACACATTTCATTCAATGGATCTCAGCATTTGTCAGGTGAAATATTTTGCTGTCTGTACAGGAAGTCACTGTGATAAAATGAAAATGCTCACAAAGAAAAACAAGTCTTCATAACACTCCTCACTGCTCATCTTACCGACGAGTGTAGAAAAAAAAAAAAAGCCTGTACAAGGGGCCTAGAAATAGCTTATCACAGATCTGATGGGACATCTCTCTCTGTGGAAAATCCCTCCTTTGTATCCAAATACATGTAACTTTGATAAATGTAGCTCTGTGCCCATGATGGATGTCGGGTCTTTATAGATGATATAACAGTGAGTCAGGTCTTTTACCTGCTCTTTTGTAAAGTGTCTTGAGATTTGAAAATTAGTTTTGAATTGGCGCTATACAAATAAAGATTGATTGATTGATTGATTAATATGATGGATCAGAAGAAGAATAGTTGAAAGCTTTTGAGCATGTGTTCTCCATCCTGTACATTCATCAGAACAAAGATTGTGTTTTTAAAAGCATTTAGTCAGTTTTTTAAAAGTTACCTTTATTAAATGTCTTATAACCGGTCAGAATCCATTCATTCTTTCATTAAATGTATTGATTTGTTTTACAGTTATCTCTGTTCCGTCTGTTGGACTCAAACAAACCCATATATTTTAGGGTTCCTACATGACATTTCTTCATGTTAAAAATAAAATGATTGATCTGTAAACATCCTTTAATGCAGAGAGAGGACAGTGGACAGAGTCGGAAACCAGGGAGAGAGAGCGGGGAACGTCGTGCGGAAAGGGGCCATGGGTGGAAGCGAGCCCGGGCCTACCGCTCGAGACGAGAGTCTCAACACATGGGACGCGCACCCTAACCATTGCACCACCAGCGCGCCCCAATCTGTAAACATCCTTGTTTTATGTTCTTTTTTGTAACTATGCATCCTGTTTGTGTGTGCACATTTTTCACCACGTTGTTTGTGTCTTCCCTAAAGAAGAATGGTTTTAAATTGTACTTCTTATTTCTGCCTGCTGATAAGAAAGTGCTGCATCACGTGAATAATTGAAAGGGACAGAGGAATATTTCCCCAAATCAGTTTTATCAACACTTGTTTGTATGGGATTACTCTTATAAATAAAATATAAATGGGTAAACACAGATTCCTGGCTTTATTTTTCAACTACAACAAACAAAAGCTGTTCCAATATGAATATAAGTCTTCATGTAAAAGTAGTGAAAAGCTGCCCATTCAATGATCTTTCAGCTTTCTTACTGACTTTGTAAAACTGGAAAGAGAAGACCAGTGACAAGGACAAATTCCTGTGTACTGGGAGTAATACGGTAGTATAATGGGGGATGTTAACTCATTCTTACCCAGAAAAAATATGTATTTTCAGAGAGTGTCAGATGTTCCTTCTGTGATTTTGTACTTATTATTTATTTTAATTTGTATTTATTTTAATCTCTTTGCTCTCTTCACCAATGACATCTATCATTATGGCAATACCTACAATAGTGGTTATGTTTTTGTTCCCTCCATTTTATCATTTTGTCCATCTTATTCAAGTGTGGGCCACAATGGAACTCTTTGTCTCTGTAACGTCCCTGTTAGAGTCGGTCTTCTCTCAACCGGAAGGCCGGGGGCGTCGGGCGTCGTATTAATGGATCAGACATTTCTGATGGTCATTTTAAATAGCAACCAATGCCATCAAAGTGGGAATGTGTAGGTGTGACCTGTGGTGTAAAAGTGTATTGAGTAGTCAGAAGACTAGAAAAGCGATATATAAGCTCACGTCCATTAACCATTTACAATCTTGTGGGGGATCCTGAGGCAGTCCCAGGCTTAAAGGGATATGATATATCTTGATAGTCCTCCCAGGCCCTTTTCCTATTTTGCATCTTTATCAAGATGCCCAAACACCTCTACTTGTTCCAGGAGCTGAGATTAACCAAACTTAATTCTGGATGGACTCACTCATCTCACACATTAGTTTGTGCTTCCATGACCACAGTGGCTGTGTGTTCAACATTAAACTTTAATGGGAAGTATGAACCAACAGTGCCTGGCTGTCTACCTCTCTCCGTCTAGTGCGGGGTGTGGGGGGGGGGATTGAGATGTATCTAATAACAGGGTTAGAGCAGCTGCATAAGAAATTGAAGATTTATAATGACTTGGATCTTCCCCTACGAAAGCGACCTTACCTCAGCTGCACCACTTTCCTCTTGTGATGCTCCAGGAGTTGTCTGCTAAGTGGCAGACGGCAGCAAGCCAAAGAGGTTATTGCAAGTTTAGATCTGGCTCCCCTGAAAACACAGCCACTGCAGGAGGTATTGATTGATGCATGACTCACTCTGTGCTCGCAGATGCCAGGATTCCCCTTCTCCCTTCACTGAATCGCTGCCACATTTTGTATTCCAAGCCACTGAGAGGATCCAGCCCACTAAAACTCTACAAAGCTGTTAAGACCACTGGAGGGAAATACTTGCTGTTTGCATTAAATTACTACTGGCTTGACTGATACACACTCGTTTACGCTTTGCAAACTACATTTTCGTTGACTTGAATTGAGAACCCTTCATTTAAAAAGACTGTGATTCTACTTTTTCAGGCCTGCTTACCGATGAAAGTCACAAAAGAAAACAAGTAGGTGATTGTTATACATGGCATTCTATAAACTAAGTCTTTTAACTTCAAATGTTAAGATGTGTCGAGGAACTATTCTTGGACTTGGAAATTGACTCCATAAAGAGAGTCTTAATGCAGTTTGTCTTTTGGAGGAGTTTCAGGTTAAACGAAAATCTGAGGCACCCAGAAATTCCATTAAAATTGTACTTTTCAGTTTATGAACAAAGTAGCCCAAAGTTAGTTATAGCAAATAATATTTTCCAGCAAATGGCACTTTTGTTTTCACATTAATGGCAAAGACATGATAGGCATCAGGTAAAGAGAAGTTGGTTTTTATGAAGTATAAAAGATAATTTAAAACCAACAGAATAGGAAATGATTAGTTCAGATTTACTGTCGATACTGCACCGATCCGCCTGTGGACCTCACAATCCACTTTCCCCTCACTTGTGAACAGGACCCTGAGATACTTGAACTTCTTCACTTAAACAGAAACATCATCTGCAAAAAGCAGTGATGAAATACCGAGGTCCCTAAACTTTCTCTTAATATTGCATGTAGAGTAAATGTTGTTGCCATGTTAGCTAGGTTAAATCAGGCGTTGGCCTAAACTGTGTTAGACTGAATGGTTAGCTAGCTAACATTGTTGGTGTTAGAGTGAAGTATCAAGTTTTAGACATCGCTCGACCAATGAGGGTAAAGAAGACTGATCTCAGGCCTGCGTTTTCCCATGATTATATCTTTAACCATTATATCTATGTTTGCATCTAAATTGCCCAAAAGTTACTTGAAACAGCTCAACAATCCCTGAAGCTTAGGCCTGCAAGGGTTCACTTATACCCAGCAGGTTTCTAGTTTGAAATTGACTGGCTGAAAAACTTCAACTATTAAGAGCAAGGAGACGTGTTAATTATTTGTCCAAAAAGTTAAGTACTACTTTTTCCCCCCATTAAAATAGTTATTAATAGTAAAACACATGTTTATCTGGTATGCATTGTAACTAATTCACAGGCAGTCACATCTGTGTTAGTGAATGGAGTTCCCTAAGTTGTCTGTGTGACGGATCTGTTTCTGTGCCAGCTCGGTTTGCCATTATCGGTAACTGACTTTCTTTCTATTTCTAACCATCAGTCACACCAGTGCACACTGGTATAACACATCTGCACAGTAAATTTAGCTCATTCTAAAGTAGCTTTGGTTATGATTTCAGCACAGCAAGTTATTCGTTCATAATCTGCAAATAATGCAAACACATGTTAAAGACACTGTTTGGCCACTTTAAGGTTTTAAAGCACTGCTCTGGTGCCTTTTTTAAGTTGTGCATTCAGTCATAACAAAAGCTCAAAGGTTGCTGCTTCTGTAGAAGGTAATGATGATCAGAATCTTTAATGGAGGTACAAAGAAGAATCTGAGTTTTGGGTCTAATAGCTTGGAAGCGTAGGCACTAAGCAGTGCACTATAATTTTGTTTGAAAAGATTGTTGGCTTTTAAAAGCAAATGTGTAGCTTTTCCAGACAATTTGTGGGCAGCATGCAGCACACAGGTAATTGGTTATGTGTTTGATGAGAGGCTTTTAGGTATTGATTGATCCCTCCCAGGTTCGACCAGCCAGAGTTATGTCCTTGAAAGACTTTAGGACATGTATTCAAATGGAAAGAAATTGTATTCAATGTTTGTTTGCTTGAGCCCTTTGTGCCTGCGCCTGCCAGTAGAACAACCCTTATTTTATCTGTGTGAACAGCGCTTCAGCATTTAAAAAGTGAACATAGTTTTTAAAGAGCTAATTGTGTCACTGAGTCTGAACAAGCACCAAAGAAATGTTTGATCTCACCTCAAGGCTTCATCCGCTTAACCCCCGTGTACTGTACTGTCCACGTATATCATTCATCCAGATATCTGCAGTGTAATCACTTGTGCAAAGACTCCCACTACCTCAGAGGGAGGAATTTAGAAATGCAAGTCAGCGTTTTTTACTTTGTGTGACCAGGGCCGGAGGCTGTCATTAGACTAATGCAGCACTGCTGTCCAACAAGAGAAAAATACAGGCTGCGGAGAATACAGATAGTTCACTGCTCTACTTTACAACCTTACATGTCTTTGTTGTTTCTAGATGTGCACTGACTATTAGTTGTTTGAAGTAGCAGGATTATTTTATATTGTAGAATGCATGTAATGGGAAGTCTTTAAAGGGACAGTACACCAATTAAATTAACACTAATTTTTTTTACTTTTTACAGCAGAAGACAACATCTCAGATGATGTCATTTTGATTTTGAACGAAAGCACATGAGCAGAAAAGTCACCATGTTAATTCCCCCAGTAACAAGGCACTTCACCCTGTCTCCTTTCAAGTAGCAGTTTGACATGGCTATCAGAAGAAGACACTGGCTGTCATGGATTCACAGTGGGGATGTGTGAAAAAAACTTGAATGTGAATTGCTGGAAATAAGGAATCAGCTCAGGCCACCCCCGCTGGATGAAATACAGACTATAGAGTTAATGTGTAATCTTACGTCTTCATTACTGTTAACAGTTGACATTCTGTTAATGACCGAAGAGATACATTTGTCATGTCTGCAGGGTATGAACTACTTCAAAAGCAGTGACTTTTATCTCTCCCCCTATCCCTTTCCAAGCCCGGCGCAGTCTAGGCCTGTGAAGGCTGTTTCATGAGCCGGGGATCCGGCCGAAGATTTCTGCCTTTTAATAAGGAAGATTTTTCTTCCCACTGTAACTTTTGCTGCTTTGCTAAAGTGCTCATGATGGATAGGCCGGGTCTTTGTAACATAGCAATAAGTAAGGTCTTTTACCTGCTTTTTGTAAAGTGTCTCGAGATAACACTTGTTATGAGTTGATGCTATACAAATAAAAATTGATTGATTGATTGATTGATTGATTGATTTTAGAAACTTGATCCTTCACTCATGTGGAAGAATGTACTTTGAGACGTCAGATATTTACACAGACATTTGAATTTGGCTAAATCGAACCTTCTCTCTGCCTGGAAGATTTTCAGGTTGTTTTTTTAAGCATATAATGTTAGTGTGCAAACAAAGGGATGTTTCAATCAAAGAAAGAATATAAATAAGTAGATTTTATGTTGCTGCCAAACTATCTTGATGTAAAGAATGGCATAAAGTGGTCCACAAAATCAAATTTTCCAATATGTTTTTTTTTCTCTTTTATTCCTTCATCCAATAAATGTCTTCATGTTTGCTCTTTTTAGCAAACAGATAATTTTACATTCTGTAATTCTGAAAAGTCCCTGTCAATCTTTATTTGTATAGCGCCAATTCATAACAAATGTTATCTCAAGATGCTTTATAAAAAGAGGAGGTACAAGATCTTACTCTTTGTTATGTTACTAAAGAGAGGGTCAAAGACCTCACGTACCACCTGTTAAGATTTTAAAGTTTACCCAATTTGACAGAAAATGTGACTAAAATTCACCCGCCCCCCTGAAATCTCTGAACCGCCGTTTTGCCTTCTTTACAATTCCTAATAAGATCAATTCTTCTAGGAGATGCTAACTATTCAACAACCTAGGAGCACAAACAAAAACTTTCATCATCATTCCTGAACTCTGATTATTACTGTAATGTTTCTAAAATGTCCAAAACAAAACTAAAACTGACCAAACATACAGAAACCGCACACACACACACACACGCGCACGCACACACACACACACACACACACACACACACACACACACACACACACACACACACACACACACACACACACACACATAAACTTCACACACACACATACACACACAAAATTCCAATCTTAAACATTTTAATATTATATGGACACACCTTCATGATCGGGTAAAATTATAAAAGGGGTTAGAGGGGTTTTGCATGATTCCCTGTCCTGCTTCTGAGTAATTTAAGCAAAAAGCTGATTAAGGCTCAGACTGTCCCTGTGCTTACTCTGATATTCCAAATGCACATTATTATTTATAGCAGTTATATAAACCATAACCCTTTAAAATGTTTATCTTTGATACAAAAATGGAAACTTCAACGATTTCACAATCCAACTTATTTTTACTCATCAGGGGAAACCAGGTAGTTTTCTTCTCTGACAGGAAAGTTGCAAGGTGAAATAATTACACGTATGATGTCACAGTGAGGTTATAACTGTTCCCTCACTTTGGATGTTGAGAGACAAATGGATGTTTTAAATGTGTAAGTGTGGCCTGATCATTAATGTGGTCCTCATCCTGCTATATTATGGGAATTATTGGAACCAATAACGTTGAAGCTTTTCTCTCACTGAAGACTCAAAGTCAGTAGATCTTGGGATAGGTTGAAACAGTTTGAGAAATGTAAAGGTATATTGATTTACTAGCAGAAACACAACAATCAGATAAAGGTGGTTGAACCCTGGAAAGCTATATCGACAGGAGCAAGACATCTGATGAGGTTAAATACACTTTTTATTCACCAGTAAAAATGTTATAGTCACAAACTCTGCCTTAATAACAGGCTACTCGAAAGCTGTTGCTTTTGGACCTTCACCTGCCTTCACTGTCTTGGCCAGCATCACTTTGATCTGCTCACATCAGTCTGACTGGTGGCGTACTATTTGAACTACCACGCAGAGGTTTAAGAAAACCATCTGGATTTGAAGGATCGGTCATTTAAAATTCACTTTCTGTCGCCCTCCTGTGAAACTTACTGGTTTTGATGGGGATTTGGAGAAAAAGAGCAGAGTAAAAGTAATTGATTGTCATGGCAGAGGAAAGTGCTGCAGGAGGCAAATCCAGAGCTGCTATGTGTTGCATGCCTCAGCGGGGAAAATGTCATCGTATGCGGGCGGCAGTTCGGCAGGGAGCGGGTAGGAGAAAGGGAAGCAGTGATTTAGTTCTGGGTCCGTGGGCGAGTATCCCGGCAGCTCGCTTGACGGGTGTCCCCCGCACTGCACCTCTGCACCTGTCTCGTCAAACACATGAAAAACACCCAAGTTGATGTAAGACACAGGCTGGAAATCAGTGGAGGCGCAGTCCCGCTCCTCACTGAAGATGATCGCGCCGACGCGCTGTCTCTGAGCCTGTCGGCCCCTTGAAACCTGTGCCCTTTTGTAGCTTTTGATGACCACTAGGTTGATGAGCCCAAGAATGCACTCCAAGGTGCTCAGAACAGTGGAGATAACCAGAGTCCGCTGATATTCCCTCAGTTTCTCGCAGGCAGGGTTTCCAACAACTGAGTGGAAGCAGTAATGAGAATATTTCCTCTCTACCAGAGAAGCCGTGTCCCCGTCTACTACCGCGCCGGAGAAGGCAGTGAGCACTCCCAATAAAGAGACGACAACACAGAGGAGAAAGAAATTCCTGCAGCCGGGCTTCTCCCTGCAACAGAGCAGCGCGGAGCCCAGCAGGACCTGCCCGATTCCCACAAGTAGCCCGGAGTAGAAAGCCCCTGCCGCGGCGCCGAGGTGGAACTGCGCTTTCACTGTAGATCCCAACGAGACGCATCTTAATCCAACGACAACTTCGCTCAGGGCGCTCACGAAGAGGAGGGTGCTGGAGAAGACGGTGCACAGTCCTTTCCCACTCAACTTCATTATATTCCACCTCTTCCGCTCTCGATCCCTCTCCCCTCGTCTTCATCCTCCTTCGTCTGTTCTGGAGGCCCTCTCACATTGGGACATCTTTTGCCGGTGACTCCTCCAGTTCCGGGCAAGGGATAGTCGCAGGCAGCTGAGGTGTACCTCCTACATCCCCGCCGCTTTGATAACCAATTCCAACAACGCACTCCTATTGTGGCGTCTTCGCGTCAAGTCCTCATTAATCAATGATCATGCAAACACTGTCAGACTCCTGAAAGACTTTCCTTAGGCTAAAGTTTTTTGTTGCCCCTTCAGCACCCTCTTGAACAGAGAGACTAAACATATCACACAAATAGTGTGTCGCGGTTTTTGGCTGCTTGAATTAGAGATGCTGGAGGGTCCTCTGACCCACAATGACTCCAAATCTCAGCAACACTTTACAAAGGCTTTGAATGTGTCTAAAGGAGGCTACTCGTCGTGAGTTTAACAATGAGGGAAACATAAAAAGAAAAGCACAAGTTTATTTGCTAATGACTCTAGGGGGGATTATTTTCACAGCCCTTTAAAGTTGAACTTAACTGATACTAGTAGCCTATTAAACTGTATCCTGCAAATATTCGTTGAGATTCAAGTTCATTCTAATTTCTACAAGGATATAATATAACTCTGTCAACTTCTAAGGGTGGTTTTGTGGGCTACACACATAATGTAGCCTCATATCGCCATCCTTGCATAACTTCTGAATTAGTGTTGTTGTTGTTGTTGTTGAGGGTGGCTCTTTATGGAAATCAAAAACCAAAAGCATTAAATATAGACCAGAGCTGCTGGGATGGCGTGAGGCTTGTGCGCTGTCCGTGGTGCTGAAACAAGCAGCCCGGGCCAGATGGCAGCTGACTGGACTCCTCTGCAGCTCTCCTCTTAGCCAACCTCCCAGCTAATACAACAGGTTTGTGAACGTAGGAGAAACTACTTTCTTGCTTTTTCTGTAGAACAGATGACTTGTGCGTTACAGTTAACCTGTTTTTTTTGTATTTTAGTGTAGATGGTCTTGGATTAATGGACATTTTGAAGACCACAGTTGATCAGAGAGGGGAAAACAAAGGCACAAAACAAACGAAGAAGTAAATACTGCTAGTCACTTGAAGTCCATGCTGTAATGACTAATAGACACTGACCATGAACTAAGTGTTGATATTTTTTTACATACTTTATGAATCCCTGAGGGAAAATTCTGTTTAACACTTGTTGAGAGACTTTCTCACACACATAGGCTCTGAATCACACACATGCACAAACAGGACCTGTGGAGCAGAGATGAAATTTTTTTTTTAAAGAAATGACGAGATGAAACTATCTACAAAGTAAGAAGGGTAAAGAAAAGGATTGTTTCAAATAACGTTTAAAAAGAGCATTATTCTTCTTTTTTTTTATTTCTTTAGCTTTTGCCTTTTCAAAGGGACAAAGTGGATCATTGGTGGAGTCGGTCGTCTCTCAACTGGAAGGTTGGGGGTTGCTCCTGCAGCAACATGTCCTTGAGCAAGACACTTAACCCCAAGTTGCTTCTGCTGCTTTGTTGGTGGTGTATGAATATGTGTGAATGGGATGAGGTACTTTTAATGGTCACTTTACATAGCAGCCTCTGCCATCAGTGTGTGAATGTTTAGGTGTGACATGTGGCGTAGAAAATGTACCATTTAAATGAATGAGAGACAGTGTAAATATAGAGAGATGTCGGGGGACTAAGCGATGGGTATGACATATAACAAGGTCCCTGTTCTGTGTGCTTTTATTGTGTTTGTGGTCAATCACTTTCCCAATAATACTTCACACTTCACTTTCATATACGTGTTTTTTTCAGTGAACACGAAGATCCAGTTTATGTAATGTAGACATAATAATAATAACCATCATAAAACCTTTCTTGTAAAACACTTTTGAACACACAAGTACAAAGTGCTTCACAGACAGGAGAATGTGTGAGTTTAAACATGCAGACTGTGGAGAGCTCCTTCCAGCTGGTCTAAAGTACCCAGGGGAGGACCACAGTCTTCTTTTGTCAGTATTGAAGAAATGAGCGACTAAAGTGGAAAGTGAGGTTACTTGGATTAGAACAATTAGTATCTCACAAAGTATTCAGCAGTAAATCAAATATAAAGTTCTTAATGTTTCAGGTGAACAACAGGGACACAGCAGATGTTATCATGCATGTTCTCTTGTCATGTGAGAAACCACAACCAGCAAAATAAATGTACTGGATCCCTCCTCTATCCGTGGCTTCCAGCCTGAAGCTCATTAGCTCCTCTTTAAATACAGGCCAGAGATGAAAAGCTTAGCTTGCAGAAAGATGATGAATATTATTTTTTTAACTGCTGGTGTGAGTCAAGTTATTTTTCATCATGTTGTATCTTAGAGCAGGGGTTCCCAAACGTTTCAACTCAGGACCTCCAAAATAACTGTTCTAGAGACTGACCTAGACAATGAATCTTTTATATTCTTTTGTGATTCTGATGTATTTGCATTTCTCTTTTTAACTCTGTGCTAAGACAAACAAACTAATATGTCCCTTTGGGTGAAACGTTTGTTCTGTTGTGATCCCTTTAATGGTTCACAGCTTCCATGGGAGCTCAGCCTGCCCGGGAATTTCATCTGTTGTCCCATTTTGTTCCTCCGTTTTAACAGCAGTAATTCAGATAACAGTTTAGTGCAACTTGTTCAATCAAAGGATTCAAATTGCCTTCTGTTCCTCTGTAACAAATGCTTATGGGCAACTTTTACTTCTACCCCGTATTTACCTCAACCAGAGAGGGAGGAATAATCTAAGGTGTAGAGGGATAGAACAGCTTTCTGTGTGCATTTTCAAACAAACCATCGTCTTAGTTACGATACTTCAAACTTGAAATGCATGATGATACTGTAAGATAGGAACATTTCCTTCTTGTTCATTACTTTCAGTTTGGAAATGCAAACAATTTATATATATTTTTAGAAGCCAAAACACCTCATAGAGATTCCCGGTGCTGTCACCCACACTCTCTGTTAAGTTTCTTCTCAAGTAATGACCAGCTCTCGACGGATATTAAAACGTTTTTCTTTTGTATATAACACAGTTAAAACATAATGATGACGTGATTGCTAAATTGATTTGCCACAGGAATTTCTCATCATCCCTCCAACCAATCATTAGTAACTCTCTCTTCTCTGCACCTGGGCAAGGGAAATGTGTTTTTGAAACATGGTTTGTAAAAGGTGTTGAAACAATGCTAACAAAAAAAGCTGCAGTCCCTTGATCAATAAAGCATTGATAAAATCACCAGTACATGGGGGGAAAGACCTCGAAATCCAACCAAGCCAGGAAGAGTGGTCAAAGGTAATTGGTTTAAGGAAAGCCAGTATTGAATACTTCATAAGACACAACGTACATCTCCAACAAAACTCCCCTGTGTAAAAAGTGTCAGAAGGAGGTGGGAACTTTCTTTCACTTTATATGGCAATGCCCTGTGATTGCATGCTTTTGGAAAAATGTGGAAAAAAGAGCACTGTAAACGCTTACACAAGAAAGTTAAATCAAGTAAGCTTCTATTTCTCTCTCCACTCTCTCGCCCATCAACCCCTCACAGATCACTCTCCTAATGAACGTTGACATTGTATTCTGTTCCAAAGGATTGGGGGCAGCAGGAGCTCAGTCTGTAGGGACCTAGGTTGGGAACCAGAGGGACGCTGGTTCAAGTCTGGACCAAGTCTGGAAATTGTTTTGGTAGCTGGAGAGGTCACTTGCTGAGTTGCCTTGAGCAAGACAAGACGAATGTTTCCTAGTTTAGTCTTTATTGTTTCCTGTTTTATTTTGTGATTTCTTATCCTTGTTTCTCTATGTCATAGTGTGTGGGTGCATCCGAATTGCAAAAAGCCTACACAATCCGTCAGTACCTACTATCCTCTGCTGTATACTGTATACTGTACACAATCCCCGGAAGTTAGTATCCATAATGAAATGTTCAGTATACCCAAAAAATTGCATCCTGAACTGTGGCTATTCGGAAAAGGGCCACTAGCCCTGTTGAAGGGCTTCCATGTCTGCTCACTTCCCCTCTAGAGCCTCACTTCTTTTATAATGATGTCTTTAAGCTCCACGTTCTGGTGTTGCAGAGCAGAAGCTGTAGTCAGTCCTTGAGAGGAGACTGTCTTGTCCTTGAGAGAGGTTTTGGACACTTTTCAAATTGAACGGACTGAATGAGAAACTTAAAGGATGGAGCTGAGTGACCTCTATGAACAGCAGCAGGAAGAAGAACAAAAACTCACTCTAGGACAATAAAAGACCAAACACGCAAGACTAGCCCGTCCCGAGAGTATAATTACACATTTAGCAAACGTCCTCTTATTGAATATGACCTTGGATGATTTTTTGTTACCTTATGCATCATTCAGTGCAACGCAAATATCAGCCAGTAAAGCCATCTCAATTATTAAAGTGCACAAAAATGGCCAGTGCTGACATCTAGAAACTAGCCATAATCTATATCCACGAGGGCATTGGAGGCTAAGTACGGACAGCCTGGTTATTGATTCCAAAGGAAAAGAAACAGCTTTCCCATGCAGCCCCCGCTTGCTCCAAGCTCTTAGTCAGAGATGTTGTTGCTTTGAGGAATTCTTTCTAACTATCCATTTGCAAACCAAAGTCCCCAGAGAGAAACAACATAGAGAAGGTATGAGTCACATATAGATGGACTTCTTACCATTTGTTATTTGAGCCTCTAACCACAGGTCATCTTCTGTCACTATGTGATTGACAACGTTTTTTCAAATCTTGACCCATCATGATCCTTTTAAAACCAGTTTTATTGGCCAGTTATGTTTACACATACAGGGTTCACTTTGGTCTCTTCAGACATTAAACATTTATTATTAAACCTTTATATATATATTTATAGGCCTACATTAGACAATAGTGCAGTGGTGAGAAGTGCAAAGGATGCTGAAATTGACTGCGGATACTGTCCATTGAAGCAGATCGACATTGTCTCTACAGAGGCATCATTGAGGATGGATTGTGTTGCAGATGAAAGCATTACCGATCATTATTTTACCTGATACAGCCAAACGAGGGCTAAGGTGGACATCCTGAGTCAGTCAGACAGCTGCTGAAACAGAAGATCAGCAGTGCTGTGGATAGGGCCACAAGAAAAACGGTTTTAGTCAACTATATAATTCCCTCTTAAAAATCAATGTGTACACTTTATTTAGGATAATTATACTAACTCACCATGCTGTCACACGGCCCTCTCCCTTCACACTGTTTGTACAATACCAAAGACAATCAATATAGCAAATACAAATGTTTTAAAGAGAGAACTTTGGTGGTTGTTTTGTAAGTCATTTAATGTATTTATTGAGAGCTATATGTACTTATGGTTGTGTCAACATGGCCCATCAATAATTTACAAAGTTTCCTTCAGAAAAATTACCACTGCAAACAGAATCTCAATCATGTGACAACAATTATTCCTCTTGAGGCAACTGCTCTGTGACACTGACTGTTTTCCTTGCAAAGCCAAAGCCTGCTGAAATGTGAGTGGAGAATTCTCCTAGGACTGCAAAGGGACAATTTCTCTGACACCAAACAATATAGTGACTTAAGTATTGATTCTGCATGTATATGACAAATCTGTTACTGAAAACTAAAAGTTGTATCAGAGTCGTGTATGTAGATTTGATATTTATTTTAATTAAGGTGGACCACATTGTCTCAGGCCAGTGTCATTCAACAGAACCTGGTTCATGACTAGGAAATTTTCTTTGAACAGCCGAGAAAAAATAACAGTAATGTACAGTAATATTCATTATGACGTGTGCTGCTGCCCTCTTGGCCAGGTCACCCTTGTTAAAGAGATCTTGATCTCAATAGGTTAATTATCTGGTTAAATAAAGGTTAAAAAAAAAAGGACACATCGGACATGTTGCTAAGGGAGCTGGGGATCAAACCCCCAACTACCCGGATGAGAGGCAACCGACTCTACCAACTGAGTGAATGGGATCAGTTAACACTGATGGAGACTTTATTTAACAGCCTTGTCAATGTGTGAATGGGTAAGTGTGTAAAAGCTCCATGAATAGTCAGAAGACTAGAAAAGCGCTTTACAAACTGAAGTCCATTTACCATTTACATCTTCAAAATCTTTAGGAAAGATTCTGCCCAACCTCAAAGCAGTACTTTATGACCATTAGCAGCACAATACCTTAAGGATATGGAAATATTACAGTTGGGAAATTATTGAAAAATGAAATTTCTTCTTTTGTTAAAGACATGTTTATGTCCACAGGAAAGCTTGGCAATTTTGTAAGGGGCTCTATGGAGTGCTAGCTTCTAGACCTAGCCTAAAATAGTCTAATTTTAAACAGCAGTTTTTGCCTTCAAACTTGGGCTAATTTCAGACAATAAAGTTGCAGCTTTTTCAATGCATGCTTTTTCGTATAGTTTTCATCACCTCATCTCTATAAAAATGTAACGAGTAAAAAAACTGTTTTGTGAGTCCTCAAATCTGTGAACTGATCCTTATTTATTAGCTCAAGTTTTTTGCTTCATTTTATTCTGCAAATCAGGGCAGGGTTTTGGTTACATGATAAAACACAACTTTAAGCGCAACATAGGATGTTATTATTTTGTTAGCTGCCAGAGCAGATATTCATACACAATTTATAAACTGAATGTCGGTGTTAGAACGGTGAAACAGGTAATATACGTTTTGAGTATACTGTCAAACTGCTTCTGCCCTACAAGAAAAAAAAAACTTCTACAATCTGATGTTCTACTTTCTTTATTAATTATTTCATAACTTAGGGAAAGCAGATTTCCCATTGCATGTTCTGCACATTAATGGTATTAATGCTACCACCGTGTCTCAGTGTTGTAAATGGAGAAGCTACAAATCCCACACAGTCGAGCTGCCTTCAACGTTTATAAGAAACAGATGTCACAGAACCAAGATGGACCTCCTCCAAGAGTCCACATGTATACACTGCTCTCTTTGTAATCCACCTCGTTTGTGAATGCATCCTAAATAACAGCCAACGGCATCACAAGCAATCCCGACCCTGTTGGTCAAAGAAATCAAATACTAGCACCAAAACACAGGACAGCTTTTTGGCTGCAGGCAGTCTAGCCTGAAGACTGAAATGGATCCTTGACAGATGTTTGGACTGATGCTGTATTTAATCAGTATTTTAATTACAACACTGTCTGGGACCCTTTTTGTTCTTGGTTTTACCACTAGGGAACGTTGTGGTTCAAGCAGCGCTTGAGGTGATGCAGCAGGTACTTGATTAGTTTAGTTTAGAAGCCTGAAACAGTATTTATATTCATCTTTAACAGGCTGGATTGTGTTGAGGCCCTGTTTGACATTAAGGCTCATAATCAACACAAGTGTCTGTTTCATAATCATGCAGAACTGATCCAAAGTCACTGAGACAAAACTACCAACTGTTTTAAATAAGTATGGTGGAAATATTTAGAGCCTAACACTGAATTATTATTTGCCTTTATGCCCTGTAGAATCAGAATCACTGTGGCCTCTGACCTTTATGCTCAGTAAGGTCACATTTAATGATGATGTGTACTTGAAAGTCGGAGGGTCTTCAATCAGTGAAGGTAACACTCCCCACTCTAATATAATGTATTTAGAGGAGCTGTAATCACAACTGCTGTCAAACCAACAGCTTGGTTGTAATAATAAAGCTATAACACTAATATTCTGATACTTCCAATAAACCATGAATGAAACATTGATTTATGAGAATTTGATTGCAACACAATTTTATACTTTTTCAGACTTTGAGTTTGGAAAACATTTAAAGGTCACATATTCTCCTCCTTTTCAACCAGTTTAAATAAGTCTCAGAGCTCCCCAAAAACATGTCTGTGACGCTTGTTGTTCTAAATCCACTCTGATCCTGTATTTGATCCTGCCTATAAACCCCTCTGTTCCAGCCCTGCTCAGAACAGGCTGTTTCTGTGTCTGTAGCTTTAAATGCAAATGATCTGTTAGACCACACCCCTCTCTGGAAGGGCTTGGGTGGCTCGGGCTTTCTCGCTCCATGTCCTATTGTTTACAGTGAGAAGGCAGACTCAGAGGGCAGAACAAACACATAGCTGTGGGAGTGTCACCCACCTGGGGGAGGGGTTACTGCCCCTTTGTGATGTCATGAAGGGAAAATCTCCAAAAGGCCTGTTTCATCACACATTTTCTGAAAAGTGGAGCAGGCAAAAGACAAAGAGGATGGACTTTTCTCATCATTGGGAGGACAACCAAGGGATACATATTAGTATTAGACAAATATGGAAGGTGTATTTTGCATAACGTGACCTTTAAATGACCAAAATAACGTTGATTCTTAAAAATGTATGTAGTTGCATTTCATGTTAAAGAAGGTCTTTGCACACTTGATGCGTTTTTTTGGATCCATTATCCCCAAATATAAAACGTTACGCACAGACACATTGCACACTGGAGTTCGATCGTGTTTCTTTTTTTGATTCCCAAAATTTGTGTGATCAAGCAGTGAAGATGATTTTGTGGTTCTTTCACTCTGAAAAAAAAAAACAACGGGGTCTGTCTGCATGTAAACATGACAAGAGCGAGGAGAGTTTCCAATGTCGATTAAAGAGCTGCAGAACTATTCCAATCGCTCCCAGGTGTATTTCAGGATGTCAATGGTCCAATTTGATACGCTGCTCTCTATACTGGAACCACATACTAATAAGAATACCAATCTCCTGATTACTGAACAGCCATTGGCAGTATGGTGGGGACACTAAAGACACACACACACCCACACAGGGCTGGATACGAAAAACAGAAAATCAATCCTAAATTTCTGAGAAAGTTTCAGAGTCAGTGTGCAAATCTACACAACATGACATCGTACTTCTTTTTTTAATGTGCTTCAACTTTGAACGAAAAAGACTGACTGATAAATACTCATAAATCATAACCTTCTCAATGCTCCTGCTGTTAGGGATTATTTTATTCAAATTTAAAAATGTGTCCTCATATCAGTGACAACATTCATTTGAAGAACAGCGGTTTAGTCATGGCGAGGGGACTTGGGTCAAAAAAAGAAAGAACGATGTGTGAGTGTGAAAGACAAACACATTTATTACCAATCTAAACAAAGAGTGACTTCTCTTACAACTCTAAAGGTGATATAAGACACATTTAAATCAGCTCATGAGTATGCAGTTCTTTCTACTGAGAATGGTGACAAACTAAATGTAACATGATACACTTTTCTATCAGAAGTTAAAACAGAGCCTAGTTTCTCCTGTTCCATGTTAAGGACTTATGCTAAGAGGTCCATCTCTTTATTTTAACAATGCTCACTTCTCTTAGCTGATCTCTTGTTAGTGATTATCCTTCACTCATACGATGTAACAAATTACAGTCATATTAAACTCATAGGCTGGTTCTCTTGACAGATTCATGAAGCAGAGCAGAAGTGGAAATGTTGCAAGGCTTGTGGAGGTCTAGCTCACTGCCGGTTTCCCAGATGTAGGGACTGTTGGGTCAGGAACATCTGCTGTGGGCTCATTGGAGGGAACTCCACATTTGCTCTTTAAAGAACGTCCCAAAAACAGCCAGTACTCCTTGCGGATGGTGTCCTTCTCATGTGCCAGAAGTTGACAAATCTTCATGGAGGCAGGGTGGTGGTGATGGGGGCAAACACAAGGAAAGTCAGGAAATAATAGATGCAAAGTTTACACGATCAAAAATAAAAACACATCTTAGAAAAATAAACCAGTTAGTGTCTGGAATCTGAATAGTCAACATTTTCAAGGTTCTTTTTCCTTTAAAAAAAAAAAAGTTAACTTACTGCTAGAGCCTTTTGTAAAGTTTGCTTTTGTTCCTCTTCCTCCATATTCTCTTTTTGGTTGCTGCTTTCCAAAGCGTCCTCATAGCAATCAAACAGAAAAGCGAGAAGATAAGTTGAACAATGCGTCTCCTTCAGCTCCAGGATCCTTTGCAGCAGACCTGGTGGAGACGACAGACCTCTGTCCTGCAGCATCCTGTAAAGATGAAGAGGGGGGGATTGGTTTTCTAATGATAACAATCTTCACTTGTTTTTCCCCCCACTTGTTTCGTTTAATGAATATCAGATTAAACAGGATGCTCACAACACATACATACCCATTCGTACAACAAAGTAAAACTAAATGTTTGAATGCACAAATGCTATGCCTCTAAGTTATCTTAAAACATGTCTTTGTCTTCAGAAAAAATCTGTTGTTCAACACCTAATCGGGAAATATTAGCCATGTTCTAGTCGGACACATCATGTAGGGGGATCTGAGGGTCTTCCCCCAAATTTTTTAGCACTAAACTTCTCTTTACCTGAATTATGATACATTTGAATGCACCAGTAAATGTCTTTTCTGCACCATCTCTTATCCATGTTTAGCCTTGTGTCCTGTTTTTGTCTCTTTTATTGTTTATTTGGTACATTTTCACACAATGATAAATCATTCATTTGAAGATTTTGTGTTTTTGCACCACTTTAGCCCTGCAGAATTCCTCCAGCCTTAGGTGAATATAAGAGACATATGTACAGTTCATATTTACTGCTGTGAGACATTGTTTGTCTTTGCACTTTATAGAATGGAAAAAAAAAAGAAATCCAGAATTAAATCATCTCTGTGACAAATAACATGCAGAGAAGAGGTGACCTTATTTTTATTTTACCTTTCATTTAAAATCTTCATTTTTACTTAGTGAGCACTCACACTAGGCAATCAGTTCTCTACCTGAGCACTTTACCCCTGGAACGCTTGGAAGACGTGTGCTTCAGCACGATACAGTTAATGCACGAGCACAAGCATGCGGGTACACAACGTGGACAGCATTCATTATGGAGAAATCCTGGAGTGTTAAAGCTGTATCGACTCAAAATCAGCCACAAAGTCAGTAAAGTATCTGTCATGTTTTCTGTGTTGTTCACCAATGACACGGACTCGACCGTGCGTCATTTTTATTTTTATTTTCGAGTTTTCATGTGTAAACAAAGCACGCTTCATAATTTCGTAAAGCCATGCATGTGTTGTATATTTTGACGTTATATAAGAGGTAACCATGCACAGGCCCGGTTAGTCCTGGAGCAGTGTGAGTGCAGGCCGGCGGGGGATCAACTTTGCTCAGTGTGAGGGTGCCCTAAAAGAACTGTATTGTTTCACAAAGTGGCCAGAACATGACTCCTATTTCCAAAAAGTTTCACCATTGATTTTGTAATCACAATAAGTGAGCCTCATGTTAGAAGCTTATTAATGACGTAGCAAAACGAAGAGAGAGCAGAATAACATCAGCAGCACAGAGCAATTAAAACAACAATGTTTTATGAGACATCAAACCTAAAGTTTTGCATCTAAATAAGAGAAACATAACAGCAGACGTCTTTCTCTCTCTCTGATCCCCTGTAGAGAACTCAAGACACTAACAGGGTGGGTAGAGAGCAAGTACAGAAGTCCGCTAGTTGACTGATCTTACACGACGGTTTTATAAGGATACAAATAAATTCTAAAAGAGTCAGAAAATATACTTAGACCATATGTGTTGTAATATTTGTGACAGCCTATGTGTGAGAAATAGTGCCATCCCTAAAATAAAGTCTCATGGGTTTACATTTCAGGTCGGAAGATCCGGAATTCAGAAGGATCAAATCCCTGTTAAATAAACTACTGAAAAATGACACCTTACCCTTTCAAATAGTTCCATGCGCTTTCATTGTGGGGAGCCTTCCGGATCTGCTTCAGGCAGTACCTGACACAAATACATGCAGTTAAAAACTCAATCTCTTTTTAGTAAAGAATACAATATTAAACATAAATGTTGCCATTTGATGCATTGCACCAGAGATAGCTTGGAGCTAGTTCACACGTGCACATACTGAAGACCAAGAGGCATTTGAAAAGTTGTATTTGTGCTATTATCAACTTAAGAGGATCTCAATCTGCTGCACATCATCACATTCTGTTTTTATGTTTCACACAACCTCCTGACTTTTGAGGAAATGGGGTTGTAACATTTGACAAACTAATCGTCCAAACAACATATACTTACTGAATCTCTCTCTCTACTATGGCTGGGTCAGAGAAGCCTGTGGTGTGAGAAATGACGAAATGTCTCTGGTTCCACGAAGAGTTATTCCTCACATCTTCCTCCAAAAGATTTTCCACAAACTCCAACTCGTCGTCCCACAGTTTGTACTCCTGGAATCAAAAATAAATACAACATGTATGGGCAACGATCTTGTTATGTTCATCATGCTGTGCTTTTAGTTGAGGTCCCATAATGGATGAGACAAATACTGTCGACATGACTTCAGCAGAACAGCAACAAACAATCACATTTACAAGTAAAGCATTCAGTGAGGCATTGAAGGAGAGGGGCACAGAGTTGATCTAACTCTTTCATCATAGTCTCATACTCTGCTGAAGTTAGAGAGACACTTCACAGCTGAGCAGTGGATGATAGCTGCCTTGCTGAGTTGCTGCTGCATCCAAACAGGCTGTGTGTCTGCAGCAGTGCTGCTGGAAAGATACGACTGCCAGACCTCAGTCTTTACTATGAGTAGGCCTTTATTGGTGGGCAGATTTGAGTCGATGTAAGTGACATATTCTTTAAGATCTGGACATTGATACTGCAGTGAAAGACCTACCTGGATGACCCACTGTCTGTGTTGCCAGGCGTGATAGTTCTTTGCATCTTGACTGAGAATGTCTGCAATGAACTCCAATTCTTCTGAGGGGTCATTCAACCACTCTACCACCATCCGTCTGTGATGCCTGGGAGAGAAGAGTTCTTAAAAGTACGCTCTTGTTTTTGAAGCATCTCCAACTAGTCACATTTCATTGCTTTACATTTGATAAAAACAAACAATAAAAAAATATCCAAAGTGACATTAATCATGACCTGATCATGAATAATTGCTGCATTTATACGATAATGGCAAACAACAACAATCTAAACATACTTTGCCAGCACTCACCAGACTTGGTAGTTTTTGGGCTGCTCCTCAATGATAGCAGTAATGTACCTCATTTCCTCTCTGAGGTCCTTAGACAGGGCTTGAAGCAGTACTCGTCTATAGTGCCTGCAAATTTCCAAAACAACGTACTTTTTGTTGATAGTTTGAGGTAGTGCGTTGGCACATTCACAAGTGGTAGAGAATGGACGACAAATTGCAAGACTGTGTTCACTTCCTGCATTAGTAGTTGGATACATCTCTAATCAATCAGTGGATCGATGTATGTTTGAATCCTCTCCAAAATACCACAGGCTACTGAACATTTCAAACAGGAAATTGCCTCTCTCCTTTTGTTCCCCAACATGTTTACAAAATGAAAGACAAAAACGACAAAAAGTCGATGCATTGCTCACCAAACGGTGTAATTGGCAGCATTCAGCTCGATGGCCTCTGCGGTTAAAGCGAAGGCCCGCTCGCTTTTTTCATCATTCTTCAAGAGAGCACGGAAATAGTCATAAACATCTGCAACTGTTGGAAAACAGAACCAGTGACTATTAGTGAGGTCTAATATCAGTGGTTACAGGAAGAAGAAAAAACGATACCAATACATTACAACTCTATCATTTCTTTCTCCCAACAAACTCGGCTCACAAGTTTTTTAAAGGCTAATTTTGGAGTGTGTAAATGTTTCACTGCATAGTATTTTATCATCATCACATAATTGTTCTTTCAGTGTGTATTGTGGTGTTGTGCTTTGTTTAACATGATCTCCTCCTCCTTCTTCTTCTGGACTGTATTTGTCTCTTTTTCTTATGTCTGTGCTTTCTTTTTGGGTTTGTCTTATATTTCTTTTCTGCTGCTGCCACTTTGGCCAGGCCTTGCTCGAAAAAAAGGTAATTTGATCTCAAGCAATTCTGCCTGGTAAAATAAAGGTTAAAAAACCTCACACTTCTCAGAGTAGGCGATCTTCACCACAGGATTTGGTCCATCATCCTGGGGTACAGGCTGCAGGTCAGCCCACTCCTTTCTGTCTCTGAAACAACAACAAACACCTGGGATGGATTTCTTGGTTGCTCATGGTACTTAGTGAGTCAATGTTGAATAAAGTGATACAATCCAAAGAGCATTATTAAGTCACTTACAACACAAATCTGAATTTACCTGACCACCTTTACAGTGTTTGTTTTTGATCCCAGTCAAATTAGTGGTAACGTTATACAAGTACACTCACTAAGAAAATACACATGAAATAAGAACTTCTCAAACATGTTTCCATGTGTTTGTAAACTTAAGTTATTATCTCATGACATGTCTGTCTCTGCAGGTCCGAGCAGCTCGTAAGCTAAGCAGCCAAACATTCACAGAAAGTAGAACAGAACAAGTACCTGTAAAATAAATATCGAGTCGGGTCGTTCATGAAATCATCGCCGAAGTGGTCCTCTGTCTCTATGTCAAACTCTTTATCATCTTTGACGTCCACAGGTTCGTCCAAAGTTTCCACAACACCTGACATTATGAGCTCAGTCTGTTAGCTTAATCTCGCTAGTCCGCCGCTAGAAAGAGGGAACACACGTCACATCCGGTGTAGCGACAACGTTACCTTTAGGGACTGCAGGAAATATGGCTTTTAAAACCCAAATGGCTTTGTTTGAAAGGTGGTATCAAAATACCGCCCAGACACAATTATGTCTTTAAGAATAGGGTTTGTCCAAACTCAGGACAGCACTTTATTCATTTTCCCGAATCAAACCACTTACTCATCGATCGAGGTGCAGTCTCTCTGGTGTAGTCTTGTCTTAAACAAGTTTTCTTCAGTCTTTCTTTGAACAATAAAATCAGTGAATACGTTCATTTACTTATTCTTTTTGTTTAATGTACTCTACCTAATATTTACAGTCTATGTACACTACTCAGTACGGATGCACAACCTCTAAATATTTACCCTCTGGTTCCCTCTAGCGGCACAATCTGCTTGTTTTGTTTTCGGGGTAATGTACATATGCATTGGAAACTTAAACGACAAATAACAAGTACTCGTCAGGTTTAAAACCGAAATATTCAGCCTACAGATTAAATTTAATTTACACCAAAGTCGTATTAATTTCATTTTCCATAAATTGGCGTTGGAGTCAATTGCTAAAAAAACAAACAAAAAAAAAAAAACAGCATCACTTGCAAATGTCTACGGTCAAGCTGAACTTTATTTTCTTTGACATTTCTGGACATTATAAAAATAAATAGATGATTCACAGTCAGTGGATCATAATACAAATTGATATCAAAATTATGTATCAGTCAGAATGAAGAACCAAACACATGCAGTATCACCTTTCCATGAATGTTTATGCTCTAAATACTTCTCTCCGTCATTTGCATTAAACAAAATCTGTCTTTTAATGAAACCTGTCGACAGTATATAAAAATCACCATTCAAATTAGAATGCTATGCAAGTTGAATAGTCTTCTTTCTGACTAGTTGATGGCTTGACCCAAAGTGTGCTTAATGAGTGTCCTCTTGATCCAGTCCATGTTTTTCAATGTAGCGTCTAGATGAGAGAGAAAAAGTAATACAAGAAGTCAGTGTTCAGTTTATTATAATAATTAAGTATTCTCTGTTTGACACACACCTGGTAAATGTGCCACACACACTCTCTATTACACTTTCAAACTGTAAAGATAGTATGTCTTGTTTCAAGACGGTTTCACAAAGTATACAGTACATCTGAATTCATTTTCCTGCATGATCATCGCACAACATCAACATTTGACCTTTTCAGCTTGAGAGGAGTAGGAGCATCTGGGTTGTTCAGTGCACAGTTCATAATCGTACAGCCTTGATGATATGGGGATATATTGGTGGACATGGCCTGGGTAACCTGCACATTTGCAAAGGCCCCATTTATGCTTAACCATACAGTATATACAGGTTTAGGAGCGTTTCTGCTCGTGGAGTTTATTAGAAACCATGCAGAGGCTTTTTGGGTCGGGGAGAATCATTTATATCTGAACCTCCTCTCCATCGCTGCAAAATGTTTTAATTTGCCTTTTGCCTCGAAAACCGAGGGGCGTCCAACACGGGTGTGTGGGGGTGCCTTAAAACCGCCTACTTCTCAGGCGAACAGGTACAGACCATTCTGGACCGGATTCTAAATGTAGAAGGACATACTGGCTGCTGCACTGTTGTCAGAGAAGTCAGCACTTCATCATAGCATGTTCCTTAATGTGTCATGATATAGAAAGGTCACTCATGATTTAATTCAGTAGATTTCTTACATATTGGTCCTTTAATCAAGAATGGTGAAACATCCCACATGCACATCTCTTCAGTTCCCAAAATGTATACAAAGTGTTAAAAGGGATGAATATGACCCTGTCCCAACTTTTTTGCTATTTTTAATTAAACGTGGGGTTTCAATGTTTTGCACATCATCACATTCTTCATCCACATTATCTCAATGGTTTAGAAACTGGGGTTGTGTCGATGAGTCTTGAAATGTTTCATCAAAACAACAGTTGATTGTTTTCCAATCAAGTCAGGCTGACCTTTGTTGCATTCCTGCTGCAACCTTTAACAAGATTTTGCTCCTCTTGAATATTATTAAATCTCTTAATCATGTATTAAAGTTTAAAACAGTAAAACCTTTACCTTCTTGCAAAATTATACAGTGCCTCTTTTCTCTCTTGGAGAGACAAATGTCTATCAGTTGGCGATCTCCCGAAAGCTTTGGCGGCAGGCTGTGGATGAAAAGACAAATATTCACACATTTGTGGAGATTAAATTAGTTTAGATTTGTTTTCATCTGAGGTATGAAGAAGTTGACCTCAAATCCCTAAATGTCAGTATTTACATGTAATTCACAATTCCCTCCTAAATGTCTAGCAATCATTTAATGACACCTCCTACAGTGAGGGAGCTGAGGTGTTTCAGCACGATGAATCTCAAACCTTAATGGTGGGAGCAGAACCAGAGGAGTAGGAGCTGTTCCTTGAAGGCCCTAATGTCGACGTCCCAGTTGCTTCCATTTGGGTTTCCTCCTTGTTCTCAAGCAGGTTTGTTATGGTTGTGTCAACACAGTTGGTTTTTGCTGCACACAATTACAAAAGAAATAGTAAGTGCACGATCATCCACAGCGCAGCCACGCTTTATAAAGCCCTGTGTCAACCCAGCGTTTTTTTCTGAGCGCCAGCGTCTTTTTTCAATTGTTTACAATGAGTAGAGAGCGTTTGCTGCAGCAGGCGGCCGCTTGGAAAAAAAACTCAGCTTTTTCTGAGTGCAACCCGTTTTTTGTGCGTCCCCTCTGAGAGCTCAAACTGTAACTCTTTCAACATTTCACAAAGGTGCTGTTGATGTCACCGACGCTCTTTTCCAAATGTATGATATTCCATGTATTATTGCCCCCCTTGGGATCATGTCTTGTACCCACATCCTCTTATCTCCGGGTCTAATCAGGAAATAAACAATCTAAAATAAATCATAAAGTAAAAAGTAACAGAGCAGTGTCCGTCATACAGCGGCCGTTGTCAACAGACTGTCGTCATAGAGACAAGACGGACATGCAGCGCTTTTCTTGTCAGAGCACACACACTTCATGCTTTTGCCATCACTTTTCTGCCCGGAAAGAAAAATGCTAGGTGGACCCAGGCCTTAGTGCTATCATTTGAAAGTATACACCATCTAGATGGTAAATAACAGAAGAACAGACCAAACATGGCAGGGTTATGAGGCAGTAATAGGAATGGAAACCAGGCCTACCTAAGTCCTTTGTGATTACATTCAGAGGGACATGAGGCAGCACGTCCTTCACCTGTTGGGCCATTTTGGCAATCCTACGATCATCTGTGCCCAAACTCTGGACCATGAAGCCAAGGCCGATAGAAGCAGGTCTGACATCTAAGGCAGGAAACAGACGAGCTGACATCGACTCAAAATTGAAATCCTACCAGTTGAATTCCTTTAAGAGAATTCTACACATTGTGTCTACATTGTATCTACTTACTTGTTGAAGCTTGTGGTAAAGTGTGCCTTTTCCTCTTGACGTGCTCTGCTTTATCAGCTTTTGTGATCTTGGTGGATACCAGGCCAAGTTCACTGGCTAGTAGCTGTAATCAAAGTCAGATAGATTCAAACTTCTAATGCACAGCTGCAGGTGAAGAGCAGACAGGACAAGTCAGATTCTACAGGAGTTATAACAAATATACTACTGTTCTGCTTTGAGGGAACAATCGGGAGATTAGTAAGTTCCCTGTACAGCATAGGCGGATCACTGCATGGGCAAAGTGGGCAAGTGCCCAGGGCCCTGGTTTTTCAGGGAAGGAGAGGGACAGTCAATGAAACAGGGAGAGAGCGAGAGAGCATGAGCGAGAGAGTGAGCTTCAGGCCACGTGACAACTGGAACTACAAACTATTTGTACAGGAATATAAAAGTAAGGAATGAACATTCACTTTGAGAGCCTGCTCATGTGAGTCATAATATGAGGGAGAGAGTTCCACATTTTGTCGACTGTTTGACCTGTTAAGATTGCGCGATGACTTCAAAGCACAACAGAAAGTGAACATTTCATCATTTCATTTTTTTTCCGGTGAAGAATCCTCACAGGGTTATTTTAGTATTATTAAACAATAAATAACGCAATACGAGCTGTGTGGTTGTAGTTTGCCCGGTGTTATTGTGCAGCCAAACTCTGTATGCTTGAGGAGGACACACACACACACACACACACACACACTGCATGTGTGATTTTAGCGTGTGTAGGTAGGGGTCTGAGGCGAGTTTGTGTCCAGTGCCTGTGCTCCATTACCTCGCCTAAGTTGCATTAGTTTAAGCGTGTCTTTTTCCTTAGTGCCGTTACCCAAAGATGATTCTAGCCAACTGAACACCATTGGTTTACCTCCTGGACTTTGTTGGCAAACTCCTGCATCGACTCGTCTTCTTGTCTGGATATGGTTGGGAGCCAACTGGGATAGAAATGAAAAAAAGAAGCAACACAAAAAGTTACTCTGAAAACAACGGTGATAACACAAATGTTCAAACGCATAAAGAGACTATCTACTTATTGAAACATGCTAACTAATCAACAGTACTGGCGAGAGACGATACTGAACACTTAGGGATGTTCCACAGTGAACAGTTCATCTCCTTGTTTTTCAATGTTATGGATACAGTTTCAGTAACTCAAAGCTCTACAAAAGTATTTTAGTTTCTATCGATCATCTATCTGCAGAGTATCAGGGTTCAACCGATGGATGGAAATAAATGATACAAATTATTTAGTACCTTACATGATACACTGTACATGGAGCGAAAAATGTCCACAAGAGCTCCAACAGCCAACTTGACTCTGGTGTACTCTGTGGACAGACAAAACACAATCATATCAGCCATAGTGTTACATTTCAGTGTATGTATATGTATGAACTGACAGCAGAAGAGAGTGTATGAATACTAATAGTTATGGCATGGGGCCCTGGTGATCCAAACAATCTCTCCAGCGTTTAAAAATATCTCCAGTGTTTGTGAAAGTCCTCCTTTTAGCTGCAGCTGCGTACAGCAACACGACACTGAGTTCTACATGTTATTCCTGGTGCTCAGATGACTGGATTATATTGAAGCAGCCCACACTCATCTGCTTACTCCTACTTACTCCTACTTTGAAAAGGCATTTTAAATACATTATTTACCTCTAATAACTTCCCTCCTTCCTTTGTAGTAAAGAACATTTAAGTCTTATAATACAGGCAGTACCATTGACCCTTTCTTAGCTCTCTGATTGGCCTGCTGACCCACCAATCAGAGAGAATGATTGGTCTGATTGGTGCCAATCAGAGGGCCCACAACACTCATAGCAACCGTTGCTCGGCTACTTCCAGTTTGACCTTCGCATGGGACAAGTCTTTCAGCGTGTCGCACAAAAAAAAAGTCTGTTAAATCATGGGGCATCATCATTTTTGAATGAGAAAGAGCTCGGCGACAAGAGATTTCGTCTTACCTAGTAACAGTAACTAAGGCTTGACAAAAGGTCAACGTTACATGGTCTCCTTGTACCAGTCACAAATGACTCACAATATTTTACGGAGCGGTAAAGATTTAAAAAGTCAATTCTGTAAACACACAATAGCATTTGAATGATCTATCCCTCCTCATATTTGTTTACAAGGTAAATGAACATTACCAAAGCAATCAACGGTCTGGTCACCCGTAAGGCCACAGGTTGAATGGAGTCAGTCAGGGAGAAAGGCCAGGAGCTGAGATTGAAAACATGTATTCATTAGTCGAGAATGTACGCTGTAACAAGGCAAACACGGCTGACAAAGATAAATCTGACAGAAGGAACAGCCGAGACAGTAATTCATCTCCATTATTTTATAAGTAGTTTCATCCTCTGTAAGAAATATTCACACTAACCTGAACCTGAGCAGACCAGCGCGGCCATTTGTGGTGTCCTCCTCAGGGAACAGGAGCAAAGGCGGGATACCTTCACTGGCGCAGTATCTCTGAAGAGAGTCTTCTAACACTCCTTGGACAGACGCTGAATGGATCTCCATGAAGCCTCTGGCCCAACACACAAAGCCTGTTGAGCCCTCTAGCTGGGGCTAACAAGCGGAAAAACACAAAGCAAGCGTTCCTTATATAACACTGAATATAAAAACAACAAAGCATAATGTAGTCTTAAATATATTATAAATCACTTATTCTACGTGCAAAGTGGTAAACTCCTATTTCAGACCAATTCTAAATGAGACCTGAAATGAGATTTTTTAACTGCTTTATGTTGGGGCGCTGTTAGCCTAGTGGTTAGTGCGCACGCCCCATGTACGGAGGCATAGTCCTCCAAGTGGAGCGGCCCAGGTTAGAATCTGACCTGTGGCTCCTTCCCTACATGTCATTCCACACTCTCTCTCTCTCCCCAGTTTATGACACTATCCACTGTCATGTCTCTAGAATAGAGGCATTAAAAAGCACAAAAATAAACCTTTAAATAAAATGCGTCATGCTTGCAGCTCACACTGTTGAAATGAAACATTCACATGTCGGTAATCAGGAAAAAAGGTCTCCACCATTGTGCACCAGTTAACACAAATAAAACAACACATAATCTAAACAAATCTGTTAGGCTTAGATATTTTAATATCAGGTTTAAAATTGTTATTTTATTTTGCACGCACGCACTCAGAGAGCATCCAGATGTTGTCAATTATCAATCCATGCAGCACATCAGCGCATACATTTTATGCATAAATAAAAAAAAGGTTGGAAATGTTTGTATAGTCATAAAAATACCCGGGCGGCCCGACCAAGTATCGTCTATATTTGGGAAAACAATGCTGTGCCATTTCCAGCACATGACTTGAAACTTTTGAGAAGTACCTGACCTTTTCAGAAACTGCAATGTTTATAACATTCACACTAATTAAAACTTGCTAAAACAATTGAACGTGGTAGTTATCAAAATCAAACAGACACATTTAAAAAAAAAAAAAGTCAAACACTCACAGTATTGCAGGGGGTCAGGAGGTTGATTATGTTGTGGTCAAAGTCTGTCACGTGGTTGCATATGTACAGCTTGGTGTTCTTGTCTCTGGAGCGAGGGTTTTTTTGTCTCACATGCATCCCCAGGACTGAGCACATTATCCTAACAATAAATCTAAAGACAGAAAAGAAATATGGATAGGTGTGATCAGAAACACACAGTGAATCATTCTCAATAACATAAACTTCTAAGAGGACCAGCTCAGTGTGTATCAAGACTCATGGATCCATCGGTTATTAACTTTATTTACACATGAACATAAATAGGAGCCAGACACATTTAAAAGGTATCATGGCTTAACAGGCACAAACCTTACCATTTATAAAAAAGGAGCCACACACTGCAACAGTTCTTAACTGACTGACTGAATTGACTGTAGTCATATCTGTAAGCAGCAGTCACACTGAAGGTGTTTTATGGGATACACAGTTTGAAGTGTGTTAGCATTAACTGTCATTTACTGCTACCACCGTTTTTATAAATGTGTAAAATTACTTTTTCTGGGATTTTTGGGGCTGATATCAATATCGATATGAGGAAGAGGAAAAATCCAATACCGATAAAACGGCCGATATCTTTTCTTTCTTTATTTCTTTATTTAACACTTAAATAATATATGAAGACAAGATGGTCACTCAACTGGAAAGTAACTGTGCATGTACGTGCGTCACCTCTTGACTCTGGAGAGTAATAATGCTTTTGATAATCTTTATAGCACACTCAGCTGGTGAAAGAGAACTGCTAGTGTAATACAATGATACTCAAATGAAATGCTGTTTGACTGGTGAATAAATCTAATAATATTAGCCGATACCAATAGTCACTTGATACACTAATATTGGCTTATTAATGGGTTGGGCTCTAATAGATTTAGATGAAAAACACATGACTATCACAACAGCAAAGCTGTCACAATCTATTATTTCTGCTAAGAGTTGTGTAAATAATATGAAAACATAAAATACTTACCTTCTAACAAAACTTTCTGGAAGTGCACAGCTGACCAGGAACACGTGAACACCGATAAAGATCCGTATTAACATCAAGCAAACGCCCACAGGAAAGTAAACCAGTAACAGCAAAAGGATTAATGTGTCTTTGGGAAACCTGTGCAAAGAAAGAATCAGAGTAACACAAAAAGAGTCAATGAAAGTTACCAAAGATCATGATCAGATCAGAAGTAACCGAAAGCAATGAATGACATTTCATCAGAAACAACAAACAAAACCAACTGCATGTCATTCAATTGTTCATGTACCTGTTCTAAACACCCCACATAAAGCTAAGGTTAGGTGAGCCCACAGCCACTGTTCATGCAATCAGCATGTAGCTATGTTTAACTAGTAAACAGCAACGTGACATGTGTAGAGATGTAAGTACAGGAGCATAGTGTTGCCATGGAAGAAAAAAAGCTTTTAGTTTGTTTGTTTGTTTAGTTGTTAGGACATACAAAGTGATCCCTTTATAAATAGAAACTTCTTGTTACAAGACAATACTACTAACAATAAAATAAAGTATTAAGCCAGACTCAAATATATGCTTTAACTGGGGCAACAGAAGGCCACTTCAGCACCAAGATTATACATATACTGACTAAGGATTACTCCACATTCAGTCATTGTGTTGCAAAGACGCAAGATACTAGTTGTTAAAGAAATACTGCCCAACATGAAATGTCCTCTAACATGCAGATATCTTAGGGGGGGGGGAGCAGGGGGGGGGCGGGGGGGAGCAGGGGGGGTGAAGGCTATTAAGACTCTGAGGAATTTTTCTTCAAGTTCAAAGTGCAGCTCAGTTCATCGGTCACGAAGATCAACACGATTCATTTACTGAAAGCACACATCTGCAGTCCACAGTAGAGTCACAACATCCGCAGCTTCAGTTTCTAAACATTACGTGTCACTACATGTTTGGCTGCAGAGACAAGAGATGTCTAAAATAAAACCTGTTCTGTTTTTAAAAACCCAACACAGCCCCGCTGCATGTACAGGCCTCATAACCAATCTGTGTCTTTATTAATGAAGGACTCGTTTTATGATTAAGTGACTGCTATGACAAAGTTATTCAGCCAACACAAAGACACACACAGACACACAAAGACACACACAGACACACATGCTGCATGAGCCTCTAATATCAATACAAACAAGTTGCGTAAACTTTAATTTAAGCTTTTAATAGAGGATGTCGTAAGTTTAGTAACCATCTACAGATAGGTGCACACTTGAATTAACATACACACTGATGCTTAATAAACATTTATAATAAAAACCAGCCTTATTGTGTTAGTTAGATAGCTTCATGTTTTATAAAGCTGTTGTGTAGTCGTTTAGCAGCCTTAGCTTTAAGTAGTTAACTCAAATGTCAGACAATGATACGAGTATCCTGTATTCACTTTGATAAATCAGAGTAAACCCTGAACAGAGACGAGTCTGTGTCTAACTTGTGTGTGTGTTGAAGATCACAGTAACTTGCTGACTTACCGACGGAAGTCAAACATGTCTTCAGCCCCCCGGGTCTCCATGTCTAGCAGTCTTTGCTCAGAGGCTAATGCTAAGAAAACAACTTGAACCGAGACAATAAATCGGTCATAACGTCAGCGACAGCACTTTGGTCGTCCTGGGACTGAAGTGGCAGCTTCGCGGTCTCCAAAATCACGAGATGGATTGTAAGTCAAATGTTTTGGGCGACCTATTACTGCGACTTTAAAATGAGAGCTCAGCAGTCGCTCATATCGGCCGCGATGCTAAGCAGCTAGCATCTATGTTTCTCAAGCCTTCTTCTTCTTCTTCTTCTTCTGATGATGAATTTTTGGCAGGCTCCAACGACTACAATCTCTTCTTCTTCTCGTGTTTTTTTTTTTGGCGGCTCGCTAACAGCTTGAACGTGCATACCGCCATCTACTGTACAAGCGTGTGTAGCATCATGAAATGTATACTTTAAATTCTGCCTGGCGATCTTGTCTAATATTAGAACGAAAAAAAAGAAATCCCCCCCTGACAGATCTTATCCCCTCTCCTTCTCCCTCTGTGCCCAGTATTCCTCCCATACTCCTTCTATGAGGGTGCAAAAGCATGCATTGCACCCTCATTTTACATTTCTGCATCCTCAATGGAATGGATGCAAACAATACAATAAGTGATAAAGGCTTTCAAATGACAACAGTGACTCACTTTGTGTTTACTACATCCATGTTCTGATGCACATGACCTTTTCTGTTCACTGGGGGCCACATGCAGGAACAATAACACCTGTTGCCGTCCTCTGTAGCTGCACCCCCTTTGATCTCAGGTGCACCCTAAGTCATTTTGTCCTCGAACAGGGCCAGGTTTAATGGTAGCAGACATCTAAGTATTGCTTTACTGCCTTTTATAGGATTTAGTCATCTCCTATACATTGTCCCCATATCTAATTTTCCCCACAGTCCATCATCTCCTTGAGAAGTTGATAAAACACCGTACCTACCCTCTTTACTTGTACTCAATTCTAGTTTGGTCTTCAGTCTTCTTCTTCTCATCCCAGATCTTTGCATTCTCTACATCCTGTCCTAAAGTGTTTCTATTGCATTTGGTGATAGCATGCTCTACAGTTTCATTTTTTTTTTTTTTTTTTTAGAATTATCTTTATTATCCGTCATTTTCATGCTTTCCACCACAGGTTCTCAGATACAATGTTCTACCGATCTAAATGATCTCATAACATACAGTTTACTTTACGCTATTTAAGAGTGGTATCATGATCACATGAAACATGTACACACACACACACACACACACACACAAACACACACACACACACACACACACACACACCTCACATTAGACCCTGTCCTGTATTCTCCCATGAGTCCCCCTTCTCGCTCCACCCTCCAGCCATGTCACAGCTTGTTTCCTAGATTTCACAAAGCTTCATAAATATACTTCAATACTTCATTCAATTTTAATTTAACCTTGTTGTTATCTTCGGCGTATTTTTTATAGTCAAATAATATCTCATCAGTTATTTCCAAATATGTAGAGCCCTGCTCAGAACAGGCTGTTTCTGTGTCTGTAGCTGTATGGTGAGAAGGCAAAAAACAGAGTTGATTCTACGAAGATCAGTTGAATGTAACTGTTACAAGTTATATTTGAGCAAAAAGTTGATGTGCAATACGTGAATTAATAGAAAATAGGATATGTTAACAAAACATATTTTGCCCCCCATGTGATCAGGATTCTGACGTCAAGTTGGCAAGTCGGCCACCTGATTATTTTCCGAGTTGTTGTTCCAACTTGAGCAGGTGTTCATTTGCATTTTACAACTCGGGAACTCGTTTTTCCGATGTGTCCGAGACCACATGAATGCACCTTCAGTTTAGCTCCTTTTCCTTCAGCTTCCATTGGATTCCTCCCGTTACACCATTTTCCTTACATTCTTCCAAAATGTGAGCATGTATGACGGCCTTAGAAGAAACACACAGTAGCACAATGTCAGATAATAAAAAAGTCAAAGACTAAGAGAAAGGGTTTTTATTCATCCGGAGAATCATTGGTCAGTTTATGTTTATTTTATAACCACTTCCTGTAATGAAAGAATCCTCTTTATAAGTCTGCTTTATTGCTTACCTGAAATGCTCATTGATACCAGGTGGAATCTGCGATTGACTCCATGAAAAACACAACATTTACGTCTGCGAGACTACAAGTTTCTTTTCACATTAAGGCACTTTATAACTTACAAAGACTTTTATAAAAATCATCCACTTCAAAAAGACACAACATTATTTGGTCCTACCCTGTCGTTTTGAAAAGTATGACTGTGCAATATTAAGGAAGAGTTTAACTGAGCCTCTTTAATGTGGAACAGATTGTTTCTAAAACAACAAAGGTGAAAAAAATTAGAAGATAAGTAAAACAGAAAAACAACTCTTTGTGTGCAAATGTATACTGGTCCAGCCACACAATAAGACCAACCCCTCTTGAGCCTTTTCGCTTGTCACTGGACAATCTGGGGCATCTCGCTCCATGCTTTGGCCTTTTTCTTTGCCAAGGCCATCCAAGGTGGCTCGTCCTGTGTGAATGCCGGAGGAGGCAGGAAGCGATGGGAGGAAGGGATCTGGTTCGAGAGCCCTGAAGCTCTTGAACTAGACTTTTCTGGGGCATTTCTTGATGAAAAAGGAGGGGAGATAAGTGTTGAGCCCATGGGGTCGGGCGTCTTGGAATAGGTAGAAACATTGGAGAGTGGTGGTGGGCTAGCACAAGGAACAGATTTTTGGTGAACATGAACCTGAGAAGGGGCTGAAAAGGAACTTTGGGGTAGCTTGTTGAAGGTGACAGGAACATGGGGTTTCAGGTGGACAGGATTGGACAGACCATACGACTGGGATTTAGACGGCTGAGGTGACATCAGAGCTGAAGGCGAGACAGCCCTCCGTACCTCCTTGTCAACAGATTCTATAGGGTTATTCATCTCTGAGAAAGAACAAATAAGACACAAAGACACACAGTAAACACACACAAAGAGACGTTCTTTTAAAATAAAGTTAATAAGTTTGATCTTTGTTTGTGTTGATGAAGGCTGGCATGAATTTTAGATACCTTTCAAATCATTTGAAAATGCATTGATGATTATTTATCTGCAATTAGATTGAAAGAAGGCAAAGATATCTATCCACAGAATGAATTGCATGTACAGTGTAAAAGTTCTTGATGCAATAGAATAGAACTATCTAGGTTATGGATGTAAAAATGAGAGGGGGATTTAATGTTTCTGGGTCAGATGCAGTAGCAGGGTTTGTCCACATGAGGGGAACTTTGCATCAGTCAAAGGTGTGTTTTTATACAACTTGTTTAAGCAGATAAAAACCCCAGAAGAAAACAAGTTTAAATGACCATGTATGATGTGCATGTGTGTGGCCTGACCTTTGTCGGTGGACTCGGCAGTTTTGCTGTTGTTTGAATTCTTCATCTCTGGTTCCTCCTGATGACAAAGATCAACACAACCAGTTGTTATGATTAGTCGGCTCCAAATGTGTGGTAAAGTCCTGTTCATACAGGGTATACAGTCATTGAACGTCCATTCTAGTCCTATAAACCTGTATTGCTAGAGAACTAAATCTCAATATTATATATTAAATGTATTGTCATTGCATGCTGCAAGCTAAATGGTAAATGGACTAGATATTTTCTAGTCTTCTGACTAATCAAAGCTCTTTTACACCCTAGGTCACACCTACACATTCACACACTGATGGCAGAGGTTTCTATGTAAAGTGACCATCAGAAATAAGTAATCCCATTCAAAAACATTCATACGCAGTCGCCGAAGCAGCGGGAGAAATTTGTGGTTAAGTGTCTCGCCCAAGCACGCATCGGACATGTGGCTGGAGCTGGGGATTGAAACTCTAACCTTCCTGTTGAGAGACGACGACTCTACCAACTGAGACACAGCCGCCCCACGGATACAAACCAGTCGCTCTCTCTCTCACACAGACGCACAAACACACATTACCTTCTTGACTGTAGTCTCGTTCAGGGAGTTGTCTTTATAAATCTTCTGTTTCTGTATGGCCACAGAGATCCAGCTTGGGGAATCAGGTTCACTAGAAACACCAGGAGTGGAAGCTGGGTCTGGATCAATTAGACAGCAAAAAGACTGTTACACTAGGCGCTAAATCAGTGGGCTAAAAACTCTTTCTTTTTTCTTATCTTATTTAGCTCTCATTTTGGGTGAGGAGATCACATACTTTTGATCTTGAGCTTCACGCTCAGCCAGGCCAGCATAGCATTTACATCAGTTAAGGCCAGGCTGAGAAATGTATGTCTCTATCCTCCAGTAGAGCAGGTTCTCTCTTGTGAAATGATTGAACATCCTTTTAAGGTACCACATGTAGAGCGTCTTCAGTCAACAGATCAGCTGCTATGATCTATGTAAAGGATCCTTTACTTCATGTTTATTTGTAGAGGGACAAGTATGGAGCCCGTTTCCACACACTACAACATTTAAAGCCTAAGCTAATTTGCAATGCCCGTCTGTAGATGGGCCTTGAATGATGAATTCTTTCTGATAATACTTTATGCAAATGCTGATGATTTACTTTTGAATTCTTAGAAATTTGAATTCCTAAACCTTTAAGGTCATAAATTGATAACTTACTTCTAAAATGTTATAATCCCACTGCTAGTGGGATCCAACACTCCCTGACAAGGGGTCCCCAATTCTAGCCCTTTCATGAACTAGCCCATTTATTCATGTGTGGACTGATAACCTCTGGTGAGCATCAGTGATGCTTGGTTCATATGACGGCATCATCTCCCTATGGTTCGGCCAAGTTGTATTCTTAATCTCAATTGTTTAGATAGCATAGGCTCATTTTAACTAACTGGACACAGGGTTCCCTTCATGTAACATTGGTTATACTCCAATTTTTGATGCTTGAAAAAAAAAGCTCTCTACTTTTCATTGAAAACCTAAAGATATTTTTAATATTTGTAAAATGTGTGTCTTTCAGTGGGAATATTCCTGGTAAGATAAATGTTAAGTAAAAATGACATGCAAAAATGATTTGATTTATAATCAGATATCCCATTTGAAATAATATTCATTTTCTCCTTGTATAGAGTAAAGAAGGTGATTTTGAAGTACTTAATGGATTCATTGTATCTTTTTTTAAATTGTACAGAAAAAATAAACAAAGCAGGGAAAAATGAAGACTTGTACACGTTGTCTTAAGAAAAGTCGTTCATTTAATACACACCTGAGATGTGCTTGATTTTTGCTCCTCGGTCTCCATGTAGGTCTGGTTTCTTGGGGAGCGCTGGTTTGTTGCTTGGTGGCTTTGCACTGATTGGCTGTGTCAAGTCAGTTTGACTGCTGTAAGGCTGAGCTGGGGCCTCAAAGGAATGCTAAATAAAAAGTCAAAGATATAAAATCAAAGTTCAGTACCTAATATTTCTTAAATGTGTAACAACGTTTTGGCCTCTTGGGAGTTGCAGGTAAAAGCTGTAAACAAATCACTGTCACTGACACAGTTCTGGGCTCAAAAACAAAAGGCCCAAAAGTTATTTGGTAAAACAATGAGGGCAACTCAACAAGAAGTGTTGCGACTTCCTGGCCAGCCCTGCTTTTGGGGCCTTTGATTAAGATGTGCATTACCGGCGGCTGACCACAAGATGCACCTTAGCCCGTTTTTAGGGTTAATGCCAGAACCATCAAGTAGCACTGGCAGAAGTAAGATGGGTTTCAAACAACATACATAGAGTCAAAAAAAAAGTGTTGGTTTTTACCTGTGAATTTTGCTCCTCTGAACTAAAGCGGTGCAGCACTGGCGTCTTTCTCAACCACACTCCAAATGGATTGTTGTTGTTTCCCTTTAATAAGGCCGGGACCGCTGTAGGAGGAAGGATGGAACAGCTCATCTGTGGTTTAACTTTAATCTAACTCCATCATCAAGCCAACCTAATGTGACGTGGCAAATTACTCTGATTGCTTTAGCAAAAGTACAAGAGAAGATATAACTTAAAATGACACAGTTAATTGAATAGATCAACGAAAAGCCAAGATTCCAAATAAAAAAAAATATTCATGATCTACGCTTGAACATGCCCAGTGTTCTTACGTTCTGTGCTTGCAGGAGCCGCGGGGGCGCAGACAGATGCAGAGGAGGGAGGAGTTAAATTGTCTTTGGCACCTTCTACAGAGAGTGATGGGAAGTGAAATTTGGTCTGATAGGAACCACTGGATGGCTTTTTGACTGTTTCCTCCTCAGAAGCTGCAGGTGGAGCAACATCATGCGGAGACAAAGGTGTTTCTTCTTTGACTTTTTTCACAGTGTCATCTGGTTCTTTTTTTGGAAATGCTGTAGCACAAGAAGGTACTTCAGAATCCTGTTTACAGTCGCTAGTTTCCTCTGAGCTTGGTGAAAGACGATGGATGTGGAGCATGGTTCTGCCTGTGTTACTGGTAGTGCTGGTTCCACTCTCTTGGGACTGTGTCTCATGCTGCGGCTCTGGAAAGGAAAAAGAAGCCTTCGAGAAAGTCTGAGACTGCTCTGCGGCTTCAGTTTTTTCATGTTCCATTTGCATCATGTTTTTAGTGGATACCTTAACACCTTCCTGCTCTACATCTTGTTCAGTGGGATCTGAACCAGGTTTGTTCGGTTCAACATCTTCCTCTTTGACTTCTGCGTTTGGTTTTAAGTGGTCCCCTTCCACTTCCCTTTCTTCCCCGATGACACTTTCCTCAACACAGCTTTCAATCTCATCCACTATGGCCTGATCAGCCAGTTCTAAAGGGAGTTCATTCTTGTTCCTGACTTGTGCGGCTAACACCGTATCATCTTCAACCACCATGTCTTCACCTTCATCCATGTTCTGCATTGCATTGGTGATTTCAACCTCTTCCACGGCTGCATCAGGTAACACCTCTGTCACCTCTTCTGAACCTTGCCTTTCATCTTCTTTTGTTTCATCTTCCTCAGTCGTATCTTTATTCACCTCCACCTCTTCAACGCCTTCTTTTCTATTATCTCTTCTCCCTTCCTCCACCTCTGGCGACTTCTCGAGCTTAAATGTGTCCTCGCCTCCTTCGCTCTCTTCTGGTTCTACTCCTCTCTCTTCTTGTGCCTGGTTGATCCTGTTATCTGTAATCATATCATTCTGTTCCTCCGGTTGGACTTCCTCTCCCTCCTCATACTCTCCTTCCTCTTCTGGCTGGAAGACATGGCAGAGAGAAAAAATAGGTAGACATTTGAGTATAGCAAATAAGCATCAAGGAAGAGACATACACAATGAGATTTTACAAATTCTAAATGCTCTATGGTGTGATTATATTTTTTCCCTAATGGTTTCTTCTATAATGAACCTTGTTGCCAAATTGAGTAGGAAAATTAGCCTCATATTTTTGAAGAATTTCTCAAAATCCAATAACAACACTGATGCAAACAGGGTTATTTTAAGAGCGAAAAAAAATATATAGATAATGAATTGAATTATGAAGCATATTACTTCAAATATATCAAATAAACAGTACATACACAATGTTGACTCAATTTTTCCACAATTAAGTCTTCTTCTTTCTCCTCTGCTGCTTCCTCCTTGTCGTTAAGCATGGCCTCACTTTGAACATCTTGACAGGAACGAGTGTTCCTGCTCAAAGTGGAAACATCCTCCTCTTCTGTGGTGGTCTGATCTGGCTTGAGAGATCCAGCAGGATCAGCCTGATAAACGACAGGTTCTCCCCTCTCCTCCTTCAACTCCTGTGCTTTTTCTCCATCTTCTCTTTCCTTTACATTCACCCCTTTTTTTAGTTCCACCACAATTCCTTCAGTATGATTGCCAAGCGAGGAAGACGGAAGGGGAGTTTTCAAAGTGTCCAGCACCTCCTCTAACAAAAGGACCTCCTCTTCGCTGTTTTGCTGGTCTGTATCTTCTTCTCCTGTTAGTGACAAGTTGCTTTTCACCTCCTCGGCTCTATGGGGGATACCTGGAGGGTCCGGCAAGAACTCTCTCACACAAGAAGGAGTCATTGCTCTAGAAGAAGATATCAAAATATCATATTCACAGAAGATAAAAACAAATTAATTCAAGGAGGAGATGCCAAGAAGGAATTTAGAATAAGGAGAATAAAAGAGGAAGGTAAATAAAATCTTATCACCTGGGACTGTCCAGAGAGGAAGCTGCCAAGCCAAGCTTGTCAGAGGGAATAGGCTGGACGTCTGGTGCTTTCTCCACTAAGAGACATGGGTCAGGACAAGGGGAAGAATCCATGTCTACAGAAATGTGTTTTAGTTCTGATTCATCCTCTCCCTTATCACAGTCCTCCTTATATGTTAAAAGGGGCTGTGTTTGCCCCCCCTCTTCATTATCTTCATCTTCTCTCTGTAGCTGTGGTTTCAGCTCATCACCATGTACAACTAAATCGTAGAAAAGCACAAATATATCAAGGTGTGTGTGTGTGTGTATATATATATATACACACACTGTATATATATATTGATACATTGATTGATTAATAATCAAATTTCCCTCAATGCATTCAAAAATAAAAATTACGAAAGATTATTAGGTCCAGATTTCGTGATTAAAGTCATAAACTTATCAGAATAAAGTTCTTATTTTGTCTACAGTTATATCAGAGGAGCAGCAGACTTCTGTTCCAAAATGACAAACGTTGAGCATTTTGTGGAGTTATACTTCAGCAAAGGTTTCACAAATAAGGAAATACTTCATTGTGTATTCTGTATCACAGATTGAGTATTAACTGACCTGCTTGACCTCTTGTGAAGAGGTCTCCAAATATCCCATTAGTTGTGTTAGTTGGGCTTTACTTATGCAGATATGAAACCACACATTCTTTTGGCACATCAGCATCACATTGTCATAAGTATCAGGACCCTGAAAAGATACTGCAAGAAACTGGGGCTTTGCCAAAGAAAGAACCACACTGACTCTGAGGAAAGTGTGTGGCAGAGCAAAAGGCTTTGAGGGTTCCCCTTTCATCATTTTTGTGCAGGCTGACGGCTGCTCTTCTGATACAACCTTTTAGTATAATAATTTTAACCACAGCCTAAATCAAATCGATTTCCGAATTTCTTACCGTAAAATAATGACTTTATTCTTGTACATTCCCGAGATTTAAGTTGCAAATTGAATTAACCTCTTAAATATATATTTTTTAACGGGGCCATAATACTCCGTCGTACAAAATAGCTTAAATCAAGACTTCATTTAAAAAGGGCAACTTTTCTTTCAAGTTCACATTGAAAATATAAAAACTATTCATTACAATTTGGCATTTCAAGTAGGTAGATCATAAAATAATAATTTTAATTTGATTGATAACTTAATTAAACAGTTTTATTTGCTTGTTAATTTCAGTTAGGTATAACACAATCATAAAGAAATCAGGCACTTAACATTTCCTACATGCAGAGTAGGAGAAGAACGCAGATAATATAAGATAATAAACAACAAATGTTTACTGACCTTCTGTTGTCACATGCTGTTCGAGCTTCCTCGAAGCGTTCAGTATCTGTTTCACCACAGATTCTCCATCTGCTTTTACGTCCAGCCTCTGCATGGACACAAGGAATGAGCAATGATTCTGAACTCCTCAATATTTCAGTGTTATTTGTATGTATCCTTTATTAGCATTAGCATCAGGACCCAGAAACGATACTGTTAGAAACTGGGGCTAGCCGCTTCACCATCATCACATGTCCTGCTTGAGTGAAACTTAGCGGAGAACACTGGTTTCCTGGCTGACCATATGATCTCACACTTTGGTTGGACAAAAGCTGCATTGACATAAGATGTAAAATAAGCATCCCTGTCTATAAAAGGACCAGTGGATATTCTAAATAATTCAAGTTTGACTTAAACTTTCTACATAAAAGATTCATCACATTCAAAGGTGTCAAAGTATGAACATTTGACTTCCATGTTGTAATGAACAAAGAAACAAAGAAAATGAGACATTCTTAATGAACACAAATGGTCATTTGTATTCTCTGTAATTGATGTATAAATGGGTGTATGAATTGTAAATGCTCTCGTTATTGTTTCTATACATATGTTGGTCTTACAATGAGAGGTTTCCTCCTGTAACAAGCTTTGTGCCTCAGCCCCAGTTTGTGTTTGGCAGCAGAGTTATCCAGACAGCCGTAGGAACTGGCCGGCTGACTGAAGTCCCCTGGAACCACGAGAGGGCTCACAGCTCTACTGGAGGCGGCACAGGACAGCTGGGAAGAGAAAGAGAAAAGACAGAAGATTCGTTTGTTTAAGGTTTCATAAATCTGACAGTAGACGTGAAATAACTCACTCAAACAACCAACGCTCGAACAACTCTGTCTGGACTTTCCTTGTCTACAAGTGTTAAAAAATAAATGGTTGGATCAATCTTTGACTGTTGGGGTTGGAGCGTTAGTTTAAGGGTGGATGTCCACCAAGATGATGAAGAGGAAAGCACAAGAAGAAACCAGTAAACACCTAAGGAGTCCCTGGACGGCTTCACTTTATTCTGTATTTCCTGCTTTCCCCATGTGTGTTCTGCAGTGAGGCCAGCAAATATTCTTTTCATTGTAAAACTAAACAGCACTTCATTTTTCAATGAAGTGCTTCATTTTTCAACAGTAACTCTGTACTCAACTCTGTACTCAGTTTCAGTATATGGGTTTTGAGGCAGAATTTTCAGAATCAAACCACCCAAACATTTACAAACCAAAGCGTCATGGAAAGATAGATATCACTGGAGAGACAATTCAGAAGATCAGGTCTGATCTAATGATTTAGGGGTTGACATTTGTGTTGTGTTTGGACTTGTCTTGGGTCTTGTGCTTGACCTAATCTTCCACTTGTCTCTATCTTATCCCCTTCTCTGTCGTTTCTCTGGCAATAATACTATTAGTCTTGACTCTTTGACCCACTGTGCCTCTGTTGGTGTGCTTTCCAATGGTTTTCTCTGGCAGTCAGCATGTCTGCTTGCATCTGCCTTTGGTTATTGCTTTATAATTTGTCTTTAACCAAGCAAAACACCCTACAAAGCCAAAGCCAATAGTTGAGTTATTGTTCTTTGGGGGTTCGTCATCATTAGCAACATCTCTCAGATTCCACATAGTCACCTGAAATAATAAGAATATACAAATACTGGTAAGTATGGATTTAAAGTTTAAAGTTCATCATTGTTTTTTATATTTTAAGCAGGTTAAATGAAGGATCCTATGGACATGTTGTCCAGCCAAAAATTAAAGTGATGAGATCCAATTTGGTTATAGAAAAACCCCTCCAACTGCTGAAAAAAAATCAACCTTCAATCTTTTCCATAGATTGGGTCTTTACTTCCTAGTGAATGGGATACTTCCAAACAGGGCCAATGAAGTAATCATTGACCCTGATCCCTGTGTGTCTAACATACTTTAAAAGGGATTTTTCAGGTTTTGTATGCATGCATTTTAAGCTGGCCATTTGTGGTTCTTTATAGTTTGAGTATGACTGGCCAGAACTCTCCTAAAATCGCTTAAACAGAACTATCATTAAATGCTCATTTGTCATACTTTACTGACTGTGCGTTTAGCTCACATTTAGCCAGTGAGGCCAGATGGGTAATTGAGGTTTTGAAGAACATTTGTCGTGTCACGAACCTGCACTGCTTTCTCTCTATCATTTTAAATAAATGTGCTGTGAGGGAGCAGAAAGGGGTTTTTAGCTCACATGGGACAACCAGACATACATGTAATTCAGCAGAATGAGAGTTAGAGGATACCGAGTTCATAAATAGTGAAATAAGAGTGACATGGGGGTCAACCTAAAGAGGTGAATTTGCATTAGGGCCTTTTATTTGAAACCAAAGGTGATGTTTTTAAGTGGGACTGCATCATTAGCTGCTCTTACCTCCCTTGCATGAGGGAAAATACTTTCTGGAGGCCTTTATCAATTAGATAACTTAAGGCTTGAGATGAAGAAATTCCCTCTGTCTGCATTGTGGATGTGCTCTTGCTATTTGACATGAGCATCACATATTGGCTATCAAAAGTCGGTCTTCAGCCTTGTTTATGAGAACAGCTATTCAAATACACAATTGGAACCAAAGTTTGTCTTTTTATGTATGGAAAGTAGAATAATTCAATTATTTTTTGGAATGGAGAGATATAATTCCTGCTGCTGCTACAGCTCTGGGTTGCACCAGCTATGCATAACTTCATAGGTAGAATTATTTGAACCTAAAGGTCACATACTATACTTTTCAACCAGTTAAAATAATTCTCAAAGCTCCCCAAAAATAGTCTGTGGAGTTTTCTGCCAAAAATCCACTCTGATCCTGTATTTGATCACGCCTATAAACCCCTGGATTTCAGCCCTGCTCAGAACAGGCTGTTTCTGTAAATGAGCCACGCCACGATTTAACGGTGAGATGACAGACTCAGAGGGCAAAACAAACACCTAGCTGTTGGATTGAAGGTGTTGCACCAGCTATTATAGTTCCACTAAGAGTTGAAACTTAAATCTTAAACCTGGCTCTTAGTACGCGTGAATCCTTTTGAATCCCTCTAGCATTCCCTCTGAAATGTGTGATAACTTTCTTTTGTATTCCCACTTTTCTTTTCCACAAGTGAAGCCGGAGATAATTTCAACCGCCAAATAATAAAGTATTGTTCAATTATCTTATATGTTGTAGTTCATAATTTCACTGTTCGATGTCACCATTATTTTACACTAGATTAAGAATGATTACCTAATCATATTGTTTTGTTACATCTGACAAATATTTTCACTGCTGATTTTTGTTCATGGCAGTTAATGAGAGTTATCTCCAGACGTTAGGCTCTTCAGAGATAATTAAGCACTGTGAGAGGCAACACTGTGTTGATAAAACTGCTTTTCATTGATTGGCCACATGAAGTTAAACTTAATTTCTCTGACAATATTTTGGTAAGTTTGGTCGTTACACTCTACTAGCTAAGATGATCATAACGTTCCTGTGGTGCAAACAAACAATGGAACTACTGAAGTTACAAACTAACAAGTTTCAACGTAGGATTTAGTGTGGACTTTACACCCTGAATGAGGACAGAGCTCATACCTGGTGCAACCGGCCTCCAGGGTTTGGGAGTCTTAAAGTACACTAAACAGAAAAAAGCCCATCACATTTGGATCGGCCTCAGCTTTACTTGTTGTGTGACTTTCTAAAAAGATAAACATGGTAAACATTCTGCAGAACATTATGCTACCGTCACCATTGCATTCATTTAAGCATTTGGTATGAGCACTCAGCACTAGCAGAGTCTCACAGTGATGGTGAAATGGCCTAGAGACTCTTTTAGTAAGAGCTTTAATTTTGTTGCTGAACCCAGTCGAACACTAAACTCTCTGTCCAATCACAACTTTTAGAGTTCTGGAAAGTTAGACGGTAAGAAGAGTGTGTATTAGACTTCCACCAGTTCCATTGTCCCTATAAGTTCAAATCAATGTTATAGTTTCTTTGTAGACATTGTTTTGCTCACATCTGAGCCAGAAGAGTTTGTTATGGTTCACATTTTCTGGGTTTTTTGCCAGCTTGTTTTGGAAATACAAATTCAGCTCCATAGAGTAACAGTTTGATACAACACAGTTAGAGGAGTGCAATGCTGAATAAGTGGAATAGCCTTTTAAGTGTTATTTTTTTTTACCTGGTCATCATCACTGTCTAGTCCCTCCAGGCTATTCAGGCTGTGGCTTTGAACCTTACAAGATGTGACGAGATAAAGAGAAGAGGGTGAGAATAACAGTGTTAGCAGTATTTATCATCTGCAGCAAAAAGGCAGTCAGATGGACTACAGAATTAGACAACATACAGACACAGACAACCAGCCTCACTCACACCTACGGGCAATTTAGAGTCACCAATTGACCTAACAAGCATGTCTTGGCCTTGTCAAACGGGGATTCAAAACCAGGAAGCTCCTTGCTGCAAGGCAACAGCGCTAACCAGTGCACCACAGTGCAGCCCTACAGAACGAGCCTCTATTCAACAATATGTATTACCATGACTGTATGAAGTGTCCTATATTCTGGAGGACTACAGGGCAGGCCATCATCTTCAGACATGGTGCCTGTGTCTTCTGTTTTCTTCACACACATGAGGGAGGGTGGAGAGCCCAGTCTTATTGCTTGTTTTAGCTGGAGCTACAGGAAAAACATATAAAAATATGCATGTGAGTGTGTCATCTGTGTTTGGATACTTTAACCTGAAGGAGAATAACAAAAACTGGAAACACAGCCAAACATGCAGGATGTGGAGAAGTGCAAACGTCTTAAGAGTCTTAGATATTCATTGACACAAACTTGAATCTACTGTTTGAACTGTATCACAAAAAGACCAGGTATGTTTTTTATTTGCGTTTACCTGTAGTGATTTCACTTTCACGTGAATGCTATCCTGTGATGCCCCAAGAGGCTCGTTGGCTTCTGATGAGTCCGAAACAAAGACAGAGTCGTGTGACAAGGCCTTGCTGCCCAGGCTGATCTTTGATCTTTGGGAAACATGAAGTCAAAGAAATGAACAAATCGAAAAGTGATATTTCAAAGACTCTACATCACATCACGTAATTAAAGAGAAATGTATGTTGACAGGCCCTTTTCTTTTATTTCTTCTGCTTCTTTGGGGAGCATAAAAACAGTCAAACAGAAACATATGAGGGAGAGTAGAGATTAGACATGGCAGGAAGTGACACATTTTGGAAAAACACTGGAAATTAGGACACCCATGGACGAATTCCAGAAACATAACGATAAACAGGAAGCCACAAGGCTTGACTGAGGAAGAATAGGAGATGGATGATAAAGCTTGATCTTCCTTTTTGAATTATCAGTTTCCCTTTCCCCCCCAAGTGTTATTTATCTAAGTGTACAGAAGAACATAAAATGTTTGGTAAATAATATTTACCAAACAAATTAGCTAGAAACCAAATACTGGGCTTAAGGAAAGTGAAAGTTGTAATGTGTCTTCCTAAATGATCTGCCAACAAATTTGTGTAAATTATGTGACTCTTCGTTTTAAGTGACATAATTGACCTTTTCCTTTTTTTCTGACAAGAACAGAATTTTGGGGGGCACAAAAATAGATCTACTCTGAAGTCATAAACCTGGATCACCTTTTACAAATGTGTTAAATGTTTTAAAATGTGCCCTGTACAGTAAAACAACTGTCATAGAATTCAGATGGGTACGTAAGTCAGATCCATTATCGGACCGTTTAGGGATAAACATCAATGTTGACACTACATTTTTTTGTAAAGGTTATTAATGAAAACCTCCCTTATTGTTTAACATGTGTGTCTCTGTATATATTTGTACAGGATCTTACCCAGAGCCCTTATCCCTCTCTGATCGAGTGAGTGTGTTTTTCTCAGATGCTTTGCTGACATTTTCACTTGATTGGCTGGCTCTGAGCCCCACGTCTGCACCACTGGCTGGCAGCTCCTTTTTCTTTTTCCTGGCAAAGAAGTTTTTAAACATCTGGAACTTGGACTTTTTCTTCCCTGTGATTACAAATCAGAGAAGAGAGGAAGAAATACGATGAAAGAAAGCTCTTTACAGCACAAATGAGTGTATCATTACTAATAACTACAACACAAAGACTTGTGTGTGTTTACACAGAGTTTTACATAAAGACAGATACACACACAGCTTAGCTGTAAGTCCTTATCCCGCACTGGTGGATTCAGACAGGGGTCTTAATGTTTTTTTTAAAAAGCATTGCGAAAGTGCCCTGTTGGATGCCCCTGTGGTAGATAAAACATAAAGAAGGTTCCTCCTGGATGTACTCTTAGCACACAAATGTGATACTGGACTTGAGCATAGAGCTCTTCTCTAGTCTTCTGACTACTCAAAGCGCTTTTACACCGCATGTCATATTAACCCATTCAAACACTAATGGCAGTATATAAAGTGACCATCAGAAGTAAGTAATCCCATTCAAACACATGGATACGAAGCAGCAATTCGGGGGAATTTACCAGATCACAGAAACTTCTTATTACTTCTTGAGACTAGTTAAGCTTCATCGGCTTGAAAGTAGTTTAGTTTAGTTTATTGGATTATTTGACAGAGGCCATGCCCAGCACAACTGTTGGGCTGGAGTAGTAATAACACAAAAGTTGCTCAGAGTTAGAGTGGGTCATCTTCTGACTCAAAAACTGGTGGTTAGATTCAAGACTCCTCCTGTCTACAAGTCAAGCACCCTTGTGCAAGACATATTTTGATTTGATTTTGATATACTTTATTAATCCCCGAGGGGAAATTCAGGTTTACACTTTGTTGTTTTATTTTTTTTAGTGACATGCTTCTCACACACATAGGTCCGAATCACACACATGAACAAACAGGACCCGTGGACATGCATTGGTGGAAAGATGTCAGAGTGGGGCTGCTACACATTGCTATGCAGAGAGCGCACCAGAGCAGTTGGGGGTTTGGTGCCTTGCTCAACCTCGGCAGTGCTCAGGAAGTGTCCTGGCACCTCTCCAGCTACCAGACCAACTTCCATATTATGGTCCGCACTGGACTGAACCGACGACCCTCCAGCTCCCCACTTGAGCTAACCTGAGGTTTAAAATGGACTTTTGTAACACAGAACATAGACTAGCCGATACCACCCACAACCCCCTTGATCCCCATAGAGACAGTGTTGAGATGAAGGTGATAAGAAGAGAAAAGTAACTGTGGACTAACTACACTGAGAATTTACCCTCATGGACAATATGCATACTTTACAAGTGACATAACAAATTCTCCTCACACTCACAAGGTTATTTTCCTCCTGCACCCTGCAGAGCACTCTTGAGGATTCTTTCCTTTCTTTAAAGCACACTCTCTAGTTGGAGCTGAACCACAGCTTAAAGTGCCTGAAATCCAAATCTTGTATCAGAGCCAAACTGCTTACATTTCTTAGTCATTTGTAAAAGGCCACATCACAAACAATCGTTGTATTAGATTGTTAGAGACATTAAATTGTATTTAATACCTACAAATAGGCATCATAATAAAGGCCCTGGCACCAAGAGGTTTTAATAAAGCTGCTTCTAAAATACACAAAGTGAATGTAAAACTGGGTAGTGTAAAATTTACCGTGGCTATAATTACGACCCAACCGACCCAACCTGTTTCAATATCAGTTTTTCCCCAATTGAAAAAGTGAAATACACAATACCATACAAAAGCCTTAAAGAGTATCTCCACACATCAAACACATTAGATAACCTTGTCAGCTCACAGCTTTGACACATATGTGTCACAGATATGTGTCAAAGGGACACCATGTTTACCTTCACTCATTATTAAAGGGATACTTCACCCGTTGAAACATAAGTCTGTATTGACATTGGGTCATATATGTAGTAGAAATGTGAAATACATTTTGAAGTTGGTGCCTTCTTGACCTAGAAAAGGCAGAAAGTGTATTTTTGGCTTATGTGGATGAAAGACAGCAACTCCCAGAATGCACAGCAGCGCAGGCCACTCCTACTGAAGATAGGCTGCTCTATTTACAGACATATTTACTTCAACACATACGGCCGTTTCCTCAACTGATTCCAAGATTTCTTCCAGAAGGAATTGGCATCTTGGAAATTCCTGGCAGAAAACAGACTCTATGTCTGTGTCCATAGGCGAAAAGTGAGAGCACCGACACTACCAGTCCACCCCAGCTCGAGCCGGCCCGGGCTCCTCGTCCTCACCGCTGGGTTAGGACAGCAGCTGAGGCATACCCGCCTGTCGGCAGCAGCTGCCTTGCTGCTATATTGCGGCTCGTAGAGATAGCCAAGAAAATCTGATTCGAGCACAAGACCTTCAAAATCACCTTCATCCATATCAGTTTGAAGTTGGAACGTAATTTTTTTGCTATTGTGTGTTCTTATCAGCTTTCTCCACAGAGCCTGTTAGCATAGCTTCCAAGCAATATGGCGGACGTTTAGTTTCGATTCTGGGAGTGAGGTCCCACCCACTGATCTGTGATTGGTCTGTAGCTTCAGTGGTCGAAAATATGAGGAACTAGCGTTGTAGTTTCACCCTGCTAACCGCAACAGCCTCCGATGATGCAAAATGACAAATTTTGCGTCACTGGAAGCTCCTTTTCAGACTCAGAAATACAAAGATTTCCCATCTCAGGGGAAAATGAGAGTGGGATGCGCGACCATTCAAAAATACTACCAGGTTTCTAATGATAGAAAGTTAATGCAAATGGCTGAAGTCTCCCTTTAACATTCAAAGTGCCTCTATTCTTTCAAGTTACAGGAAAACATTAACTGAGGATGTGTCGGAGCTTTTACCTGAGAGCTCTTCCATGACCTCTGCAGGGTCCTGATTGGTCGTTACATCCTGGTGTCCTGATGCCATGGAGATGCAGCCACTCCTGGTTAACGGGGAGAGAGAGAGAGTGAGGATCAGCCTCAACACAACTTTTATGCAATGACAACATAACAAAAACACATTTTGCTACTGAATCATTTCCCGAGCTAAACTCGTCTCATTAAGAGCAAAAACTACGAGTGCATAAATTGGTGCACAAACTTTTTTTCCCTCATTGCACTTCCCAGGCTCTGTAATTTGCTTTATATAACTTACATAGCCTCTATGCCCTATCACTAAATGTCAAACTGAGCGCCTATAGGGTATTGAGGTTCCCTGGTTTACAAAGGGACCATACCAAAGCATAGTGTAATTATTTCCATTAAAAGGTCAACAAATTATATACCTTATCAACAAGTTTAAATAAGTCTCAGAGCTCCCCAGAACATGTCTGTAAAGTTTCTTGTTATAAATCCACTCTGATCCTGTACTCTGACCTTCAAAAGTGGCTTGGTATGGTTTAGTTTTAAAAACCTAAAAAAACAACAAAGGGCATTACAGAGATAGCAAGTTCAGTACATTACTAATATAGTAGTCCCTAAGAATCTACTGAAGCTATTTCAATCATAGTTATCCGGGATGGCAACCACTGGTTTCTCAACTTTGAATATGAACCATAGACATCAGCATTTGGCCACAACAATGTTAGTTTTCTAGAGCAAGAAATAACCATATTTGGATGAGAGGGTTCTTCTGGAGAGGTGCGAATGGTTGACAAATCACAATTCAGAAAAACTAATTTTATACCTGTAGACAATGTGTCCCTCTGGTGAGGGCTTGACGGCTTTTCAACACATACCAGGTAACTTTAAATAACAAGTCTTCTTATTACAGTCCACCATAATGTCTACGAGGGAAAGCCAACAACCATCCTGACTTGCATGAACCAGCCAACATGTAAAAAGAAATGAGCTCACAAGCTATAGGTAAAACTATCAATACAAACACACCAGAATTACGTTCACCTAAAACGCATGTGTACAGGATACTTGAAGGCCAGTAAATTCCATTAACAACATAGAAAGCCATACTTTTTTTCTGATTTATACATGAAAAGTATAATAATAAAATAAATAAAGCTCAAGTCCAGTCACAATTTACCAAAAAGGCTGAGTAACACAAACATCCAAACTATCAGCCAATGAGGAACATATGATATAGTTAAGGGGCATGACATTCAGCCGCTCCCTTGCATTGTTAGAGAACGGATCCCTCTGAACTTACTGGTATTGTGTATCATAAAATAAATCATCTCACACCATTATTTGCTATTCAGTTTGCTACTTCAGATGGCTATGGCATATCATTTGTTTTTCAATATCTTTCATTTGTTTTTTTGCCAATGACACGGCTGCTCAGCAAGCCGTTCTTGTTGTTTAACAAAACTGTCAAACTATATATATTTTTTGTCAACGACATGTGTAAATGTGAGTGACTTTAAATACTTCCAGTATACTGTTTGCATCCTGGTTCAAAGCTGAGCCAAAGTGTTAATGAACCGAGGGAGCTTGAAGATCAACAATTCCATTAGAATATGTCTCTATGATTAATAAACAATAAATTATTAAAGTTTTTCAGGATTAAGTCATACAGTGGGTAACCTGGCCATGGATGCATTGGGGCCCACATCCTAATGAACTCGACTCCTTGAAGGAGAGTAAAAGAAGGAAGTGTGCTGAGGACTTTGAGGTGAACAGGTCTACTACAGGCTGTGCTGTATTATGTCATAATTAAAAAATAATTCTCCCCATATATGAACTTGTTTTGCAACCTGTCAACCAAAATTTAAAAGGAGACCCCTAAAAAATATGTTTCACTGAAGGTCACTGGTAGGCCCTATGCCCTACACCATCTCAGGTCAAATATGTTTTTGTTGTTTTTGATACCTGACTTGCATTTGTGCACACAGATTGTATCCAGGGCTAAGAACATCCTCTGATGGTCATGAACAGTGGAATTGAAAAGCAAGTTACATTGTTTTTTTTTCATTTTGCAATGTACTATTTCTCACAATTGCTCATTATTTTTGCCTTAGTTTAGATTATCCCTCTACAGATTTGTATGGTCTGCAGTGAAAAAAACTTCCGGGCAAAGCTTCGGCTCTTTTTGGTTTTACCAAATGTGTGTACCTGTGAACTAGACAGAGTGAGAGTCTGTGAGTGTGTACTGACCTGTTTATATAATGGATTAGCAAACAGAAGAATTCCGAACACTAGGAGATGTGCCTTTTTTAGACGGATGATATAACCTTGTTACCACCCACAGTGAGCAAGAGCATTGACTAACAGAGTGAAGATAAACATTTACATTTGGACACTTCCCAGACCTTTACTATGGGAAAGAATGATAGCAACACACACACATATGCACACACACACACACATTTAATTTCTCATATCTGTCTATTTCTGTCTATCGTAGTGTTGCTTGTTTCCCTTGTGTGTTTTTGTCTTAATGTTTCCTAGTTTAGTCTTTAGTGTTTCCTGTTTTAATTTTGTAAAGTTTATTTTATTTTGTAAAGTTTCTATTGTGTTTTATATTGTAGTTCTTTTCCCCAGTGTTTCTTGTCTTGTATTTTCTTCATGCCTCTGTGATTTCCCTCCAAACCTGATTGCCCTCATTGTGTTCACCTGTGTCATTTGTCTCACTCATTTGTCTGATTTCCCCATGTCTATTTAGTCTCAGTGTTCCTTCCCTCTTGTCCGATCATTGTTAAGTTTCAGTCTGTCGGTTGTTGGTTGTCAGTCTTTGTCAGATTTTTCCCCAGAGTCAGATCTTCTCTGTGGTTTCCTTGTGGCTTGTGGATTTTTTCAGTTTTGCCTTTTTGTTTAAAATAAATGACTTTGATTTTCTGCAATTGGGTCAACCTCCTATGTTTTTTCCACACTGGAACGTGACCAATGATATGACCAAAAATGGACCCAGCAGAACCTTTGGACAGAATGGATTTTTTTTGGTAGGGTACAATATATCCAAGGCATTTTTCGCATGGCCTCCTTGGAAATCAGGAGCACTGCTAAGATTGAGCAGTCTCCTTTGACTAGTCCCCGCCTGGCCATTTTTTCTGGTAGCTGTGGAGGCTAAAGAAGGAGAAGTGGCCCAACGCCATTTTCTGCCCAACGCCTCAGAGTCATCGCTCCCAAGCGCGGCAGAGGCATCGCTGCCTGGAGAGTCATCGCTTCCCAGCCCCCCAGTGATTCTGCCCCTGTGCTCCCCAGTGCCCCAGTGTTTCTGTTCCTGCAGAGCGCCGTCTGCCACCAGTTACGGTGGAGCGCCATCTGCTTCCAGTCTATGCAGAGCGCATTCTGCCACCAATTACGGTGGAGTGCCATCTGCTTCCAGTCCCGGCAGAGCGTCGTCTGCCACCAGTTACGGTGGAGCACCATCTGCTCCCTGTTCCTGCAGAGCGCCGTCTGCCACCAGTTCCGGTGGAGCGCTGTCTGCCGCCTTTGCCAGCTAAGCGACTCCGGGCCCCCTGTGCCTGCTGAATGCCATCAGCCCCTTGTGTCTGTGTCTGATAAGCCTTGTCTGTCTCCTGTTCCTGTGCCTGCTGAGCTCCGTCAGCCCCCTGTGCCTGCTGAGAGACTCCAGCAGGCACCCTTCTAATAAGGTGTGCCCTAGAAACAGCTTACAGTAGCTATATCATAAAATACTGTAGTATTGATAATACTGTTACTGTTATTTGTCCAAACTTTTGACTGGTAGTGTATATATGTTTCTACATATTTATCTTCATGTACTGCTCTTTTTCAGAATGGTAAATGGACTTAAGCTCTTTTCAAGTCGTGTGACTACTCAAAGCGCTTCAACACCACAGGTCACACCTACACATTCACACACTAAAGGCAGAGGTTACTAACTAATCCCATTCAGACACATACAAACTCTGCCAACGAAGCAGCGGGAGCAACTTGGGGTTAAGTGTCTAGCTGCAGGAGTGGTGGATCGAACTCTTTAACTTCCGGTTGAAAGAAGTGTTAAGGGTGTTAAAATTCAATAAATGCATGTGATGCTGATGTTGTAAAATCTATGAGTAATCCTGTTTAATACTTGTGATCTCAAAACCAATCATAATAATCGTGATTATGATTTTTGAAACTATAAAAACAAATTCACACCACTTCTGTCAAATTACACCCGTACAAGCCCCACTAAACTGGTAAACCACATCAATAAGGGATCTAAGTATCAGAGAATGACAACAATTAATCAGCAGCAGAGACAGAGCCTAAGATCTAAGAAATCAATTGAGTGCAACAGCTTTAAATTGAGATTTTATATTTGACTTTTAATAAAGCACCAGCACTTAAATGTTGTTGTTTTTTGACACAGTTACAGTCAGTATAACTGAGACTAGTTCAAGACCTCTTGTAATGCACCCTCCTTTACATAACATGATTAAAATACATTTACGACTCCTTGTGAAGCTTTGACAAAACAATACTCTTGGTTGTGCGGCTGTGCACAGTAAAAGCAGGGCTAAACCTAAGTCATGTGAGAGCTGTTAGAGAAGAATGAGCTTACAGTCTTTAAGAATAATATTCTCTTCTACTGCTGCACCCTTAAAGTTCCTGTTAGGAGTTTCTGGAGCTTTTATAAAACAGACTAGAATTAATATTGTTTCCTTTTACTACAAAGCAAGCGTGATCAACAGCATTAAGGATGAATATTTCTATAGTTTGACATCGAGTGCCTCTGGCTTTTATTGTATTTATACTGGTGTCAGATGAGGTGATTAACAGCACACAGAAGAAACAGCCTGTTTTTTAATCATTTTCCGCAGGAAAGGCTCACAGTCATATGATTGACTGTTAAAGAAAGCAAGACAAGATTTTTCATCAGATAAAAAAAATGTATCTTAATAGCTGTTTTCACTCAATCAAAAGCTGTCTCATCTGAACATCTGCCTCGGGCATCCAGCCAGCAGTCCTTGTGACTATAGCAGCAACTGCACACTCAGATTTCTATGTACTCAAGTGAAGGGCTGTACTTGTGATATCTGATAGACTTTTAATATAGATTAGTTATGTAAAAGACTCCTTTTGAAATAGACGGATTCTCACTTATTCGTGCTGACAGGAACGAAGGCTCGGGAAAACAAGGGGGGGAGGCTTCTGTGTTTATATAAATGAGCGGTGGTGCCGTCAAAATTCAATCAAGCATGTAATATGTAACAGTTACTTTGAACTGCTGAGCATTGGATTAAGATCTTTTTACCTCCCTCTGGAATTTGGCAACATTCTGTTATTTGTTGTTTATGTCCCACCCAGCGGCAAAGCATGGCGTGCTGCTGCCTCAATAGCGGAGTGTGTTTGTAATTTACAACAACAATTCCCAAATGCCCCTGCCATTGTTCTTGGAGACCTAAATTCCTGCAACCTAGAGAAAACGCTTCCAGGTTTTCAACAGGTTGTAAAATGTGGAACAAGGAAGGAAAACACACTGGATAAGTGCTACATAAACATCAGCAATGCATATCAATCCAGAAGCAAACCACCAATATCTAACTCTGACCATAATGTGGTGTATCTCATCCCAACGTATCTAACCAAACTGAAAAGCAATACACCTCAGATCAAGGAGCTAAGACAATGGACCCAGGAGAGCAAGGATGCTTTGGGAGCCTGCTTTGACTGCACTAACTGGGAGGTGCTGAGAGAGGTCTTTGGATTCTGCATGTACTGGGACAACAGACTACATCAATCATCCCCACAAGAACAGTTAAATTGTACCCTAACAACAAAACCTACATAACAAAAGACATTAAACATATAATGAACCAGAGGAAATTAGCTTTTAAAAAAAAGGACTCATCAGAACTACAAATGAGAGACAAGGAAGTGAGAGGTAAAATCAAGAAGGCAAAAGACGCACACAAGAGACACCTGGAAGAGGCTTTTAATGATGGTAATCTCAGGAAAATGTAGGAGAACATGAAAAATATGGCAGGTATGCCAAGAAAACAACACAAGTCATTTGTAACAAATGATGAGCTTGCCTCTGCTGTAGAGCTGAACACTTTCTTCACAAGGTTTGAGGTCCTTAAAACTGGAGAGAGCTGCAGTGATGTGTTGAGGTCAGTACATGTGCAGACTGATGACAGGGTAGAAATCTCAGTGTGTCAGGTGTCCAATGCCTTTCGACGCATTAACGTACGTAAGTCCACTGGCCCCAACAACATCAGTGCCTCTGTGTTGAAAAACTACAGTAAGGAACTTGCCCCAGTGTGGCAGCCCATGTTCCAGACCTCACTGGACACACACACTGTCCCCACCGCCTGCAAAACCTCACACATAATACCACAAAGAAAGCATGCCCGAAGGAATTCAATGACTTCCAGCCTGTAGCTTTAACCTCGGTTTTAATGAAGTCAAAAAATCATCCCTGACATGGTCTCTCAGTCTGTACAGGACAGTTTGGACCCCTACCAGTTTGACTAGTAGGGGTCCAGCACTGAAGATGCTGTAGCCACCCTCATGCACCTTGTCTCAAAGCATCTGGACACTCAAAAAAGTAAACCTTATGCTAGAGTATTATTCATTGACCGCTCATCCACATTCAATACAATTCAACCACACATGTTGCTCTCCAAAAATGCATCAGTTGGAGATGAATCCTTATTTCATTCATTGGTACCACTCCTTCCTCATCAACAGACAGCAGTGGGTGTAAATGACACATACTCCCCCCTGGTCACAACGAGTAGCGACGCTCCACAAGGATGTGTCAGCTCACCATTGTTGTTCACCATCTACACCAATGACTGTGTTACCAGTGTGCCAAATCACCATCTCGTCAAATTCTCAGATGATACTGCATTAATAGCACTGATGACAGAGGAGGAGCAGCCAGAACTCTACCAGGACAGTGTGGACAGACTGGTCGTGTGGTGTGAACAGTATGCCCTGATATTAAATACCATCAAAACAGAGGAGGGTATCGTTGGTAACACACAGGATGCACCTCCTCCAGTCATCATTCAAGATAGGCATATTAGATGAACAGTGCTCATCTTTTAAATATCTGGGAGTGTGTGTAGGCAGTGCTCTTTCCTGGACACACCATGTGGATTACCTCTGTGACAAGGTCCAACAGAGAGAGAACAGATCATTCGGAGCCAGTGAGACGATCTTACACATATTCTTCTGCTCCACCATCCAAAGTGTCCTGCAGTACGGAGGCCCAGTCTGGTTCTGCAGCCTCTCAATCCGGTTAAAGTCTAGGCCACCAGCACCACTACGCTCTGCTCTGGTCCAAATACGCCGTGAGTCTATTTTCGACGGACCACAACATAATAGGTCAACTTTTAGTTGTGTCGAGTAAATTTGCTAAACTTATCTTTGTGGAGTAAAATACTGTTAATTGAATCAAGGTCTACTGCTTGTTCCCCTCCGACTTTATGAGCAGCTTCATGACCACATAGCCCCGCCCCCTTCTGGTGGCAGTATTTATGTCAGTGTTTACAATGATAGGCTATGTGCTGAAATAGCTTGGCTGGGTGCCACTTGAGCCCACTGCAGTAAGGATTAGCATCTCCATTACAACGGGTCAACTCGCTGAAGGTGTGTTTAAAAGGATGTCTTGCTCGTCTTGGACTTAAGTCCAAGGTGATTGAAAAAAGCCAGCTGTGGCTGTGACTCGTGGTCAAAGCAGCATCTGTAAATACTGTTACAAAATCATTGCTAATTGTAGCTATGCTAAACTTCAGTTAATACAATTATAAAGACATTTAAATTCCAGAAAGTTCTTTACAATAAAACTCCCTAGTTATGATGTTTTTTAAAATACCTTTCTTATGATTCAGGACATGGAGTGTTTTCATCAGTAAGAAATTAACACAACTTCGGATGTCTTAAAAAACAAAACAAAGGACAGCAACAAAACTTCAAACCACTGCAGTTTCACTTTGGAGCTGTAACGTACTGAGAACTGAACAAACAGTGACTTGTAAAAACATCTTTCTCCAGTCTACTAAAGTGAAGACAGTGACATTTAAAACATCTCATATACGCTCATATGAACTATATGTTTATAATCCTGGCTCTCAGTAGAGGTTTAGTTGCAGCTAAATTAGGACATATGGCTGCATTGGAAAGAAAACCTAACCAGCCTCAACATAATAAACTAAAATAAACCTGTTTACAAGGAGAAAAAGAGCATGTGCAGTAGTTGAAACATTTCCCTTCATTGTATTATATATAGCCTACTGATTGAATACTATAAGCCTCCATAATTATTTATACTGTACATCGTTACACAATGCTACCAGGTAAAATAAAGTGGCTGGTAAAACACAGCCACAGTGACAGGGTGAGAGTGAGGGGCTGGACATGAAAAAGAGACTGAGCAGTCGGAAACTTTTAATGTGCAAGGGCAGGGTAGGTAATAAGTAAAACAATATAAAATCTTCAAACAATCTGAAAAGTAATTCTCTAATATTGATTGAATATTGATACACTCCTACAGAAAAGAGAAAATACATTAACTTTTCAACTTAACATATGTTAGGATGTAATGAAACCTTATACCCACCTAGCTGAGCAACATTACATGCGGTACACACATAGAAGAATCTTGAGAACAGACGGAACAATTTCTGACACTAAAACTACTAACATGGTTTCTGGTTTTGAGACATTCAAGATAGATTAAATAATAGTAACGTTGTTTAATTACGGTGCGTTGTAACTGATAAGTCCTTTGTGTGAATGTGAGTGGAGTGGGGATTGGAGGTGTGCCGCTGGAGGAGAGCGGAGGCTTCAGTAAGGTTGAGGTGTCGCCATGCTGGTGCTCAAGGGCAACATCCACTGGATCAAAAAGTGGCACATTCTTCCTTTAACTTTTATGTAATTTTCAAAAAAGAATAAACAGCATTTCATCCTGGTTAACAGATGCTCTTAATGGAACCTCTTTAATATGACTATAGGTATATTATATCTGCAAATAGAAATCATGCTCAGTATGTGTCACCACTATAAGCTTAAATAGATGCTGAAATAAAAGGTTAAACAACAAACAATAAGTACTTCTCTAATATTACATTTTCCCATTTTGTATATAAAGCTATAAAATAGAAGTTTATATTCAAGCTAAATTGGCCAACTGCAAACTGTCACTGATCATCAAATGCTTGCATGAAGACACAGTCTCATGTTAATCATTCTTTCTGTCGGAACAGGGTGACTAGTGGACCCGCAACAGCCTGTTGCAGCTAATCACGCTAATAAGTAGGAAGCTTATCTACCAACAGTCACTACAGCTCTAAGTATTTATGTGTGGCTGCAAGGTGATGTAAGGGTTAAACCAGTGACTCCCTGCAACTATATCCTGTCAGACACAAACAGGATAATGAGTCAATACTAAACCAGACTGAAATGATGGATTGTTGCTGTTCAGAACATTGCGATTTGACTTGTTTTAATTGTTCAGTAGAGAAAATTAAATGTGTTTATCAAATGACGAGTCAGATTTCAAGTTAAGGCTCATAGATTTACTTCTAAAAAAAATTTGCTCTGCCATCTAATATACTATCCCAGTACACAAATAAGTATCATCTCAGTGCTGAGGCAACTGCAAGAAAAAAAGCCTCTGTAAGTAAAAACCACGAGTCACAGTGACCATCAGACCCTTCAAAGTGTGTTTCCTCGGCTGTGGCTAATTTCAGAAACCAGGTTTGTTCAAATTTGCTTCCTGAATCTCTCTCTCTTCCTTCAGTGCAGGAAGGATGTCAGACACCTTGGAAATTGAATAAATCAGTCACTTAAACTGACATAGAGTGGCTTCATTTCAGAGAGGGACGGATCATTGGTGTTAACTACATAACAAAGATGAGAGAGAAAGTTATAATGCGATTGCGAACACAAGGTCTTTCTGGAAAGCTTAAAAAAACAAATCATAGAAATGTAAAACACATCAAGTTTGGTGCTTCTCCTCCAAATCTGGGTCAATCCAATTACACTAAGTTGACGTTTGGCTTCCAGGCTACGGGGAAGGAAGTGACACACAGGTATGATCGAGCAATACAGCACAGACTGGTGATTACAGGGAAAGAGCAAACGAAACAGAATTTTGTAAAGCATTCACTATAGATCTGTCATACCCTCAAAATAACTAGGAGTTACTAGTGTTCTTGTTTTTAATTAGAAGCCTCTAAAAACAAGAATATGTCATTATAGGAGATCAACTCTGTCTGTTCTAAGATTAGGAGGCCTTTCCGTCTTTCAATATAATTTAAATGACAGATACAGACAACCTATCTAATCAGTGGTTCTATAATAAACTCCTCAAAAGTCGGAAAAGTTATTTCGGTCAATTATTTTGCCGTTTTAACAATACTACTCGGTGTTGTATTATATATTGTTGGTATATTGTTGTATTAGTGGAATGAGCAACACAGCTAAACGTGTGGGTAGTGGGTTTTGGCACATTTCTTTTGGGCACTACCTACACGTTTAGCTGTGTTGCTCATTCCACTAATACACGATCCCTTACAAGTTATACCTCCATTACTTAGATTTTGAGTTCAACACCACTATGACGAAACAGCGGGAGCAACTTGGGGTTAAGTGTCTTGCATAAGGACACCTCGGACATGTTGCTACAGGAGCTAGGGATTGAAACCTCTGACCTCCCGGTTGAGAAACCGACCGACTCTACCAACTGAGCCACAGCCGCTGGAAACACTGTTAAGGTTGAATTTTTCTTTATACATTTTTTTTTAAATCACTGATCCTGATCAATGATTACTTGGTCACACTGAAATAACATTCCTATCCTACTTCTCATACCATGTGACTGATGATGTCAATATAGCTAACAGAGAGATTGAGAGGGATCGATTGTGTGTGTGTGTGTGTGTGTGTGTGTGTGTGTGTGTGTGTGTGTGTGTGTGTGTGTGTGTGTGTGTGTGTGTGTGTGTGTGTGTGTGTGTGTGTGTGTGTGTGTGTGTGTGTGTGTGTGTGTGTGTGTGTGTGCATGTGTTCAGCTCTCTGTTGATAGACCTCAGAGGAATGTTGGTCAGTTTCTCTTCTTAGAAAAAAAAGTGGATGTTGGTATTTCCTGAAACTGCCCTGTGTCTGGACTACATGATAACAAACGAGAAAGGGGCTGGGAGAGCGAGGAAGTCATGGGAAAAGTCAGAGAGACAGTGATAACTGGAAGACATGTTAATGTTTGACAATAAAAGTGTGTACTGAACAATCACATAGTTAGAGCTACAGTTAGACACTCTTTCTTTTTCTTTTTTTTAGATTTCTTTTTGGGCTTTTTGTGCCTTTAATGGAGAGATAGGACAGTGGATAGATCAGGGAGAGAGAGAGTAGGGAATGACATGCAGGAAAGGAGCCATAGGCCGGATTTGAACCTGGGCCGCCCGCTTAGAGGACAATAGCCTCCATACATAGGCGCGCGCACTAACCACTGAGCCACCAGTGTCTTTAAGGAGGTGGGGACAAAGGCATGGGGTCACTTGTGTATTTGAATACACATTTTTAAAATGTTTCAGATTTTTCAATGTGGTTGTTTATATGTTTTTGGTGGTTGTTGTGATTTTTCTACGCTGTGTTATGCTGTCTTCTCACGTGTCAATGATTGTTTGGCTGCTTCACTGGCAAGGTCTGTCTTTCAAAAGAGATCTCAGTGGGACTTCCTGTTAAAATACGGGTAAAATACAAATTCAATAAATAAAAATAGGAAGGCCTATATTACATCCAGTCAAAGTCAATACCTCGCCTTGCCTTGCACTGAGTCAGCCTTTTTTCTGAATTCAGAAGTCTTCATCTACTGAAACATAATGAACACATACAGTTCAGTCCACTTAAAGACAGCCGAGGTAAAGACAGCTATCTGGATTCAGATGTCGATCTCCTCTCGCTCACCCCTGCGGTGCCCTTTTCCTCGTCTTTTTGTAGCCTCTCCCTGTCTCCCATACTCTAAAGTACAACATGCATGAGCTGAACCCGATCTCACACAGCACAGAAAGTGGGAGGAGGTGCTCTGTGGTACTCTGAATTCCAGCTCACATCTGGAAACCATCTTCCCTCGCTCTCTCTCTCTCTCTCTCTCTCTCTCTCGCTCTCTGTCCCTTTGTGCATTCTCTCGGCCCTTTTTTCCAGTCCCTTTTTGTTGTAATGTAAATAGCCTTGTAATCATTCTTCTGCCCTAAGCCTGCTGCACTGGGTCATGTGTGTGTGTGTGAGAGAGTTTACACACAACATAGTCTTCCAAATGCTGGGATCTCTTCTCATTTTGCCTTCTTAGGTCACAGCTAAGGTTGATCGGCTGATAAAACGAACCTATCTTGAACTCGGCTCGCTTACTCGAGCCTTTTTTTACATTGAAATTCTGTCGCAGCCCCCGTAACAAAGCTCTGCCGTCACCCTGCCTATGTACTTTTACATTGAACCAGCAATGTGTTGTAATATTGATGTTCCAGCATTTGATTTACAAAGCGTTACAGCGCTGCAGAAAGGTGAGGCACAACTTGTTAAGAAACAGCACAAGCACACACACACACACATGCCACAACACAAACAAAAACACACACACAAGCACACACACAAACACACACACTGTGTTACAGGGATGTGGTTTCATCTCAGTTACGCCTCCGTTTCTACCCCCTATGTCTGCTAACAGCACAACGACTACACCCCACCATTACCGCTCCTTAACATTACATTGACGGCTAGGCGTAACAGGGGCGGTTAAAACAGAAAGTAGGAGAAACTAGTGTGTGTTTCTTATTGTGCTTATTGAAGCAAGAGCAGGCACACAAGTAGATGAATTTAAACGGAATAATAATGCAACTTTCTGAGTCCATGTTAAATCCAAAGCAAAAAATCTCTCTCGCAAAACATTCTCGTTCCCTTAGTGCCAGCGCCACTTCCTACCTCCTGCCATCTGCGCTCATGTTCAACCAGCAAGGAGCTTTGAAATAGAGAAAGAGACTGACAAATGTGATCTAGTAAATCAACTTGCATAGCGTTTTAAGTCTTGATGGTAGAAGCTGCTAAAGTGAAAAAATCAGAAGTCATTAATCCCGTTCATACACAATTATACTCCACTGACGAAGCAGCAGGAGCAACTTGGGGTTAAGTGTTAGGTCTGGTCTTGGTCTTGGAGCACTCTGGTCTCGGGTATGTCTTGGTCTCGGTGTGTGTGTGGACTACAACACTTTTGTCATGACCATTGTGAAATACCCTGAGTCACAGGTTTACACATCATCATACACCTGCATTACAACATAACCTGGACACTGGCAGCAGCTGGACGCCAGTGTGTTACTATTGTGTTTTTTAAGGAACCTTGGAACTTACTTTCCTGATCTGCTGAGTCAGCGAAATCCATGTAATGTAATTATGGGCTCGCTGGCTAACAATATGCTGCTAAAGCGAGCTATCTAAACCGTTGTCAAATGTGATGTTACACTGTATTGTAAGGAATAATGATGGCATTGTTTGGTGGTTGTGACACAATTGACTGCAGCTGCTTTAAAAAAAAAAAAAAAACACCCTGTGCCTCTGACACTTTGACACTGTGTGTGCATGATCCTATAGTTTGAAAGGATGAAGAGGAATGGTGAATATATCTTCAGATTGAAAAGGTTATAATTTAAAAAAGAGCGACAGATTGCATGAGGGCTGGTAGCCTGCAGACTTTACACATATTATAGCAACAGCAAGTCATATTTTATGTGTAAAGAATATTTATCTTGAATATTTTAAAATGCATTTCCATGTGTACAATAAAAAACATTTTATGTATGAAATTAATAACACACTAAATCATAAGTCTGATATACTCATTGTTAGGGAAATGTTGGAGGGGGCCTAAGAATTTAGATTTCAACTACTAAACATGCAAACAGTAACTAGTGTGCAAATATATCCTAAATAAATCACTTAACACTAAATTCAAGGCAGTTCAGGATTATTATAATCAGGTGCTTTTTCATGAATAAATTTCTTAAAACCAGTTTACAACAAACACAGATTTACAACTAATACCTCATATATCATTAAAAGACAATAAATCTCGAGTTCTAACTTCTTAAAACTTGATTTATGTCGACTTGAGTTTGTGATGGTAAAAGGCATGGATCATTTTATAGTTCAATGTTTTACACTTCTTGGTCTCAGGTCTACATATTGGAAAGTCCCTGAATCCAGAGTTAAATCGTTTGTCCCTTTAAACAGGCTCAGAAACCTTCCCTACATCGCCCCATAAATCCCTGATTCAAACAGAAAATACACAAAGCCAAAAGCATTGCAGGACAAAGAGTAGATCACGTATCGATCCCCTGTCAAACATCACAATTAACACAAAAGTAGATGTTGTCAAAGAGCTGAAGTTTAAAGCGCAACATGAACACGGGAGGAAAACTTACTGTGTCTGCTCAATCTCAAACGGTCTCAGGGTGAACTCATCCCTAAGAGCCTGCAGCCAAGACATCGGTGTTGTCAGTGGATTTATTATTGGATTATTCTTCGCAGTCTTGCCAGGGAGTCCGCTGCTCTGTGGTGCTGCGTTCAGAGGCGACTCGGAATTGCCTCAATTTCTGATGGCACGGATTACCCACAACACCAAGAGTATTTCTGATTCAATTTCCTCTTCAGTTCAGACATTTAACTTATGAAACGTCATTAAGCAGATGAGCTATGATCTTTATTTCTGGAATTTTAACTTATGAAAGATGAACCACATTGAGATTAGGGTACTTTGTATAAACGTAAGGTCATTTAACATTTCCACAGCTATCTTTAGACAAGGAAACAAATTATGTATACTATAAGTTTGAGATAACAGAAAGAAAAAAAACACACCCTTATTATGTGATAGTTGTCCAATACTTCCGTGAAACATTGTGAATATTGTCTCTAAGAATAATAAACTGAGGAATACTCCATCAGCCTGGTTAATTAAGTTGATAACATTAGCTTTTGATTGATTGAAATGTTTGAACTTTGAGTTCTTGATGTCAAAATGATCTTCTGACAATCATATATTCATCCAACTCTTCGCTAACCTCTCTAACATTATTGAGTATGAATATGAACCTGTTGTTTTGTTAAGATTAAACAAAATACCAAGGGTCCTTGACTTGGTGAGCTGCTTTTATGAATATTATGGAACAGCTTAACATTTTATCCTCCTACAATGTAGTCCTGCAGTTTAGTTTAAACTTAACAAGGACATTAACCCAAAGGCATCTGGAAACATACACTCTTAAAACAATGATTCTTTAACTTTACTGCAGAGAGGGAGTTTCAGGGTTTAAATGCGGACTCTGGCCTTGTGGGTCACAATCAAACTAACATAGTTGGCATTCCTCTGTTCCTGATGTATCTAAACTGACTCAGGCTGAAAACAGCAGACTTTCCAAGGTTAGTCGAAGCCTCGGTTACATGATCTTCTGAACTTAAACACACTTTTGGCTTTCTTCTCGTAAAGGAAGCCGAACAGAAGTTCAAGTTTACTGACGGGTGTTAAGGAATAAAAGTTATTTGGTTCCTGCTGGAGATAGTTTAAAGGGAGAATATTATGAGACTTAATGCTGCCACCTAGTGTTGAGGCTGTTTTATTGCATTCAATTAGCCTATAGTCAGAACAAAATGCTGAACATAAAGCTTGGTCATTAGAGTAGCATTAAAAACAGAATGAATAAACAATTTGTGTTCATCAAGGCCTACATTTAGTATTTGTTCTTCAGTTTTCACCCTCATGTCTACAAAAAATGCAAACCATCAAACCATCTAGCTAGAACCTTATGGCCTATGTTGTAGGCTGGATCCAAAAAAGTTAAACTCTTACACTACCAAAAGGCACAATAAATTCTTCTTCTTTTTGGAACCAAATTAACCTAAACTTTCCCAAAGTGCTGCTAATAAATTATTGACTGTCACACTTTGTTTCATTGTCAACTGCACAGCTCCTTCATTGCACATTTTGTACTTTTTGTTTCTTATACTTTTAAATTTTTAAATTGTATATTTTATTTATTTGCACATTTTGTTTCTTATATTTGCACATTTTTTAATTGTATATTATATATATTTGTAATTGTTTCTTATATTTCATTATTAAAGTTCTTGCTATTTTTGCTTTATTTCCTTTGTTAACTGTGTTTGCACCAATATACCGAGACAAATTCCTTGTATGTGTAAATGAACTTAGCAATAAAACCCCGATTCTGATTCTGATTGTTTACTTCAGACCTTTGCAGTTAAGAAGCTCAGATTACTTTTAATAATCAGATTACTCAGAGCTTGAAATGTCTTGCCTCAATAAAGGATTTTCCTAGTGTTCTGAAAGTATCTTAAATTCCATAATAAATAATGAAATATGTGATTATATTGAGACATTTTACACGTTATTTGTTACAATCTACATATTTATTGAAAAAAAAACAGTAAGTTCATATTACAAATGCTTTACATCTGTCCAAATCAAACAGTTAATGGTAGCAGGCAAGCTGCACCTTTATTATTTAACCACCAAACTCCAAATGGCTCTGTCCAGATACAGTAATTATCAATGGTCTTTAATTCCAATAGCCCACCAAGGGCATTAAGTTAAAAGAGGTGAGCGTCATACTTTTATCTTCTGAAAATGAAAGGTCCTGGTCTATAGATGTCAGAATCTACCTGATTTAAAAGTAAATACTGGACTGAGAAAAAAAATGTACTAGCTAGAAGTAAATAAAGGTATGATCTCAGAAGTGCACACAAGCAAACTATTGCAGATAACATATTGTTATATCTAAGATATCCTTTCTGTCCATGAAGGAAACCCCTTAGCTCTATTGAGGCTTTCTTTCAAACCTTTGATTCCTCTTTCAACTGGTTATAAACGTCTTTAAGAGCACAAGGAATGAACTGCTAAAAAGGGCCAATCTAGACCACACATGTTTCGTATGCACTGGCCACATTGTATATTATACCAAGTATGTCAAAGCTGTTCAACCTACAGTGTTTTTCAAAGTGAAGGTCCTCCCGACCCTCGGAGCATAGCCAGGGGGTTCTATAGGGGGTCACAGAAACTTGGAGGGAAGAGGGGGGAAATGGAATAAAAATTAAAACAAACATTTCAATAGTTGTCTTTTTATAAGTGACATCAATGACTACATATCTATGCCTGTCTTTCAATTTAGAAAACTAACACACCACTCTAACCAATCAGAAATGGGAAGCCACTATGAGTGACAATGAGATATTTAAAAGCTGCAGTTCCATACCCTAAGAGGATTTATTATACCCAACCAGACAACACATGGAAAGACATTGGCAAGACACTTTGTAAAGATATATATATATATTTTTAACTTATTATTATTTAAGTCAGTTAATCAAACAAACACCACCCATTTTAAAGTGTCAACTATAGCAACAAAATTACATTAGACTTTTTTGTCCCCTTGGGAAAATTCCTTTTCATAGCCCAGTTTCTGTCCAACAGTGAGTCAGCCAGGCTAGCCTTTCTTCACCTCAGTGTTCTGGACCTCCGTCTTAAGGGAAGTGGGGTGAGGTGGATACTCAGTGGAAGTGTGATGTCCTCTTCTATTGAGGTTGCAATGCCTGTGATGGCCCTGTTGTTGAGTTCTGCCAGGTTGGGTGTGGGGAGACAAATTAATCTGGCTGCTGTTGTGTATATGAGTTTGGCCGTGTTTTTAACAGATAACATGTTGGAGAATCAGGTGGAACAGTACATTAGGATGGGCTGGATAATGCTTTGATATAGCAGCAGGAGGAGATTGGGGGGGGGCAATAAAGTCCTTTCAGTTTTCGGATGGCTGACAGTCTTTGATGGCTATTTTTTAGGATGTCACTGGTGTGCTGTTCAAAACTGAGTTGATTGTCTAGTGTCACTCCAAAGTATTTGAAACTGTCAACTATTTCCACTGTTTGGGTATTGATGAGAAGGGGGTTCTGAGGGAGAGGGAGAGGGGGGACCAATTATTAATTTCTTTTTCATAGGGGCACTGAGATGGAGATGGTTATCCTCACACCTCTGAGTGACGTTTACATTAGTGTTGTGATAGTCCAGGACAAAGTTTTTGTCAATGAGCATAGCTCGGTTTGCGGTGTTGGGTGACGGGCTGGTGCAGTCATTGGTGTAGAGTGTGTACATGGGCTTAACACACATCCTTTTTACTTTTAGTAGGTAGTAGAGCTTAAAAGACACAGGAAATGTTGGGAGGAGAGAGTGGGGATGACATGCAGGAAAGGGCTGAGGTCAAAATTGAATCCAAGGCTGATGCGAGAACAACATTTTTTGCATAGACATTTTAGACGGGTCCGCGGCCAACATTTTTTTCATGAAAATGTTTGTTATTTCTGCGGTCAACATTTTGTTCATGAAAACTTTCCACAGGTCTGCGGTCAATGTTTTATTCATGAAAATTTTAAACATGTCCGTGGTCAACATTTTTTTATGACATTTTTTAATAGGCCCTCAGTCAACATTTTTTTAATGAAAATTTTTGACAGGTCCGCGGTCAACATTTTTTTTGAAGCCGAAATTTTTGAAGCCGAAAATTCTGCTGCGGATGCTGGCATATCAAGATCTACATGCTTTTGATGCTTCCCATGATATAGCTGTAAACTCACTGAGTGCCCTTGTAGAAAGAGTTGAAGAGCAATCTGAAAATGCACTCAACTCATGTGATAAAATAGAAGCTGCTCAATCACGACAAAGACCAACTTGTGCTTGTAAAATGGTAGGGTCAACCAGTTTACCTATTGGCCTTGTGATGAGGGAAGCTGCTCTACTCAATGAAAAGGACAAAAAAGAAAGTGATGATGTGCATTTAGAATGCGACCCAACAATGTCTGACACTTAAATATTACACCTTGCAGCAGGTGTATTGAGGAACACCATGGAAGAGGTAAGGCAAGACTCCTGCTTCTATGCGAGTAGTGGACATCTGTCCTCTTGTTCTTGTCAGGATTATGTACCCAACAAACTCTATGACTCTATGGTGTGTGGATAAAAATGCACATTAAACCGTCCAAAGATGTGAGGAACCTTCGTTGAAGGAAAACCTACGTAAAAGCAGTCTGCCATGACATCATGGCACAATGCTGCAAGATGCAAGATGCAAGATGCACACCAACATAACACTAGGGCTTGCCATTATGATACATCATGAATTTGGGAGCAAGGCAATTATCAACGAGCTAAATGCTCTGGGCCACTGTGTATCATACAAGGAAGTCAGGCAGTTTCTCACATCTGTCAAACAATCATGAGCACTTTAACAAAGCAGCAAAAGTTACAGTGGTAAGACAAAACGTCCTTATGGCCTTATGTCCTTAGGCAGAAATCTTCAGCCGGATCCCAGGCTCATGACGAAACAGCCCTCACAGCCAAGACTGCGCTATGAGTCAATTGTTGTTTTATATTTTGTTGTGAAGAATTGTTTCCATGGTATTAATTTACTAAATTCATCTTCCCAATAGGTACAGGCTGTAAGCGGGAAAGCAGTAAGGCATCTGCTCTGAAAAATGAAATTATAAATCATTTTGTTTATCTTTGTTTTGGATAGCCATTTCTGGCACCTTGCGGTTTATTTTTGTTTTTTTTGGTAAGATCCCAAAAAGTTATTTTGCAGTAAAATAAAATTATACAACCATCCATTTCATAAACTAAACATGTTACAGTTGTGAAAACATATGGTTGTGATTTGTTCTACCTCGGGTAGGGGTATCTGGAAAACTAAAGCCTTTTTGGGGGATTTGTTTCTCTACTCTTCGTATTGCAAAGTGCATGGGTAATGGTGGATTCCTGTGGGACCTCTGTTAATAATACAATAAGTATGGTCTAGTGCTGCTCTTTTATAAAGTGTTGTGAGATAACATTTGTCATGAATTGACCCTACTCAAATAAAGATGTCTGAGACAATGTTTTTGAGTCTGTTTTGATTTTGCATTTAGGCAGTAATGGAAAAACAATAATTAAATCAGTATGGTATTACAAATGCTGCCATCTAGTGTTTAATCTTAGTTACTTAAAGCAAGTAACACATCTTCTGCACATTATATTACTGGAAATATAAAAAATGCAATTCTACCACTAAACCTGACAATCACAATGTTTTGACGAAAATCCATTTTCATTTATAATAATATAATTTTGCATAATAATGGCACATCAACAGGTTGAGTAGAAGAACAATAAGGTTTAATTCAGACAGGAAAATTCAGCTATACCATTAAGAAAAGATATAAAAAACATATTTATATCCAATGCTATACTTTTTCATAAGGGACGAAGGACTGATATGAGAATGATAATAAAATCACCTGGAGCACAAGACTACATAAACTACAAAAATATTTAAACAAGTAATTGTGTGCAGCATGCTACAGCTTCCCCGACTCCTTGAACTTGCTGAGAAGTCCGTCTTCAGCCCTCAGGGGAAAATACAGGGTCCGAGTTTTGTAGTACTGGAAGTCAGACTGCAGGTTTTGAATAACGTCTGCGAGAAGGTGGGCCCGCTCTACACCGCAGCCCGGTGCCTCGTAGCCCAGCTTGGTGAAGTGAACGTGAAGGTGGTAGTAGGATGGCTGGTAGTGCAGGTAGACTCTCAGCTTACTGGCTGGAAGGTTGTACCGCTGCATGATGGCCTCCTTAGTAACAATGAACAGGTATTGTCATTTTTTTGCTGTGATTGATATTACTGTCAGCAAGTCCACATTGTCTTTGTTTACTGTAATGTTCTGTCCTTACTCTATTAATAATGGAAAAACAACTACTGAATTTGAAAGTAAGGCATAATTAGCAGTAGTTGTGCATTAGTTAATCTTATGCAGATCGCGTCTTTTCTCAGACAGATACAAAAAAACAATAAAAAGCCAAACCAGTCATAGTTATTTATTGCCATCATGTTTGCAAAGCTACTGTGCACAGTTGTATACAGTCAAGGGGAATAGTGGTGTGCCATTAACCTGCTTTGATGTATTTGACACCTTCACCTCCACTATTATGATTGAAGATGAATGAAAATGACATTTTCTGCTCTCCTGAATATTCTTGTAACCTCACCTTTCCTTTCTCAAAGATGTTCTGCAGCAGTGGTAGATGCTCGGACTTCAGGTCTCTGAGACTCCTAATACCTCTACAGTGTGCTATTGCAATCAGGTATAAATCATCCACCTGCAAGAAGAAGACAGATAATACACATGGCATGTTATGTTACCCAATATTGAAAAACAAACTGCAGCGACTTTCATGTATGGTCAGTTCGACTTGTATGTAAATGAAGTCAATATTTGTCCCTTTATATAAAAGACGTCCCTTTATATAAAAGATATAAATTATGATCATATATTGGCATCAGCAATCTGGCAAACTGAGTTTGAAAACACTGTCATATCAGATATCTGCAAAAACCCTTGCTGTGGTTTCTCTTGTGGTAATTATTTATCGACTCTCACCTGTTTTTGGTCCCATTTGAAATCTGGGAGGAGGACAAAGCCAACCTTTGGGTCAGGATCTTCAAAAACGATCCTGTCAGCCTCTGCATTCTTTTCCAGGATGTTGTATACCCACTGTGGGTAAAACAAGCACAAAAGGCATTAAATGTTGTTGATACATGCTTTACAATCATAGGCATAAATGCACACACATGCACAAACAGACACTCGTTAATGGAGAGATGACAGAGTGAGGGCTTGCACACGGACAAGAGCACTGAGTCGTTGGGGGTTCGGGGCCTTGCTGAGTGGAAGTGCCCAGGAAGTGAACTGGCACCTCTCCAGTTACCAGCCTAATTGCCAGACTAGGTTCATAATGGGATTTATACTAGTGACCCACTGGTTACCAAACCAAGTCCCTACAGACTGAGCTTCTGCCACTCGAAACTAAAAGTCATACTTTAAATAAATAAATATTCAACATTTTAAATGTAAAATTGTAAGGACAATAAGCTCTGCACACTTTGAACTAATAAGATGTGGTATGAGTAAGGTTTTGATTTACTAAACCTTACTTTTTTTTTTCCTGTAACCTGCATATCACTAGTGGCCCTGCATAGACTACAGATGGATATTAGCTTTAAGATTGATCTTTTACACCACAAATACATGTTTGAGGGCGGCTGTGGCTCAGTTGGTAGAGTCGGTCCTCCTTAAACCAGAAGGTCAGGGGTTCGATCCCCAGCTTCTGCAGCCAAATGTCTGATGTGTCCTTGGGCAAGACACTTAACCCCAAGTTGATTCCTACTGCTTCGTCAACAGCGTATGAATGTGTGTAAGTAAGTTACCTCTGATGGTTTCTTTACATAGAAACGTCTACCATCTAGCTCAAGTTCTCTGCTAAAAAAAACACTAAATAGAAACAAGAAGGAAAAAAAGAGACTGACCTGCAGACTGAAACTCTGCTGCTGAATGTAGGGCAGAGTGATGGACTCATAGTCCTCCCCAGTCTCCTCCACAAGAAAACTCTCCTGACGCTGGTATTTCTTGATATGCTTCTCTGTAGCTGGACACACTACTGTAGTCTTTATCTCTGTAAATAAAAACAAATAAAACAAGTTAAATAACTAGCCTTCAGTTCACCAAAGTGGCTGCTGGATTCATATTATCTTCAATCTGTTTTTTGTTTTTTTACCGTACCATTAAGATGATGGGGAGCCTGTAATCGATATGTGCTGTAAATGTCGTTTTTCATCTCCAGCTTCAGCACTGAACCACTGAAGAGGTCCGCCAGGGTGTCCTCTCTGATGGGGGTCTTCTCCAGGATAACCACAGCCTCTTTATCAGCAAACTGTTGAGGACATGTTTAATGTCTGCCTACAGGCGGTGATAACCCACATATTCATACGCCAGTCTCACTGTGAGCAAAACATTGTCGAACTGATTTCTAAGAAAAGACACTTCACATTTTATATCACTATAGATAGACTATTATTTTGAAAGATCAAACCGGAAGTCCCTGTTATGCAGTTCCTTCCCTACCTTGAACGGTAACAACAATAGAAACTTCCCCCCTTTCGCCACTTTAATTGCTCTTAACAACATTCATATGAGTGAAGCTGTCTTAGTGCTTTCAAATAGCGTAGTACGAAACATTAAAAATAACTTAACCTTACCTTTCCATGGATGAAGATGTTTTTCTCCCGAGCAGAATCACTCAGGACCTTGCACGTTTTAAAACCATGCAGAATATTTTCCGCTTCAGATTCCTTTCCAACTTCTTCTTGTCCATTATCCTCGTCGGCTTTCGCCCTCTTAACTTTGCGGGATGAGTTTTCAGATTCAACCCAGTTAGCTTCACGTTTAGCCGCGGTCTCCGACATGTTTCTTGCTGCACTGCTCGTGCTGCTGTGTGAACTGTATTCACCAAAGATCGTCTATCTCCAAGACAACCCCTCACCGCCACACTCGAGCGCGCAATAAATGAATGGTTCTTCCTACGGGGAGTTCATTTTGTAACATGATTTTAACTCAATTTCGATTCACGTCCTGATCCCCGAGTACTTCTATTCAACACATTTTGAAAAAAAAGCAATAGAGAAATAGGTCAATGCCTCACTTTCATCTCCACTCCTGTACTGTATGAGTTCATGGTTCAGCTCGAGGTTTAGACGTCGTTACTTTTTCCTTGCCACTTTTTACAGTCTATGCTATAACTGTGCTAAATGTTGCTTTTAGTGCTCATGATGGATTAATGTTGGGTCTTTGTAGATTATATAACAAAGGGTATTTACCTGCTCTTTTTGTAAAGTGTCTTGAGATAACATTTGTTATACATTGGCGTTATACAAATAGGATTAATTGATGCTGAAGGAAACATTGAATTGCACTAGTGGCTACAATACAATGACCGCTCATCAGTGCTTGCAGTCAGTCTGAATTGAATAAATAGGATACATTGAATGGTTATAATAATTTCTACGGAGCTCTTGAAGTCCCCAATATATATTTTTTTGTGCACAGAGGTCATTATCTTGTGTGACAAGATAATATTTGTTAGTGTAATATAATTATTTTTGTACTTTTGGGGACTTCAGGGGCTCCTTCGACTTCACCTTAACAGGGAGATTAATTTTACGTTTGAGAAGTTAACATTAACATTACAATACAGTAATGTTAATATTTGAATTGATATAAAACACTATATAAAAGCCAGACTGAATAAATGAGTTTTAAGACTGCGTTTAAAAATCTCGATATTCTGATGCCAGGCTGATGCCAGGCAGTAGGGCACCTTGCCTATTTGTCTGCTTCCCTACCTTCCTAACATAACTATAATACCTCAGGCAACACAGACTGGCTGGGTAATGTCCACTTAAACCATCATTTCCCCCGCAGTTCGCTGTTTAAAGTACAAAATGCATCACAGCAGCTTTGACTGTTTTCTAATTCACCGCCAGGCTGCAGGGTATCAACCATAGACTGTAAATATTACGTATCAACCAATTAGGGATGGAGGGAGGGTCATCCTGGCGACAGGAAGTGACCAATGCTTTGACGCTTTTCTGGGCGGGGCGAGGGCTAAGTGAACCAATGAGTGAACCAGTGTGCTGACGCGACAATGAGGAAGTTGTTTAAAGACGAAGACCACACACTTTTGTTGTTGTTGTGATACCAGATGGTGGGGAGAAGGAGGGATGGGTGAAAGATTAACTCTGAAGTAAACCTGATGTGAAAGATCTTGAGTAGTCAAGTCTTTTCCGCTCAACCAAAATGTACCAATGTGTCCGGATATGGCTTCCTGTCCTGTTTCTTCTCTCGCTGGCTCTCCCTGTTTCAACCAGAAGAGGTAATGTTAGTGTTTAAACTTTATCATGATCTTATAGGTAACAGGTTATGGGAAAATGTCACATGTGAAATCTACAGCGGTATTAAATTAATTTTGCAGTTATTCTTTTAGCATTATTTGTAGGTTTTATTTAAAATGTTGTAGGTCAAGTGTGGGTTTGACAGACTGAATGAATGATTTCTCAGTATAGTGTTATTACTGCTCATTTTCACACAGTGTGTAAACCCAAAGTGCTTTACAGAAGACGAAAATAAACAAACACAATACAAACTCATAAGAAAATTTCACAAATAGATTCAAAGCACATTTTAAATCCAAAACACATTTAGAAAAGGAGCCTGCACCATCCATACAACACACATGGGACCAGACACCAACCATGCACCGTATGTACACACACACACACACACACACACACACACACACACACACACACACACACACACACACACACACACACACACACACACACACACTAGCAGCCAAAGGTGCAAGCGAAATGCAATGTTTTAAGACCGCTCTCAAAAGAACTTACAGTTTCTAGAGACCTCAGGTCAGCATGTAGTTTGTTCCACAAAACTGCACCATGGTGACTTAATGCACCTTAACCAGATGTAGTTTAGTAGTCAGTGTCGGCGCTCTGTCAACTGTGCCTTAACTCATTGCTTTGTATGTCCGTTTAAAAGTCAAGTATGGCTTTCTTTGCTTTCAGAGAGGAGAAATGTCCTTTTCATCATGGCAGATGATTTGCGGACATCGTTGGGCTGCTACGGAGACACTGTAGTAAAATCACCCAACATTGACCAATTGGCATCCAAAAGCAACGTTTTCCTCAATGCATATGCACAGGTCAGTTTGTGGTTCTGTTTTTCTTATAGTTGCCTATTGCAGTCAATTCATCTGAGAGATGAATTGGATCGTTAAACCTCCTGAAAATCTTTGAATCTGTTCTTTCTTCTCTCAGCAAGCCGTGTGTGCGCCCAGCCGTATCTCAATGTTAACGAGTCGCAGACCAGACACGACCAGGCTCTACGACTTTAACTCCTACTGGAGAGTTCACGCTGGAAACTACACAACAATGCCACAATACTTTAAATCTAAGGGCTACCACACCATGTCTGTGGGCAAGGTATTTCATCCAGGTAAGATGATATACATGTTGAATACAGATCAAGCTTTATGGATTATTATACAGTTCTTTAAATCAGTGCATGCAGGCACAGCAGTAATACAGTAACTCTACTAAATGCATTGTACCAAAAATGACTGTAAAAGCTAAACTTAAAAATAATTATTTGTTAGTTAATGATATTTCTAAAGCAGAGGTTACCACTGGTCTAGCCTCTGGACCCACCACCAACTCCTTAATGAGAAATCGCGACCCAAATTGCGGACGGTGCAAAACATATGACAGAACAAAGAGTTGAAACAAACAAACAAACAAACATCTTTTTAAAAGTTTTTTTTAGACTTTTTTTGGACACTTGTTTTTTTTTTCAGGCACACTTTCACGCCCCACTGAAAACAACTCCAAAACCCACTTTTGGGTCCCGACCCACCAATTGAGATCCACTGGTCTAAAGCACATTTTTGAGATGAATCCAGTCTGCATGATTCTTTTTGTTTACTTCATGGAAGTCTTCACATGTCTTTAATTGCATAGTAACCATAGACAGGACCGTTCTGTCTAATATCAGTATCTGGTCAGATATTGAAGTAATTTACGATATCAGACTGACGGCACTGACTGATCCGTGTCACACATCAAGAAAGATGGTTGGGCACTATAAACGTTCTCAGCTTGCACAGTCTCACTTTGACAGACGTTCAGACTGAACTGTAAGAAGTGTCCTCAAATCGTCTCCATGACGATGTTCAGACGAGATGGAACAACTCCTTCTATATGATCAAAAGCAACAATTCTTACACTTCAGTTTGAAATATTTCATTTGTAAACCTCAGTCATTACTGCTTCCACATTTCAGGGAATCATTTTTTTACGAATTTCATTTTTATTCTTTGAGCAAGAAATAAAACAGCTTTTTGTAGCCTTGCATGTAATACCAGCAATAACAATAATTCTCATGGTTAAGACAAAACCATCTGTGTGTGTAAAAAAGATGATTGGTGCATCTCTAACGGTAACTATGGTTGTGTTGTCTTTTCCTTTGAGGTGTTGCCTCTAACCACACCGATGACTTCCCCTACAGCTGGTCCATCCCTGCCTTCCACCCACCTTCTTTTAGATATGAGAAAGAAAAGGTACGCAAAAGGAAGAGGATCTCTTGCACACTTTCCAATCAGTTCCCACACATCAAACAGTTTATGCAGCAGACTAGAAAACTATACAAACTAAAGTCCATTTACCATTTAATGATTACTCTACTGATAGAAAACAATAGGATAAAAGAGCTTAAATTTAGTTTGGCTTTTCCCTCATGTTGTGGCAGACGAAGAAGCAAGAATGCAACTATCATTTATTTCCACTACAGAACATTGTAGCATCTCATTAGCAGAACAGTTTTTTGTGTTTGTCAGTTTTGTAAAATGTCTTGACAGAAGACTTATCATGTGATTCAAAGATATTCACTTCTCTAAAAATGATGCTTTCATGCCTGATGAGTCTAGAGGGATAAGCAGAAATGAAAGTCGGCAACAATTCTATTTTGAATGAGAAAGTGAACCTGATTTCTTACTGACTGTTGAGTTAGTACATTCACTGAAATGGAGATCCCTGCAGGAGCTGTTCTCTTTTAATCTTAATCATTATTTTTCTTGCTCTGTCTGTGTCCTTCTTCCTGCATCTCCCTCTATCCCGCTGTCCAGTCCAGACACAGTTCAGCAGAGGGCTGTTCAACATGAGTCTGGTTCTGCTCGAGGTTTCTGCCTCTAAAAGGAAGCTGTGATAATCTTGATGTTCTGCTCCTACACTATATATAAACAAAGCCTGACATACTGAATAATCACAGACAAACCTCCAGTGATTCTGATCACCCTTCCTTATCCCTTTATAAAATGATTTCTTTACTTTTCTTTTAAAAGCGATTATATTACTACATTGCTTAAGATCTCCACCACCAATTGACCGACAGAAACTTTTCAGCTTTGCGTTGATACTCTGCGTCTTGAAATGTAAAAGCCCCCTTAACTTGTAACAACCTCCCTCTCTTTCACATTTCCTGAACATGGCGAGGCAGAAGATTATCAACTTTGCATACTTGATACATATACTTTGTTTCCAGATGTGCAAAGGGGAGGATGGTGAACTCCACACCAACTTACTCTGTGCAGTGAACGTAACGGAGCAGCCTGGAGGGACCCTGCCCGACCTGGAGAGCACAGAGGAAGCAGTGAGGTTACTGAAAAGTCAGGCCAATGATGGCACTCCTTTCTTCTTAGCCGTGGGCTTCCACAAACCACACATACCTTTCAGGATACCACAGGTACATGACTTGATATTTACACCACTAAAGCCTGTTTGATTTGATTTGTAATGCACACAATGGTTAGATCATTGCAAAAACCAAACATGTATATTGTGGAGCCTTTTTGTTGAAGTGCTCTGAAGGTAGCTCTCGGGCTCAGGCCCTAATGATTGCTGCTTCAAGGGGCTTAAAGAATTTACATTTTATAGCTGGTGTCACAGTGATTTTGTTATACTCACAATAAACACATGTGGGAGCTGAGGACATGGGACTACATGTACTTAAATTGTTGTGTTTAGGAATACTGAAATGTGTCACTCAATAGTTGGTTTTGATAGAGCTCAACACTGACTGCCCACATTTTCAGCGGCTCTGGTTCTTGAAGTAAATTTTCCCATTGAAATCCTCCATTGACATCAGAAAAAAATCCTTATATCAAGAGACTGAAGCCTGTAACCATAAAAACCAGCTACACCAATCCATGTGACTATAGTAAGTTTGATTCGGCGCGAAAACAGAGTTTAAAACCGAGAAAAATGCAAAGGTACGAGACCGTGTACATAATTTCCATCTGGAGTAAAGGAACTAACCATCCCACAATCCATTGCGAATGATGTCGCTTCTTCTTAAATGTGACTTTAGTCGTTGTTAGTGTTTAAACTGTTAATACAAGTGTTTTGCTATGTTGTAGTTTGTGTTGTCGAACACATAAATTACATTCACTGCAGCATAACAAGGGTATTAGTACGTTTTAGTGAGACAAAGGTACAGGTAGCACTGATGGTAATGGAAGTGAAATACGTTCTGTATCCTATCTCTATCTCTTTGTAAGGCTGCTCAAATACATTTCAGAAGAATATACTGCATGCCGTTAACTTGTTGGACTGCCTTTTAGCAATTCATATGTTTTCATTATTTCATCAAGATGCTTTATTGGCATGAATGGTAACAACCGTTATTGCTGGAGCAAATTTTTAAAAAACAATCAACAATAATATAACATAGATGATAATATAGATTAACTTCAGAAATCTGTCATCATGGGTTCACATTGCATGGGGGGCGAATTTATTTTCAAACGGCTCAGTTTTGATTTTATGAACGATTCGTGTTATCCATAGTTAGACGCGTAGCTGACATGATTGACAGCTCCGTCTCTCAGCCTGTCGTTAGGTCGACTAAAAGTTAGGCTGAGACAGGATTTCCAGCATGGCGGCTGCTGAGCCTCCAGAGCCCCCTGCAGTAACAGATGGGTGACATCACTCAGGCTGCGTCCATTAATAATTACAGTCTATGATGTTAAGTAGTAAAATTGTGGATATCATTTTGAATTGTCCTCTTATTGGGAAAAGCTGTTTAAAACCAGTTGATCACAAAGTGCTTTCATAATGTGAACCTCCTTTTATTAAGCAAGCTTTTGAAATGATTGTTTGTATATTGCAGGAGTTCCTTTCTCTATATCCCATAGACCAAATGACTTTAGCCCCTGATCCCATGGTCCCTAAACTCCTTCCACCTGTGGCCTACAACCCCTGGTTGGATGTGAGGAAGAGAGATGATGTTCAAAGACTCAACATCAGCTTCCCCTATGGACCCATTCCTAAAGACTTTCAGGTACGAGCTGCTCTCGCATCTTGAACAAACTGGTTCACCGCCCTCTGAAATGAACACTAATAATATGATGTGTTGTGTCTTCAAGCTGCGTATCCGTCAGCATTATTATGCTGCTGTGTCTTATATGGATGCTCAAGTTGGGCGGCTGCTTAGTACTCTTGATGAGCTGAGGCTGGCTGAGAGCACTATGGTGGTGTTCACTTCGGATCACGGTCAGTAGATACTCAGATGTCCATGATTCTTTAGTCCACATTACTCTGGAGTTTGTCTTAAAGTAATGCTTGCAGGCTTGTGAAGTTTAGCTTGTGTTTCACCACCAGATGGCAATGTTGTGTTTGCATATTGTTCAATAACCTCTGAAATATTTGTTGCATTTAAAAAAAAAAAAAAAAAATGTTTTCTTTACTGGTGTCCTTTTTTTAAACTGTTGCATGGAAACAACATTTAAGTTGTCGTCTTCAGTCGAAGACACTTTAGGTAATTTCCTTCCATGAGTGTTAGATAAACAAACTCAGTAAACATCAATCAACGCCATCATTTTTAAAGTCTGTATGAAAAATATCAGCAGTGACTCCCTCTGTCCTTTTTGTGTCTTAGTGTTATCTGTATGAAAATAAGATGCATCATTTGACTTTTCTCTACATCCCCTCTGTCCACACTTTTTAATAAACAGCTCTCTTCGTCTGCTCCCCTTGTGCTGCAGGTTGGTCTTTGGGGGAACACGGCGAATGGGCTAAATATTCTAACTTTGATGTGACCACACGCGTCCCTCTAATTTTCTGTGTTCCTGGCATCACAACTCTGAGAAATTCTTCCTTTCCTTTTATCGATGTCTTCAGCCAATCAAAGCACAGCTTTAACAGTAAGTCCCCCCCCCTAAACTGACCCAAACATGAAACAAATGTTCTAACCATCATGTGTGCTATATGTATGTGTCAGTGTTTATGGCTTTTTTTTTTAAAAACATGTTTAATATGCCAGTTTGTCTTTGACTTGAAGAGCACTCTAAAGTATTTAGTCAGGAATACACTTTGATATTTTGCCATGCTTAGTTTTGACTTCAAACACAAATGGTGCAAAGATGATGAAAGAGCAGACGTCCAGTAGATTTTAGTCTCAGTGTCTGTCGGACTCACTAATTGGCTGACCCCTCTCTCTTCCAGTTACTAAAGTTATAAGAAACATGGTGGAGTTGGTGGATGTTTTTCCCACCACTTCCTACCTGGCTGGCCTCAGAGCACCCAAACCTTGTCCTGATGTTTCTTTCCAGGTATGCAAGTTAACTTTAATCCATTATTATTCTTAAGACTTGATTTAGTCGCTCCTTATGTATTCATTACTAAGGGTTATGGACAGATAACTTCTTAGATAATGAAGTTCAATGGAAAAATGGTAAAATAATACTTCTTTTTTTGTTTGCTCTATCATTTGATTATTATCAGAAGGATACAAATATACCCAAACCTAAAAATGTACAATTCATTTATAAGACTCTTTTATCCAAAGTGATGTACATCAGCTTTAAGTCTGATCGGACACACAGGTGCTGAAAGGAAGTGGACAGAGGCAAAGCTAACAGAATGTCATTGACATCAACAGCTGTTCTTGAGATCTCTAATCAGCGTCAAAACCATCCTAAATGTCGTTGCTGTTGTCGTCACTCTCATCATGTGCATAGTTGTTTATAAAGAGCTGGGTCTTTAGCTTTTTCTTAAAGGTCCTCTGTAGATCGAATGGACTTTGGTAGTTCTTCCACCACCGGGGTGCAACAGAGTAGAGGAGTCTAGTTAGAGACTTAGGACCCTGTTGTGAAGGTTGGATGATACGGCTGGTTTAAAATATCCATTCATCAATTCATTGCAATTATTATTTTCCCAATCCAATAGTGATTCAGTGAAATGTTTTGTAATGACGCCCCTCTCCACTAGGGGCACTAGGGTTGTTGCTCAGGTCAGGCACAATTGTGCACTTAAGACCATACTGTACTTTACTGTTTTATTCTTTGTTTATTAAAGAATAATGCAACGGTAAAATACTTATATTATTTTGTATAGTCTTCCAAGTTGGCGGCCCGGGTTCAAGTCCCACCTGTGGCTCCTTTTCTGCATGTCATTCCCCACTCTCTCTCCCCATTTTAATTCTATCCACCATCCTATCAAAACAGAGGCATGAAATCCCCCAAATAAACCTTTAAAAAAATTGTTAGTACTTAAATACTGGGATTTTAAGTAAAGCGGGAAATTTGAACACTAATAGTGACTATAGTGTTTTGTAGGATTCTTTTTGTTGAATCCTCCATACAAACTTATTTCCTTTACTTCATGCACATTTCCTACAAATTGCACCACAAGAACAGAACTTTGATTATGAAGCCATCTTTGTAAAGATGGAGCTGATTTGTTTTTCTGACATTGCAAACCCAAATACATGAACAAGCATACACTCAGTAAAGAAGAAGAACACACATGCCATGAGCATTCGTAATTATAGATATTAATTTCCTTTACGTTGGTCCGTTTTCTTGCTTTCAGGAGGAGTTGTGTTCAGAAGGAGACAACCTAGCCTACACCTTCCGACACGGAGAAAGAAGAGAACATGAGGAGGCCATATCATTTAGCCAGTACCCTCGGCCTGCTGATACACCACAGGTACCAGAGATGTAGTGTGTATTAACGCAATAACAAAGCATGCATTTGCTGTCTAAAGGTTCAGTCATTATTTTCTTCCATCCAGCAAGCAGCCTTTAAAAATACCTTAAACGGATTTTAATGTTACTAGTAAAAAATGAGTAAAATCATGTTTTCAATGAGTGTCACCAGCTAAATCACAAGATCTGTGCACTAACAAAGCGAGAGGAGTGCTGCACCTGCTGTAGGTTCATCTCTGTCCAGGACACGCTGGCAGACTAAAATTAGTTCATCAGCTCATCTCAGTGTAATCCAGCAGCTGTAGGTCAGACAGCACTGCAGAGAGGCTTCTGCACATGTTCAAGACTTTTTATCATTTTATTAAGTGAGTGAGAAAAGAGTCTTAGTATATCAGTGTTTCAACGCAAGTAATAATCATAGTTTCAAACAAAAAAATCCTATCATTTCATTTGTTCGACCCTTCGTTCACAATTACTAAACTGTTGTAGTAAATTAATCTCACAGGTTGTATTTGATCCCTTATCATGCATATCCACCATACACAAGCACCAACAATAAAAAATACACACACACAAGCATAGCCACAACCATCGTGCTCCATATGCTTTCAAATAGTTCTTCTTTGTTCAATCCTTTCAATATTCAAATAATATTTCATTAGTGTTTTCTATTTTAAGTGTAAGTGCTTCCTTATCATCCTGATCTTTCAGTGCAAGTTTTTACAGGTTTAGATACGGTAATAGAAACACATTCTTCTCCTAGGTGAACTCTGACCTCCCTGACCTCAAAGACATAAAGATCATGGGGTACTCTCTACGCTCCTGGGACTACAGATACACTCTTTGGTTGGGATTCAACCCTCAAACATTTCAGGTTGGTGTAGAACATAACTACACAACATGAGCAACTCCTACTTCATGTCTTTACTCTTCATTATTCTTCTGGGTCTGAACACATGAGGTTCAGGCGGGGGAGTAGTGTTGTGTGAACAGATTGATACATCTGCCTCAACTGGCACATTATTTTGTTAAATTACAGTTAAGAGATAACATTTGTCCATCATACTTCTAGGTGAATGTATCTGATGTCCATGCTGGAGAGTTGTACATGACAGCAGATGACCCTGGTCAGGATGAAAATATATACAGCGACTCTGACCACAGTGTTCTACACAGAAAGATGGCCAGTCTGCCTCATGTAAGTTTGAATTCATTTTAGTCAAGGACCCAATTTTCTTTTTTTATTCATTTTTAATTCCTTGGCTGTGTCCGAAACCACATACTGCATTTTAACCCAACAGTTAGTGTGCCGTTAGCAACATGCTAAAATATAATTCACACAAAAACATACTTCATTCTTAAGAAAAATGGGATAATATGCAGGAAGGATTTCTCCTTTGTATTACTTGCGTTCCTGTTGTCATACTTTCTTGCCGTTAAGGTTTAGGTCGGAGCAAGCCGTGCATGAATGAGGACAGTGGTAGTTTCGGGAATAACACAAATGACGGTGGTGGCTGGGCGTCAGGGTAGTAGTGCCAGATTACCTCTGCTGTTGAGAGGATATTCAAACGTTCATTACTAATACAGCTACGTAGTCATTTAAGTATTATTTAGTAAAATGTTTATCAGCACCGGACTTTTATTTTAAGCCGCTAGTTGGCTGGCGAGCTCTGCGATTGGAAAGTCAGAGCGCCGCAATGCATTATGGGGCGTTTTAGTATGCACCCGTTTCATACGTAAAAATTCTTGGCGATCCTTTTAACATCAGGGTATTTCTTGCATACACAAAATTGCGTACTATGATTTCAGATCATACTAATGTGACGTCACATTGAGTATGTAGTATGCAGTTTCGGAAACAGCCCGACTTCCTTGTTTACTTCTTTTCTGACTTGTTTGTCATCCAGACTATGAGTCTACAGGTGAAGATGAGGCTGCAGCTCCTCTACCTCACAGCAGGGATGAAGACGAATAGGAAGAAGGTTGGATGATGATAATGAAATGCAACAGATGGACGGAGAGAGCAGTTCAAAGGGAAGATTGACAGAAACTCATCCATAAAGAGAGACGGCTGATATATCTTATAATGCACTTTTTATTCAGTATTAGGTGCTATCACTGGTAATTCCTGGTTCACCTCTTGTGAACAGATTGACAGACAGACAGATCTGGTTTAAACAAAGAAAAAAGATTCAATCCAAAGCACTTGTTCTTCTCTTTCAGGCCAGTTCAGCCTTAAAATAAGTTTTCCCCCTCCTGTATATTAGGACTACGAGTGCATTTGGTTAGTTTTTTACTTTGTTTACCAAAATTGAAAGGGACAACATGATTATATATTTTTGCCTGCTTTAAATGGATTGTAAAAATAAGATGAAATAAAATATTTTTTGCCACAAAGCTTGACCTGATGGTTTCTAGTAACGTATGATTACAAGCTCACTGAGTGTTAGTCTGTATTCTGATGTGATGATAACAGCATAGAGACCGTCTTAAAATCGTCTTTATCAAATAAAACCATTGTCATCCTCATCATTAAGGTTGTAGGTATTCATGAAAGAGCTGGGTCTTTAGCTTTTTCTTAAAGGTGCAAATGGACTCTGCAGGTCGAATTGAGTTTGGAAGTTAGTTCCACAGCCAGGGGGCGACAGAGGAGAAGAGTTTAGTTAGAGACTTAAGACTGAGGGGTGATTTTCCGTTTGGTGAGTTAATTTCAAAGAGTAATCCACTTCATGGCGGTAAATATTTATCCCAACAGTCTTGTTAAAATTATACTAAACCGCGTATGATCATCATCATCACTATGATCATTTTCCGATACGAAAACCCATAATTTCTCAAAATGCCTATGTGGTTTTTATGATAATGCAATTTTTTCAACAAAAATAAGCACTTTAAGGCACATCACGTGACACATACAAGCCATTAATGACAAAATTAGCGAGTTTAATTTGAGGTCTTTCTGCAAGAAAGAAATGTATTTACTAAAACACATAATTTTTACAGTTATGCTGCTGATCATTTAAATAAAAATATAGAAGCTTAGTCCAATACTAAAGCTGCCGATGTGCTTTGACTCCCAGGAGTGACCTGGCTGACGCGCTGTACTGTCATAGGTCAATACGATACCGTTTGCTGTTTGTTGATCAATAACATTTCTGCAGGCGTGTCTTTGGTTTGCAACATAATACAATCCGTTTGTTGCAGCACCATGCGAAGTGAATACAGTGTCCATCAGTTTCCATTCATTTGAACAAAACAAACAAACAAACAATACAGCTGCGGTTTCTCAATGCCGCCTGCCACCTCAGCGGTCAAAAACCATATGCCCTTCCAGGGTCAAACACCTCCCGTACCTGCCTATTAAAGCTGTCTTTCGTATTGGTTTCTTTATATATTTTCAATCTTTTACCTCTAGGTTCTGTGTGTAAGCATGGTCAGAGCTGTACTTATATTAAAACACATTGCTTAGTAGTAAAAGTACAAGTTGATAAATACCAAGCTTTGTGTGGAAATGTTCGTACGCCAGTTGGGGCCCTAATCTTTTTAATTTTCTCCAGGAACAGACAATAAAAGAAATGGAAATATTACAATCCTTAATAAATTATGTTAAACAAAACAGAATAATGTCAAATTAGTTCCTATCTTAGGTTTTCAAACTTACATCATTAATGCATCCGCTTCTGGTCTACTTCATTATCTCTCAACAAAGGTGAATATAAAAGGAATGATAAACAGTGTTATATTTTCAATACTGCATTTTATGACATTAAAACGCGAACAAAGTAAGCTGTAAGATCCATACCACTCACATGTAAATGTACTGATTTTCATTAATAAACTCTAGCTTGCCGGCATTTTTAAACAAAAACAATATTTTGTTAAGGGAGTTAGTCTGTCAGTTTCCTTCATGTGTTTCTATGGAAAGAGCTCAATCCCGAGTTCAAACGCATGCTGTCCCAAAATATTTGCTCTCACATTAATGATGTGCTGTTCTGACAGGCTCCAAGGTCGTCTGACCAAATCAAACATGGTTAGTCCTGAATAAGGCAGAAAAACCCCAAAAAACAAAGACGGAAAACCTTGAGAACTCAAATTCCAGAAACTCCAGATTATTCCCTCTACCCATTTGACATGTTGCAAACTGAAAACGTGTTTGTTAAATGAAAATAATTCCAATTATTCATATTATTATTAATATTTTCATGCTATCTGAACTGAACCAGAAGCTTCATAACAAGCTTGGTCTCATTTGAAAACATGACAGACTCAAGAATAATCCCAACAGATCTTTAAGAAAGCTTTAGACGCAGACAAGACCACGAGACAGTACTACTGTTTTAAACAGATTTTAATCCATTCTTAAACAACATTTAATATTTAAAAACAATAGAACTGCATCACAATTTCTAATCAGCACATAGAACATCTTCATTTAAAAAAAGAACCGTATAAAAGCTCAAAATAAAGCACTGATAAAAAAAACAGAAATAATATTGTGCAAATTTTTTAAAACATCTGACACTAGGCGGATTGCTCTGAGGTGGTCTTGGGGGGGGGGGGGGGGGATGTTTAAAATATCGCATTAAGCTAGTGATGTAAATCAGAACAGACAGAGATTTCTTAAGATGAATAAGAGGCAAAATGTGGCTGTGTGTCTAAAACAAAACAATTGACCGGCTTGTATTATGTTTTAAATGTGTAATGCACAACATTTAACATCATTAAACAGATCTTTGCCCCAGTTTTATTATTGCAATAGCCAATTAAGATCACCAATAATTGATCTGTTTACTTAACAAAACTAAAAGAATGGCACATGATTTGTATAATAAAAACCATCGTCATGGTTTGTTAGTAAAATGGTCCTTTGCTTTGAGAAAAAAGAGGGTGAGTTTTTTTTTCCCCTGATGTGGCCGTTGGGAGGTTTGAACTCCTTCATGATTAATTGAACACATTGGTGTCAGGAGAAAACAATAAATGCTATTCTACAATAACTGCACCAAAGGCAGTTACGCCTTACAAACAACCTTGGTAGAGGTAAACATTACTGGTTCATATATCTGACATTATTTTGCTGCCTATTAAAGTTATTGTATTGACTGTAAAATTGGAAACAGGTTGGATTGTTCCTGGTTGACAGAAAAGCCTAGATTAACTTAATTTTTAATCTTTTTTAGTCAAATAATTTATATTTTATGTTTTATATTAAAGGCCCTATTACAATTGCTTCATATCAGCTACAAAGTGATGGTTGACCATCATTTTGGGAAATATGATTTCTTTCCAAGGGTTAGGTTTTATGTTTAGCCATATCACATCTATAGTTTGGAAGAAGAGCTGTAAAGCAATAATCCCAGTTGACATAAAAACAGGAGTCAGGGCCCAGTTTACATATCCCTCTTCAAAGTTAAGAATAATAATCACTGCAAGCACCCCTTAAAGGTCACATATTATGCAAAATGCACTTTACCATGTTATTCTAACAGGGTCTAGGTGGTACTCGTATGAATTTTCTAATATATTTCCTTGTGCAAAAAAAGTCTTACAACTGAGTAATTATAGTTACATGTTAGCATGTCCAGAACAGACCTGTGTCGTCGTGAGAATAAAGAATACCTTCCATTATCTATTTATCAGGATGACTTCAGAGTCAGCTAAAAAAAATATTGGGAAAACAAAGCTTTCTGGCAGATTACAGAAATCAGAGAGGAAAACATTACCCTCGTTTTTTTTGCAGTTCTACAAAAAAGTGTTTTAACAAATTGGTTGTCAAAAAATTAACAATTCTTTTTAACTTTCTGTTGTAAGAACACCAGCAGCAGGAATGATTCTGTTTGGCTGCATTTGATGAACTAGTTGTGATCATTTTATGAGCGCTGATGCTATACTGTAGCTCATTCAACAGAGCCGATCCCAGCTGTCCTGTAAGGTTCCTGTTCCTGGGCGTCAGTCGCTCTCTGATTCCCGTGTGTTTGGGGTTTGGTTTGGACATGTATTAAAAATATTTACATTGCATATAGTCAAATGCAGTGTGACCAGCAGAGCAATCTTTTAAAATTAATATTACAGCACTATATCAAAAAGATTGATTGTACTGCTGCATGTTGTTAAAAATAAGGACCATTTTGTGAAATTAACACAAACCAGTCACGTCACTGTTAAAACGATAAAACAAAACATTGATTGAACTGGACTAAACAACACTGATGATCAGCTATCAACGTGTAACCAATGAACAGAAGCAGTTTGTGAGTTTCATGGGTTAGCTGCTACAGAGTTTTGTCTTTGGGATGCACTGACAGAGCTTCATGACTTCAAATAATATGAAAGAAAATACAACATGGTGTAACAGAGTTTGGACTGTCACATCTACCATTTATCTTAAACATGTCAAGGCTTTCAGATGAGGAATCACAAGTCCAGGAATATTTGATCCCTTTGGGATAAAACTTAATTACCAGCTTGATGAGTTTTACTTCTCTTGTGGTCTGAATTAGTCGCATCTCCCAAACATTACATTTCAATATAACTACTTAGCAACAGGAAAAACAAAGTCGAAGTCAACCAGGATTTTTAATACCTTAATGAGAAAATGTTACTTTTTTCAATTTGTCAAATCTCATGTCTCATGTTTACGCTAAAAATACAAGTCAAATCTTTCCTGAAGATCACATCATTGGTTTCTCGACCTAAATGACAAGCTTGCAGACTCCAAACCATGGTCTGTGTTGTGAAAGTCAGTCACTTAGTATGCCTGCCAATGACCCTAACCCCACTCCCTGCAACTTCAGCAATTACATGTGAGCACTATAGAAAATGTTGTCATGAAGATATTCATGGGAGGATGTCACCAAAGCATTTTAAAAACTGTCCAGTGAAGCAAAATAAAAAGAAATTGTCAGCAGCTAGTTAGCTTAGCATATCACAAACACAGGGAGAGCAGAGGTACACAGCCAGCTTGACTGTTTAGAGTCACAATCCAAATACCAGGCATTCATGACCAGCTAGAAAATCAAATGAACCTCTAATCTGAATCACACAAAACCTGATTAGTTACGGTGTAGTTACTTAAATCAGCTGAAAGAAAATCCAGCAAGTAACACTGACGACCAAAACGTAATACACTTTGGTTAAACAGACAAATCAAGATGGACAAAAGTTCTCGATTTTAAATGATTCATTATTCCTACAAATTATCAGGAAGACAAAAACATTAATTACAAACGTTTTTAGGAATGTATCTGCAAGATTGGAGCAAGAACTTAAGAGAGTTAAGTAAGATTAAATCTTTCACCTTCCACAACTTTTGTCAGTCTTTGTGCTTGAATTAGCTTACCATCTGCTGACTATGATAAAGTCTTGATATCATTGTTTTTCATGTAGGAATAAATAGTTTAATAATAGTTTTGATCATTGAAAATGGTTCTGTGTTTTGGTTCATGTTGAAATGGATCTTTTTTTCACAATGGACAGAAGTAGTTCTTGGTCTGAAGCTATCCTTTATTGCATGCAGTTGTTTCAGTTTGTCAGGTATCTTGGACAGAAAACAGCAGATAACGTAGCTCAACACAATAAATAACACAATATTCTTAAAGCCAGACCCTGGTGTTGTCATAAACACCAGTTAAAAGCTTATGGAAACACTCGACTTTACAAAAACAATCTCATATTTATACCAATATGGTATGAAAAATCATTTAGAGTATCTCTTTTTAAATAAATAGAGCAATTCCCAACAAACAGAAATAAAGGCACTTGAGTTTTGTTTTTATCAAAGTGACAATACATTTCCAAATCTCCACTGATTTTCATACACATTCTGCTATGATAGCATGATCTAAAACTTTACATTTGAATCATAGCCATGTAGGCTGTAATGTAGGCTAGTAGGCTATGATTTGACGTCTTGTAACTGATGTCATAACAGAAGAGCAGCCAGCTCAAGAAACCGAAGAAGGGCTGTCTAATAGAAAGGCTGACCGGGTTCAGCTTCAACTGCTGTTTGTCCAGACATCAGTCAACAGGGACCTTCACCTAATCAAGTTAGTCAATCATTAATTTGAATGCAGTTTTGGTTGAAAGTGTAGATTCTTATAATTTAAAGGTCACAAATTATGCAAAATACACTTTAACATGTGTTTAAACCCCCCTAAAATGAGGGAAGTCTATCCTCTGTCTTTTGCCTGCTCCACTTTTCAGAAATTTCAGAAAATGTGCTCAAACCTCGAACAGGCTGGAGATTTTCCCTTCATGACATCACAAAGGGCAGTAACCCCTCCCCCAGGTGGCTGACACTCCCACAGCTAGGTGTTTGTTCTGCCCTCTGAGTCTGCCTTCTCCCCGTTAACATTATGGGCATGGAGTGAGAAAGCCCGAGCCACCCAGAGAGGTGTAGTCAAACAGATATTTGCATTTAAAGCTACAGACACAGAAACAGCCTGTTCTGAGCAGGGCTGAAATAGAGGGGTTTATAGGCAAAATCAAATACAGGATCAGAGTGGATTTATAACAAGAAACTTCAAATAAATGTTTTGGGGAGCTCTGTGACTTATTTCAATTGGTTGACGAAGAGTATTATGTGTGACCTTTCATGCTTTTTATGTCTGCGGTCATTTATCATGGCCCGCTTCTACACAGACTGATTTGCAGGCTAGGGAACCTCAGGAGCAAATTGGCTTTCCATTATGAGCCCAAGCATTATGAGCTCTTCGATGTGCAGACGCAGCCGAGTCCGCGTCCGCACATCGAAGAACATGACATGACTTTCTTTCTTTACTTTGAGTCATTTTAGTCAGATACAGATGGAACACTCCGGATTTCTCCATAATGAAGGCCGTTTATGTTGTTTACCCGCATGCTCGTGCATGAACTGTACCGTGCCGGAGCACACCTCTCCGAAGTGTGCCATGGCCAAGGAAGTGTACCGTGCCTGAGCACGGCACAGAGCGGTCACACTGGTCAAACGAACTGGACTTTAGGGGTGAAGTGTGCTCAGGCAAGGTACAGATTGCCAGTGTGAGCAAGCTGTTTCTTCCACAACAAAAGAGACTTTTTCCTCAGCAAGGTTCTTTCTTTTAGATACAGTAGACTCTGTTTCTTGCACAGTATTTCCAAAGTCCTGATACTTATGACAATGTGGTGCCAATGTGCCATAAGAATAAGTATTTCCTTACACGTAAAACCTATACTGAAGTATAATTTCACAAGATGCTCCAGGTCCTTCATTTTATTGCATACGGCTGGCTGCAATTCTGATACGAACCTTTAAATGAACATTTGGTTTAATTATAGCTAACTTTTATGTCTTTTTTCTCAAAATAAACAACTACCTTATTGTCTTTAACGTGGCCCTATTACTTCATCATAGTAATCCAGGGTTGACTTTAATATTTGAAGTCTCTAACCCCATGCCATTTAATTTTTTAACCTCACTAAAATAAAAGAGTTTCCTTTTTTGCCAATAAGGGTTAAAAAACTGATCGTATGTGTCTGTGTAATTTCAGGCACAGAGTTACTAATACTCAGACACACACACACACACACACACACACACACACACACACACACACACACACACACACACACACACACACACACACACACACACACACACACACACACACACACACACACCAACACATACTCACATGGGAAAAAAATGTGTTTCATAGGATTGATCCACAGGGAATTTTTCACAATTGACTCAAAAACAATCACAAGAATTCCAGTATGTACATTACAATATACACAATATACAAAAATCATTCTTGTCCAATCAGATAGTGCTTAAGATAGACATGGCAGTCAGCGGTATACATATTTGCACCAACACCTGCACATGACGGACAATGGGAAACAAAGACGAGCCTTAATGAGATTAAAGTGATTAGATCTCATTAAGCCTTATTGTTTTCAAATTATATTCAGACTTGCCGTTTTTTGCTTTAGCAAGAGTTTGACACCATGGTGGGTGCATAACTGTTTAGAAATTACAGGATTTCAATATCATACAATCTCATTAATAATAAACTAAGACTTGTGAAAGGCCTTTTCTGTTTGAAGAGTGCCCCCATTTATAGAACCATGAAGTGTCCATGTTCAGCTGACAACCCTACACAGTCTTGTCCTCCTCAGTCTAGCTACAGACTTCATCATATTCAACTTGTGAGGCTTGCAATGTACTAACATATTCCAGATCGGACCCCAGATGTTTCTAAATCAGAAAACCACAAATTCCAGGTCACAAACGGCTCTGACTTAATGACTGAAATAATTTCTGCCTCTTTATTATTATTATTAGCTCTTCTGGTTGTAGCTGAACCCTTCCTTTACCAGCAGGTTCCTTGATACTTTATTCTGATCAATAGAAGCCTGAGGCTTTACTCCTTGTCCCAACTTAAAACACATTTACTGGCCACTGCTTGAGCAGATCAGTAACTGTTGAGCCTCTTTATTATCTTGGAGATTTCAATTTCAGGAATTTAACCTACACTTCTTAAAGGCAAAGTTATCCCTTGATTCCTATTTCAAAATACAAAGTAAGTCCTTCAGTTTCCAACTGCATGGGCATTTCTGTGAAATGAGTCAACCCGTCTATGCTTTTATATTAACATTGGTGGTGTCAGGAATATAAACATCTTCCTGAATCTCCTCTGACTTTTTATTGCACTTGGACTTCCCAGGCCTATTTCTTTTTCTTATCTTCATCTTGTGCTGGACCAGTTCTTAGAGCAGGTGCGCCTCCAAGCGGAGCCAGTGTAGTCCCTGTCTGATGTACCGGACCAGTTCAGTCATGCTGCTCTGCTGACTCAATGGCTCCATCACTAAGTCCAGCTCCTGGAAAAACTCTGTAAAAGGATGAGAAAGAGACACAGTCCTCAGATGTTAGATGTGTCAACCTCAGCTGGCTTATTTTTGAAACTGGAATCCATGGTCAACTTTCTACTGCGTGCATAACATTGGACAGGCTATTTTACTCCATGTGAACAAGCGTATGGATGGCTCTGATTGTTATGTTTGAGGCGTATAAAAAAATCTAGCTCTTGGAACGATGCAAGCATGTGTATTTGTTCAGTTTATTAGCAAGTGCACATTCGAGTGAGAAAATGCTAGAGGGCTTGGAGTCAGTCTGGAACTGTGTTTGATTTTTGAAGATTTATTTCAGCTTTTCTAAGACAGAGCAGCTGAAGGGAAACCAAAAATGTGAAAAAGAAGATTATAAATCAGAGATGGCTTGCACCAAATTAAGCAGGTCGAAGGGAAACTAGCGACCATTGCACGGCAGAACATGACTCTGTATAACACCTGATGTATCAGCTGAGCTCAAACGAAATAGCAATAACACTTGGGTTCTCATCAGGTCCTTTGTGCCAGGTGTAGAATAGGGCCCTTTGACTGTACGCATTGAAGTCTTTGAAAGTCCCCTCTAAGTTAGTTTGTCTGTAGACACACATTTTGACCTCTGGTCTATGCACACATCGCCTCATCCACCCTCTTTCTGTTTCTTTCTTCCTGTATGTGTCTGTTCTGTCGACTTTCTTTTTAAGCCGTATGATATATTTTTAAATTGAACTTGCATTTTGAGATTTTCATCTACTATTCAGTTTCCACAGCAGCATAAAGGCAGATCTCTGCAGACATATCTCGGATGTCAATGAGTGTTTTGAAAGCTTTAGAAAGTGTTTTTTTTTTTGCATTGATGAGGGCTGCACAAGATTTTGAAAGCAAGAAAATATAACTTTGTTGACCAACACTAAAACATTCCATTCTTTAAACAACACAGCTTGCATGGAGGATATCGAAGCAGAAACTGGATTGTAGTCCTACCTTGGCTATTAGTGGCTAGTCTGTCAGCTGTCTCCCAGTGGTCATAGCTCCGCAGAATGTTGTTTGTGATGTTGACATGACTGGCTGCCATGTGGTGAATCCGTTGAGGAATCGCCACATTGCCTGATGAGCCTCCAGATCCTCCCACTGCATCTCCGCTTCCTCCTCCATTGCTTGCTGGAGAGGGGCTGAGTGATGGGGGAGATGGAGTCTCTTTGACCCTGAACACAGTAGACAGGAATCGAGTCTCATTAAAAGGAAAAATAATGAAACATGTAGGCTCTGTGCTTGAGGAAATGTTGGTTACTTGACAAAATAATAAATGGGAACTTAAGTCTGTCGGGTGAGGTTTTCAAAACAGATTCACTATCATCCAATTTGTCTGCCAAGTACTGTCTTAGTTTTCTGTTTTCAAAGAAAAAGACCCACTAGATTTTGAATGAAAGAAAATCACATCACTGATCACAACCAAGACTGCTTGGTGGTGTCAAAAGTACAAAAAACACAAGTAATAGAGATCACTGATATGTTTTTCTTTCATTCCAGCTCTAGCGTGTCTTTATCTTCGGCCAGCCAATAAAATCAGCCGATATTAGCATATCCAGTGACTATCTGGATATGCTAATCCACTATATAATTTTTTCACAGATATGCGTTGATGTTTCTAGCTTTATCCACCAGTCAAACAGCATTTAATTTGAGTTTCATTGTACTACACTAGCAGTTGTCTTTCGTCAGCAGAGTGCGCTTTCCAGAGGGTCAAGCAGTGATGCAAGTATATTACTTTTCAGTTGAGTGACCATCTTGTCTTCATGCAATATCTTTGCCACACATGTTTCATAACTGCATTTTAGGGATTTATGCAATAAATGTGCATATCTATATCCATATCTATCTCTACAGATCTAACGTAGATCTAACAAAAAAGTTATCAACTGATATATTTCTATCAATTTTCCTTCTCCCCAATATAGATATCGGTATCGTCCCCAAAAGATTCCATAACTGTCAAACCCTAAATGTACAAAATAAAAAGGATTTGGGGCCCTAAAACAAGACCAGTGAGACATTAAAAACTGAGGGGAACTAGAAAGTTCAAATCTCATTGGGTTCATCCCTATGAGTGTCACATTTCACATTATCCCTGCAAGCAAACAAACAAATGTTTTTATTATTTTATTGGAAAACTGATGATACAGTATGCTATTTGTTTATTTTGTAGATGTATAGTTGGTGGAAAAAGTAAGAAAATATGTACGTTTTTTGCTAAAGCCCTCTCACCTCACACTTTTTTTTGGCACGCTCAACAGCCCACTTTGTAATCTCTGCCTCAAATCTTCAAGAAATTGAACTCTTTGAGTGGTTTGTTTGACCAATCAGCTGTCAGTGACTGCAATGTTTTAATCTGTTGAATTGCAAATACTCAGATATCTTTATGAAAGTGGTTTGTGATGGGCGTGTGATAGGCGTGTGTGTGTGTGTGCACGTATACTCACTTCCCATTGGTCCTCCAGGGAGAGGTTGCTTGGTGGGAACTTTTGGCTGAATTCTGGGTCATAAAAAGACAGAAAAATCAAGCCTCACAGTCAAAATATTTAGTTTTTCACAGGAAGGACAGTGAAATTATGCAATCAGAAGTCATATTTTTTTCATTTTGTCAGTCATATACATAACTGTCCACCCAAACGTTGGTCTTGCCCATCCAAACAAAGTATGAGAGGAAAACTGCTTGTTCAGCGATTTCTTTGTTGTTTTTATTTTAAACCAGTGGGTTGTCCGGTCCAATTTTTTTTTTACCAATAGCTTTGTCTGAAATGGAAATAACTGATCTCTGGATGTACATAAAACGTGTAGCGACTGTTCATGTGCGGCAGCTGTCAGACTCCAGAGTGGATTTCATAAACTTCTTACATAGCAACAACAGGCTTCATAATCACAAGTCTTATCATGTGTGGATAACAACTTGTATTGCATCTTGTTTCAAGGTGTTCTACTTGTTTCTTTAGGTTATGTTCGTAACCATGTTTTTTACTGAGGAATGTGTTGGTGTTTTTGACTGGTCTAACCTTTTGTTAGACTTTTTACTGGTATTGGATAATTTCTTGATATCAGTCGATTTGCCAATTTAGTTTAGTTTAGATTCTTAGCTTAGATTATATTTATTTGGTTTCATTATGAAACAACATGTTGCAGAGCTTAAGTTAATTAAGACAATTTTATTAAAGATAAGGATGGATTCACAAAGTAATACAACATCAATGCACATGCACCAATATAATCTTCTCTTCTCAGGGATTATAACTGGCTTCCATATTTTTCAACAAAAGAGCAGGAAAATAAAAGAGAGAGAAAGATTAAAAAGAACAAAGTCTGTGTCAAACTGTATTTATGTCAATGTTTTTGCCTTTTACCTTGAAGTACTCCATGAGCGACCGGGAGTACTTGACAGCATGGTCTTTCTTCAGATGGAACATCCTCAGATACAGCAGAGACAGACAGCGGTTACTATGGAAACAAAATCATTAGGAGGCAGATGAAACGTCTGAAGATTCCCTTTGAAACCTCATGCCGCATATTATTTTCATGTTTTCTACAAAAATTCACTCTGACTTCAAAAAATGCCCCACAACTCCTTATGGATTAAGAGGATCTCCAGCGAAGTAAAGACTGTGGCCAATATTTCAAGCTGCCACACTAATGTGAAAATCCACATCTTAGCTTGTGATGTGAAGTCTTTTATTGCAGAGCACACAGAGGTTTCTTTGATTACTTTGAGGAAGCCAAAGGTTAAAGCAACATTAAGAGTGCTTTCGATTCTTGAGGAATGTTTTTGAATAGAGAATAAATCACAGATCCCAAATGTGAGAATAGTTAGTATCATAGCATTAAAAAATCTCTCTTAAGAAGAAGTTTCTGTATGAGATGAAAATTGATAAATGGTTGTACGAGTACAGAGAGTCTCTAAGAAAACAAACATGCTCACTTTGTCTGTATGCAGGGTCCTGCAAAGTACTCTTACTCATGGCTTGTACAAACAATTCCATGTTCTCATCCTGATACAACTCCCTCTCCTGCATAGTTAGTCAGGCCAGCAAAATAATCGGTTCATCTCGACCTACCCTTTCTGAAATGTATAATCGCTCTGTGATCAGGAGAGCCCCCCCTGACTACTTCAATCGTATTTAAGAGCCATGTTCACCTGCAGGCCGATACATTGCTATTTACATGGTGGGTTACAGTCTTTATTCTTAGAAAGAGAGGGCCCTAGCATGCTAATGTAACATCTCTCCCTCCATTGTGCTCTGAACATGCAGAAGACAACAGACAAGAACTATATACTGTTTAAGTAAGTCATATATTAATGATTGGAATGAAGTTATAATTGTGAAATTATTCCCACAAAAAGAAACGTGTGCTATTCCAAATAAAGAGTACATTGAGGTACAACAGTATAACTTCACTGATTACATAAATTCATTGATTACATAAATCTCGAGGACGACCACAGTGTCCGAAAAGATCTCATGATGACTGAGCGTTCTGTGTGCAAAACATCAAATAAAGGTAGGCTGGAAACATGTATTTACTTATTCTTGCTGCTGGAAAAGCCTATATTTTCTATGAGCACAGCACAGCCTTTGTATTATTCTGCTGACAGGATTGTGGGTTAAAGTTATGTGTTCGAGCATCATTATAAATCAAGCTTTTTGTTGTGTGAGAGTGTGTGAGTGTTACAGTTTTGGTGTGTATTACATAGAGAGACGTGATCTTGATGTTTGTCTCAGTTGGACTTTTTGGGCCGCGGAGGAATCACACCTCAGGAGAAATCCTGCCGAGGTGTGTAAGAGGTAGCGATAAAGAAAGAATCTGCGACTTTTTCATCCAGAAGATGTCGCCCTTGAGCACCAGCATGAAACCGAAACAAAATGCTGTTTGGCGACACCTCCACCGTACTGAATCCTCCGCTCTCCCAAAGCGACAAACACACACACCACTAACCCCTCTCCCCTCGCGTTTGCACAAAGAAGTTATCAAAATGGAATGCACCATGATTATATAACACAGGTTTTTCTTGGTCACTTTCTAAATACTTTAAAATAAGAATGCTACAGCTGCCACACCTGCCACACCCATTGGTGCTAACATTTACCCAAGTTCCCCTGCCTTTAACACTTCCTGGGCACTGATTCATGTAGAAAATAACAAAGACACATTTTGCGCCATGTGTGAGATATTCAGACATTTACAAACAGGATTTCTGCAGAAATTAAATTAAATCCATTATCAGGGCACATTTAAATCACATGAAACACACGCACACGCACACACACACATCTTGGATGCACAAATTTAAAAATAGAAGCATACCACAACATAGCTAGTTTCTTCTCAGCGACGGTGGCTGAATGGCTGGTGAAGTTCTTTAACCTCATGGCATACCTGCAGAAGGGAGGCAGTTATTATTATACAGACAGACAATGTTTTCAAAATTAAATTTTCTGCTTGTTCTGATGACCGGCTTGTGCACCGACTGACTAGGTCTCGTAAAAATATCTAAGGCTACACAGCACTGTCTACATACGAAGGATATTTGGGTGCTAAACACACTGCCTTAAAACACTATGCATGTGATAAGGCCACTTTTTTAAAACGTATTTATTCCATACCTGATTAGCTCGACAGTCTCAGAGTACATAGTATATGGGGATTTGGCCTCTAGTGGATCTCTCTCCATCGCATTTCCACACTCTATGAAGGAGAGGGCACCATCTGTGTAGTTCACGGCTTTACCAAATTTGTCCATCTATACAGCGAGAGGAAGAAAGAGGAAATGCAGGTGACAATTACCGTCAGAGGCATGTAAGATGAATCTGGGAAAAAAAACTCATAGAAATAGTTGTTAAGATAATTGCAAGTCAAATAAAAAATCTTCATAAATGTTATTTATGCAAAGCCATGTGGGCTCCTTTGACACTATATAATCCTGCAGACATCATCATTCCTTAAACACAATTTTCCCTCAGAGACAAACTGTGCAGTAAATAGAAGATATTAGACAGTACAGTCCCTGATGAGGAATCCATCATTGTTTTATTATTGAGATGTGTCAGCAATGACTCACAGATAACTAAAAGTACACACACAATTTAAGTTAAGACAAAATTCTGTGTTGTTAAATACTTTACCTCATATAACCGTATTTCTAACTGTCAGGCTTCGCTTTGCCTCCTGTGTCAGTGTGTGTGTGTGTGTGTGCGCGCGCACGCGTTTCTGAAAGTTGCAGACGGAGTCAACATCTTACCAATGCATCAGCCTTATGTTTCAGCCTCTTGGCCTCCTGCATGTAGTAGTCTGCACCGTGGACCCTGGAAATAGCAGATAATTACTGACATGTTAATCATGTTAAAATAGCTCAGAGTTAGCATTTAAATATCTTTGTAAGTTTATAATCATTAATCATGGGTAGCTCCCAGTTATACATACCTCAGGTTTTCACATAACCTTATATAACAGAAGTAAACATGCCTTTAATGAATATTAAAGAAACCCTCTGGGATAAATAAATACAACATGGATCATCTCTCCAGATTTTTACACATCTGAACCAGTGTTGAGGTAGTTCCAGATATATCACCAACTACAATGAGCGTAAAGATCTCCATCGGGCTTATACATTCCATGGAGATGTATTAGCCAACAAATTAGATTGGTTGTTTTAAATGTACAATATGTAGAATTTCATGTCAATGTTTACATTAAAATATTGAAATTTAATAAAAAATGTACTAAACCTGTTCTAAAGTTTTTTTTGTTGAGTACTTACATTACCTTAAATATTTTTAACAGTTGTTAAAGCTAGAGAATTCTGTAATTTTATAGTTGTAACGGGACGTGTCTTGGCGTGGCAGACGCCATGACAGAGCCGCTATGACGGACTCGTTTATCGTTGCCGTGGAAACACCCGATGTGACATCAAAGACTGCAGCCATTCTGTTTGCTGTATGTGCTGCTGTGATAAAAACCTCATGTAAACTATACTTGGATACATCGTCGGTAAACATTTTCTGTTGCCCGTTCATCTTAACTACAGTGAATGAGGAGTTCATTTGGGAGTAGCAGAGAGAACTCCCATGATTCCCCGCCAGCCTCTATGTCATTTTTTGTTATTGTGGTATTGATTGGTGGAATGTACATATTGTTTCTTTAAAGCGAGACATGCATTAGAGGAGCACTTGGATCCACTTAGTTTTTAGAATCCTACTACTTGGTCTGAATTGTATTGGGTGTTATTTTGTGCATGGGGTTTGGTGTGGTTATAACTTATACCAGAGTGGATCAGACTGGACCAATTATACCTGATCACGAAGTGTTGTAATAACTATATGGATAATACATGTTCAATCTGTGTATTGTCCCCACCTTAACAGAATAAATATATTCTAAGCTCAGTCAGAAATGGCCAGCAGTGGGGTCAAGGTGTTTTCAAAGATGACTTTCTTAACCTTACCCAAAGGAGAGTAATAATCCATTGGTTAAGAAACAAGTTATATCAGCTTTCTAGAAGGAATAACGTGTGCACAAAGAACAGATGCTGTCTCCTACTACAGTTTTGCAGTTTGCAGATGTTTCAAGCATGAACTATGAGCCCATCTCAGTGAACTGTGAACCACAGCCAATGTCTTACATTGAAACTGGTTGCATCTTTTGTCAAAATACTGACCTTACCCTTGCAAAATGTATAAAAAGCAAACATATTGGTGTGTATGAAAGACCCTGAATTTTTTACATACGTGTCGCTAAATGACAGTCTTGGCCTGCGAAGTTCAGCAGCTTCCATCGCTGGTTCTGTCCACACCTCCAAATTATGTCCGTTGGCATGGTAGCCGTCTCCACTGAGCTGCTCAGCCTGGGTATCACCTTTCTGCTGAAAAGAAGAATAGATGTTTACAATGGTATTATTGAGCAGTGATTATGTGGCGTTCAGACCAGCAGGTGTAGATCAGTAGACTACATGGTAAATGGTAAATGGACTTGAGCTTGTAAAGCTCTTTTCTAGTCTTCTGACTATTCAAAGCACTTTTTACACCACAGGTCACACCTACACATTCACACACTGATGGTAAAGGCTGCTATGTAAAGTGTCTGTATATGTGGTTTAGTCTCTAGCCCAAACACTTTAACGAGCACATTAGAAGAGGTGTGGATCAACAGCAGATCCTCAATGAGTGAATGACCCATTCTTCCTCCTTAGCCAAAAACAATCCAAAACATAAAAACATATACTTTGAGCTGTTCTCTTTTTCTCTTTACATCTCCATCCTGGTGTTTAGCTGGTCTATTTCCTGCTACTGTACAACAAAATGTTCTTAAAAAGTTCAAAGGGGGGCTCTTAGTGTTTGGCAAAATGCAGATAAGAAAACTCACATTGGGGAGGTATTAGTATTAAGTAGTATTTTTGTGCACTTACACTGCCATTTTTTGCATGTGACGATCCTTTGCCTTCACCTCTCCTGTGTCTGTGTAAGGAAGAGGAAGTGGAAGTGGAAGAGGTGGTGGTGCTGGCCTCTTGGCTCAGCGAGGAACTGCCGTCTTGTTTGTGAGGTGGGTCATCTGAGAGGGGGGATAGGAGCGGCGGAAGCAGCTTGTCATTGTGGTGTCGAGACTGCTTCTTGTTAAAAGGGCTGCAAAAAAACAAAAGGCAAAAACATTATTAGTGTACCTCGGTATGTTTTTAAACTATAAACTATACGTTTGCAGGATGCTAATCAGCAACACACAGACACAGACAGACACACACACACACACACACACACTCTCTAGTAAGTCATTAGTCTTTGTCTCCATGGTTTTGTATAATATCAGTAATGTCTTGGCCCAGGCTGTTCTGCAGCTTTTTTTGCACTGCATTAAACCCCTAGAGATCCCCAGCAGAGGTAAACAAAAAACATGATCTGTTGCTGCAGACAATGTGAGTCACAAGAGCTTAAATCCAAAAAGGAAACAATACATTGTCAGCCCAGCTTGTGGAAGTAGGTAAGTTTGTGTAGTTGGATACCACTATGCGTGTTTATGTGTGTGTGTGTGTGTGTGTGTGTGTGTGTGTGTGTGTGTGTGTCTGTTTGTTCTCCATTGAGCAACAGTAAACAGGCCAACAGTAAATTCGGCAGACTCCCTCCATTACAGCTACATAAAGAAAAGAGTATATCCAGTATGTACATAATGTAAGTTTGGACAGACTGCTCTTCCTTGAGGATACTCAGAAACACATGCATTATACAGTATTGTTAACAAAGAAATACTATTTCCACAGGTTACTTTCACAGTTGATTGAGGTTAGAAAGCCCCAATCAAGGTCTCCACATGTCTGCTATGACTTCTGTTAATTGTCTCATTTGCAGTGAATGCTGCATCAAAACCAGCAATGCAGGGATTCAGGCGTACAGGTGCACTATACTCCTGTTTAATCCTCTGGGGATTCTAAAAGAAAGTGTGACAGATATGCCGTAATACTCACTCTGTGTTGTTGTTCTTGTGGTTGTGTATTGGAGAGATGCATGGTGGGAGCAGCTGGCAGTCTTTGTCCAATCGCAGCTTCTTATTGGCTTCGACTGATGGGTAACTGGGGTCCGACTTGAATATTGAAGACAGACAGAGAGTTTCAGAGACTTCAACCTGTTGGAGTGTGTTAAATCATTTATTGAAAAGTATTTGGACATGTAGGAGAATAGACCGTGTCACACCTTGTGTTTCCTCTTGCTCTTGCTGGTGTGTTTCTCATTCAGGAAAACTGTTTTTTTAGGTGCATGCCTCCTATGTTTGCCTCCTTTATCTCCCCTCTCCGTCCTCCTTGCCAGCCAAGGATTACTCTGCTCGTGCACAGGGGGGTTGTCCAGCACCTCCAGACCATGGCTCACAATGTCTCCTTCCCTCCCGTCTGTCCTCTCCGCAAGCCTTAATCTCTCTCTGTCCTCTCTTTCAGTCTGCTTCTCTCTCTCTGTTAATCTCCCTCTGTCATCTTGCCTCTCAGGCATTAATATATCTGTGTCTTCTTCCTTTTCCACTTTAGTTAACTTATGCCTCTCACTCAGTACAGGCCATAGTTTCCCTTCCTGCTTTTGTCTGTCCTTCTCTGCCAACCCGGTCCTCTCCCTGTCCTTCAGCCTCTCTGTATCTGTCCTCTCACTTCTGTCCCATTCTCCCGCTCTGGATCTTTCCCCCAGACCCTTGCTAGGCACCCTGCTGAGTAAACACAGGTCAATTTTCACCCATAAACATTTTATCTCTTTGTATTCCCTTAAGGGGGAGAGAGGCACCTTGTGTCCCATGTCGGAGGGTGGTGACATGGGCATCAGGTTTTTGCACTGTCCCCCTGACCCTCCTGGATCAGGGACCGAAATACCAAATGAACCACTTACATTGATAATGCTTAGGGAACTACTGCTACTACCACTACTGCCTTTACTACCACTGCTCATGCTACTTTTACTACTGCCGCTACTGTTATTGGTCTCAATGCTACCATCTATGATTGGAAGTCCCTTTCCTCCAAATGTTCCTATAGTGCCTGAAGTGCCACCAGAGGAAAGGCTTGGGAGAGGGGGAGTGTGCACGTGTGCATTGGACAGAGTCTGTGTGTTTATCACAGAGTGTGTCGTCTGAGGCGGCAGAGGGAATATTTTGATGGCTTTCTCTGAATCTGACTGGCATTCAGAAGAGGAGGAGGAGGAATCTGTTTCGATGAATTCTCGAGACTTGGGAACGATTCTGTTGCTTGTACTTCTGTGTTTCCTCTTTTCCTGTTTGGGAGGCAAAAATGAAAGTTAAACTCAAGAAAACTTTGATGCACTAAGTGATGAGACGGATGTTTTACAACGCAGTTCTTTAAGAAACATTTCTCAAATTGGAGCGTTAGTTTCCTGACATATCTTTTAATCCGTTATAGCACTGTTACTTGCATCCTTGACAGAAATACAAATTGACTCTCAGATAGGTAAGATGGTAACTTCCATATCGGACATGTTATAATGAGGTTTTTATTTCTGGAACTTTATGACCTTGTTAAAAATGCTCTATAACACTCGCATTTTTAATTGCAGCATTTAGGAACAGTGACAGATTTGCAGATTTGGTTTTAAAATGTTCAAATGTGAATTCAATAGAAATGCTGATTTCATGCATGTGCTCCAGTTGTGCATAGTTGTAGTTGGGAAAGTACCGTGAATGAATTGACCTTTGGAAAACTCAAAGATGTCGCAGCTTGACAGATACTTGTTGTTTTATCATTTAAAAGTCCGAGTGGAACAGTGGTGCAGTGATTAGAAAGTTCACCTCACAGCTTAAAGGTTCTTAAAGCTGCTGGCTGGGGTTTCTTCCTGTTCATTTGTGGGTTCTCTTCCGTTAAACTAGATTCCTTTCAGAAACTACAAGGACATACATTTAAGGTTGAGTAGTCACTCTTTATTGCCGGTAAGTAAAATAATTTTATATATCTCTATAGTGTCTGCCCGGGAAGGACTCGTTGGGTGGACTTAAAGGTGTCATCATTAAGGCCATCACTAGTCAGTAGAAAGAATGCACAAACTCACGTCCTCCAAAACTAAACACACACACGCACAACCACCCAAAAACAAATTTAACACTGACTGCAGGTGGTGGCACCGCTGTCTGCTGTGGTGCTGCTGGTGGAGTAACTGTGTTGTTGTTTGTAGCACTTCGAGGTTCTTTCCTGGGGGCTGTTTTCCCACTGGGTGGTTTGCTTCGTGTCCTTGAGGGGTTCTGATGTTCCAGTGATGGAGGAGGCAACATGTCCTTTTCCCTAGCTGCAGGGCTACAACAGAAGAGAGAGACAAAAAAAAGAAGAAGAGAAAAAGCACCACTGAGCGAAGCACTCTCTCTACAATGTAGTGTGAGACTTAGTGAAGAACATAAAGTTGTCCCAGGCCTTTCCTAGGGGGAGGCTGTGTATTAAAATGAGAAGTATATTCTGTGAGGCAGCATGAAATAATTGAACACAGCATGTATTCTACCAAACTTTGTGAAGTGGAGAGGTTGAAAATGGAAAGGAAAAGGAACAAAGTGAGTTAGGAAGAAAGAAAAGGAACAAAAGCTACAAAGTCAGTTTCATTTAATCAACCTAACACCAAGCTGAGCTGACGTTGTTTTTACTCAGTTAGATTGAATCATCAATTCCTGTCCAAAGTGCACTTTTATTTTTTATCATTATATTTTGTCTCTTTATGCCTTCATCTAGAGACAGGGCAGTGGATAGAGCTGGGTATCAGGGAAAGAGAGAAAGAGTGGAGAATGACAAGCAGGAAAGAAACCACAGGTCAGACCCGAACCCAGACCGCCCGCCCGCCCAGAGAACCACAGCCTCCGCGCACCAACCACTAGGCCACAGGCCTATGCGCACTTATTTACAAATCCTCTGCCCTCAAAGAGTTTTTTATTGAATAAATAATAATTGAATATTCTTTCGGTCTATCTTACTAGACTGTTCAGGATTTTCTACACATGGTAATAAACTATTTCAGTATTACCCAGTCAGTCATTGGCTCTTATCGTGTACACTGTCTTATTCTGACAACATTTTAACTTTTGGTGTTTATTTCCTAATATCCACATTAATGAAGTCTTTGCATTTTATCATTGGCCCAGCATGTTCTTCACCCAACACCTTCCCAAACACCCAAACCGAGTCTGCCAGGTAAATATTTCACGTATTGCCTGACAGTGAAAGTCTTAGATGCCATATCCTCTGCACCTGCTGCTCTTGGCACACAGAATGGCCAAAATATTGTTTTTACACTTAGAAAACTAGAGAAGCAGGTTTAACTCAAAACTAGTGCAGCTAGCAGGAATGCAGAATAGAGGAGTGAAAATGGTAGCAGGATAAGGTTGATCTCTCTGTTGTTCATCAGTAAATCACAATCATTTCATCATCAGAATCAGTTTTTGTACTTTCTTCCTTACCTATGCTGATTTAATCTGCTCCATGTCTGGTTCTGATTATCCTCCAGGCTACTTGATGTCTCTGTCGGTCTAGGCTGTTTCTTTCCTGTTGTGTTCCTTCTTGGGGTTGTGACCTCTGGCCCAGACATCAGGCCTGACGACAGCTTCACCTTTGACCTCTGGCCCTCCCCTAAGGCCTTCTGGCTGGGCTTGGCCTTGGCCTTCTCTTTGCTAGGGCTGCAAGGAAGAAAAAAACAAGTATATATGAGATCAACTCTTGTCAGTTGTTGCCACTGACTGCAAATGTCAAAGATCCCTCAGGCCGGTACAGTCCACAGCAGAACAGTTTCTTTTGTCGATTTAGAGCAAACACTAACGGAAAGTTCAAGACCTTATTGTACATTTTGTTTACGTTTCTTCCTCTACGCTGCTAATCTGGTTAAGAACGCTGTAAGGAGCTGAATTTGTCAACAGAGCTGTCAAACATTACGTTACATCTGGTTCAAACCACTTCGACTCAAAACGAACACTAAGAGAAACACACAAACATCGGACATAAGTCAACATGATCATAATTAACTATCAAGACAGATTCTGGGTTTTATATTATTATTTTGGCTTCACTCCTAGGTTGCTGTTGTTACGTCCATCTTTATATAAAGTCTATATTTGTTGTAAACCCTCCTCATCCCTCAATCAGCGCTTCATTAAGTCATCAAATAGTCAACAGATTTATTAGAACAGAGATGAAGGCTCCTACCAGAAGGTGCACCTTGTATCTGTGTGTTCAACCTTTGGGGCAGCTTCGACAGGGTTGCTGTTGGAACTGCATGGGGAAGTCTTGGCTGCTGCACCCACTTCTTGTGCTTCATTCAAAGGAGAGAAAGTGTCTGGATCCTGGGTGATGGAGCCTGGGCAGTGGACGGTTGGACTACATTAAATAATTTCATTGCTAGAATAATAATCATTTATTTTTTATACAATAGTTGCTCTTTGACAAAATATGAACGCTAACTGTCCATACAAACCTGTGTCATGATGTTCCTGCTGTGAGGGAACCAGGGGTTTGTTTTGGGCTTGGACCTTATTCAACCAGCTGTCCAGCTGCCACTTGTTACTGGACGGTGGCTCCGGCTGTATTAGTTCAGAAACAAATAAAGTGATATACAGTATTGTTTAATATTTCATGAATATGACTTTATACTTGTAGTTTTACTATGATAGCAAAATTTGAATTAGTCTAAAAATCTCTTTCTCAGCATTGATCTCTCCTTCTCCTGCAGGAATGACTGAATGATTGTATGAAAACTGTGTTCAACTCTTCAAATATTGTGATGAATAGTTTTTATGGTTTTTAGAGCACCACCAGAGAATGCAGAAAGAGACCAGAAAGGCAGTAAAAATACATTAAGTACGTTTATTGGGTTGGGCTCAGGGGCGGCGCCAAGGTGTGGCTAGGGCCACCTTAGAAATCTTATTGGCCACCCCACTGGCCACGCCACTCTTCTGAACTGTGATTGGCTATTTGCCTTGTCAGAGGCGGAACTAAACTTTACCTGTAACAGGCTGCCTGTAGTTTTATTTTAATTTAAATGCAGCCTTTTGCATTTTGGCATTGTAACTTTGAACATACATCTTCTTTGCAGTAATTAAAGAATCAAGCAAAGAAGATCTAAAATTTGCTCCTCTTTTTAAGGTTAAAAATATAAAAATCTATATACGCAGTGATGTAACATTCATTGATTACTTAAATGTAAGTATTGACCGTAAATATGAATAGATTTGTTTTGTATCCTTTCTCGCTGCACTCATCAAGTGTGCGTGCACACACACTAAACACTTCCGGCCACCCCTGCAGAAGTCAATGGCCCAGTTTGACCACCCCAGTCCAAAAAAAATCTGGCTCTTCCACTGGTTGGACTTCATTTATTAGTGTACAAAAAACAACTTTAAATCTTAATTCACTCACTTATGAAGCAAGATCATATTTATGTCTAAAACATTTTTAGACCCTTTCATTTTTTACCTTAGTTTAGATCTATTGTTTACGTGGAATTCACACACATAGCCACATAGAAACACACTTGTCATCTGAAAGCAAAACATCCCAAACATCATCGTACCTCTGGGGTGTTTGTACGGGAGGCTGGATTATACTCGCTGTCACTGGAGCTGCTCTCTGATTCGTCTGTGTCAGACTCTGAGGTGCTCTCTGATTCACTGCTGCTCCCTGATGCTCCACTAGAAGGAAACGTGAAAAACAGAAAGAAAAAAAGACAGACAACCATTTAAGCAGTTTTGTACAATCAACACATTCAACCCAGTAAATTTGATTTTCTCTTGTCACTGAATATTTTTCAGCCAAATGGACTCACAAAGTTCTATAACTTTATTCTCCTGATGAAACCATCGGTCTACAACTATGTCTCTCCCATTACAAAACTAAAATATGTTCATCATGATATTACAACTGGTTTCAAACAATTCAAAGTACCTCAAAACATTCTGGTTAAAAGCTTTTGAAATTAACAAGTATGCTATATATATATATATATATATATATATATATATATATATATATATATATATATATATACTGTATATAGGCCTACTCACCTCATTTATTATCATGTTAATTCAGCATCTTTTGCACTACTCACCACTGCACTGTTTCTTATTTAGTCTTGTACATATTAGTCTTTGCTTATTGTGTTTATTGTTGATATTTAATGTTATACTTGTAAATAAGAGAGCACAGTCCACTGAAGTTAAATTCCTTGTGTGTGTAAGCATGCCTGGCCAATAAAGATGATTCTGATTCCGATTCTGAAATTGTTATTTTCATGTCAGTTCACTTTTTAAATGAGGCCATGAAGCAGTGCATCTTTTACTGATATCTTTAAATATTATATATATATATTTAGTGCAGAATCGTGATCTCAACATTTCCATTCTATCTATCAATCCACCCGTCCATCCATCCATCCATAACTTTTTTTTAATTGACTGAACTTAACTCTTGTCAGTTAGAGTGTGTCATCCTGTAGTGCCTGTTTGCTGCATACTTTGGTTATAAAATACTTCAATCAGAAATCCACACTATTTAGTGTAGAATACTGACTACCTGCTTTATACAGAATAAGAAATCAATACACTGACATAACTGTGCCTGTCTCTTTTGTACTGTCATGATCTGTAATGATATTCTTCTCTAGTGAAGTCTGTCCATGCTCAGCCACATATTCCTCAACTTGGCACATTGCTGCTCAGAAAATTATATACTGTACACATCTTAATTTTTTTTTGAAGACAACCCATTAATCTCATACATGGACTTCATTTAGAGACATGGAGAGGGAAAACAAGACTGTCTTCTGCAACTGACTCCATGAGCACTATCTTACGTAAGACAGACATTTCTATCATAGAATGAACCTTCGTTAATCTTTTGTTGGTTATTTTTTTGTCTAATTTCCCCCAATAGAAGAAAATTAAAAAGAAGAAAGGGAGTGAGCCAACCTGTCATTGATTCAATAACGACCAAGAATCTGACGCAGAATATAATAAATGACTACTGACAAACAGACATGTGCAGTGTTGACCTGATTATTGTGTAGTCCACTTTGGTACCATGACCAATCTCATGTTCATCTATCCTTCTACACTTCTGTTAAATGATCTCCGAGAGGCAGCATACCCCCTCATCCCATTTTAAGAATACACACACACACTAAAGTATTTGAACACACTGAAATTGTAGCTAAATGTACTTCTGTCTGTGTGTGTGTGTGCGCGTGTGTGTGTTTGTGTGTGTGAGAGAGCGAGAGAGGGGAAGAGAGGGGAAGAGAGAAAGAGCGCATGTAATTTCAGTTCAAGGCTTTCATCACAGCAGGCACCAATCTATGTGAGCAGTCAAGCAGCAAATCCATCAACTGTTCTGTGAGCGAGGCACGCGCACACACACACACACACACACACACACACACACACACACACACACACACACACACACACACACACACACACAGACACACAGACACAGACACAGACACAGACACAGACACAGACACAGACACACACACACACACACACACACACACACACACACAATCACACACACACAAACACACAAAACAATGTATGAATGCAGTGTCTATCCTGTTTTTCTTCTTTCACCACTCGTCACTTTCTCTCCTGACTTTTGTTTTCAATATCACTTACATTTTACCTCAGTTTATTTATTCTATTTGCATCAAAGCGGTTGGCAAAGCGTGGAGTTCAAATCCCTGTGTTGGTTCAGTTTCTCCTTAGAAGAACGTCCTCTAAGCATCAATAACAGTTGAGTCTGTAAACATTTCAAAACAGTTTAGCAACTGTTTGGGACTAAAATGAGGAAGCTCAAATTAAACTACTTTTGGTGAACCATGCTCATAACTGTAGAGAAAAGGAAAGATCTTGATTCCTGTCAGTCTGAGTTCTTGATTTTGTTTAGTTAGTTGGGGATGGTATTCATTTGGAGAAGCTGTGTATCAAAGTTAAAGCCGATCATCGCCTAATGTATATATTGGCAGTTAGATCCTCGGTCTCACAGTCCACATGTCCCTGTGCTCTTGGGAAAGGTCCTGAACCCTAAATTGCTCCTAAAGCCAAATAAAAAAAAAAAGCCATTGATGTAGAAATAAGTCTTTTAACATCCGTACTGATGGGCTGCCTGGTACTTTGCATAGCAGCCTTGAATATGAGAGTGAATGAGAGTGAGAAGGTTTCCTGCTCGTACAATATAGAATTTTATATAATGTTTACATCCACATATCTAAAATAATTCAAAATGGACTAAACCTTTGTCATAAATATTTTTGTTGTTGAGTACTTTCATTTCCTCACATATTTCCAACAGTTATCAAAGCCAGAGAAATCTGTAATCCAATAGTTGAAATGGGACGTTTCTCGTTGTGGCAACAGCCATGACATATGACCATGACAGACACGACTTGTTTATCGTTGCCGTGGAAACACTGGATGTTAAGTCAAAGATTGCTACACAAGGAAGCGTGAATTACTACTGAAAGCTGCCGTTGTATGTATAAGCTGCTGTATGTGTTGCTGTGATAAAAACATCACGTGTACTTGGATACACCGTGGGTAAACATATCATTTTCCTCAGGTCTGTTTCACTCGTTCCTTTTTACCTTTACCATCTTCAAAGCAGAGTCCGTTTTCAACGGGGTGAGGTGGAGAAGCAGAGGGAAGTCCAGTGATTCCCTGCCAGCCTCAACGTCATCTTTTGTTATTTTGATTTATTATTTTGAGTGTCAGAGTTGTAGAGGCATAATTGCTGAGTTTTGTCGCAAGAGTACAATTGAAGGAGAAATAACAGAAGTTTGGTCTTCAAAGAAATAAGAACCTAATCATCTTTGGGCTGAATTAGAAAGGAGAGCAGTACTACTAAAGTCTGCACATGGTTGGACCAGACGGGGTGAGGGAGGAGGGGAGTCGGTTTACTGACAGATGTTGTGGTGAAAGTCACACATTATAGTGAGGGGTCAGACGACTGGGAAAGCACCCTATAAGTGCAATCCATTTATTAATAACCATTTCTGTTGCTTCCTCATAAGTCAGGATTACAGTAAAGAAAAACTCAGGCCCAAAATCAGGACTGAAACTGTCTAGTGTGTAGCCAGCCTTAATCCCATTGGCTAGCATCAAATATATTAATGCTCATTTACTGCTTACTACGTCCAGTAGCTCAAGCTCTATAATAACTGCTTCACAAGCACGTCACATATTTCAGCTGCTGTTTTAAACACACCTGGTACGTCCCAACTGTTGGGCACTTCTTGTCAAACTAGAGATTTCTGATGTCCCGGTAGGTCTGTAAACTAGAGCTCAGGAAAGTGGAAAAACGTTTGTTGTGATCTGATCTTCCCTGCTATTGGCTGACAGAGGTGACATCACGTCACAGCGACCGCCGCGTCCTATCTGAAAGTCCCTTTTAGAACCATTTGAAATTCTTTTATCCATCTTACTTCAAAATTTAAATTATTCACTGATATTACTCAAATTGGTATAAACCCAGCATCTCTTCATTGACATTGAAGGCCAATGGGTTCAAGATAAGCTTCAAGATAGGAGGTCCCTTTTTGTTTTAGTTGCCTAATCTTAACCATGCTTTATTGTCATATTTTTCCCCAGCTTCAACCTGTATTAGTTAACAGCTTCATACTTTGGGACAGCACAAAAAGCTGTATTGAAAAGAGACTCATGAAGAAAGTATTGTGTGGCTTTTACAGATGCTAAATCAGAGCGCACATAAAATAGTTCCTGCAGCTCTTACCGCGCTGCACAGCAAATAGCTAGCTGAGAGGGTGAGAAGATAAGCGGGTGATTTGAACTGGACATGCTGCCCTTGCTGACTTGTTTTTAGGAGGAAGCCTTTTATGCCATGAAACTTTATCACATCTGTTGAAGCTGGGGTTCATGGGTAAATAGATTCCCCTATCCAGCTCATTATTTATGAGGTCCTCGTAATGGAGCAGATGAAAATGTGGCAAAGAAACACAATTCATATTGACATACATCAGCGACGGCAGTACAGTCTGTGAATTCACCCCAGAGTTCACATCAGTCTAGCATCATTATCAGTTCTACCCTAATTTGGCAGTAAAAGAAGTGGAGAAAAAACTTGAACTCAGAGTGACTGCATTTTAACAAGTATGCCCTTTTCCCTTGTCATCAGAGCTAGACCTGGTTAAAGAGATAGGATTCCTGGGTTTGTATGAGCCTTACGAACAAGGCTGTGCACAGTAGAATGAGCGCCAATAAGCCTGCAGCACGTTATTTCATATTTCTTCTGAATTATTACAACGAACATGTAAAATGTTTGCATCCCGCAAAGTTTAAGAGTCATTTCTTTACAATGGGATTTTCAGTAGAGAGCTCAGAAGCCCTTTGATCTGGCACCTACAGTATGTGCCAACAGAACAAGCTGAAAGGAGATGAGTGTCAAACAAGAACAAGAAATTTTGTTCTTGTTACACCATTCAGACTGCAACCTCATTTGTGGTGTAGAAAACAGCACTTCATTGCTCCACACGGAGCTGTCACAACATTCAAGCTGTCACCATGCGCACACTTCAACAGAACTGAATAAATACAGGCTCCAACTAATTACTGGAGCTTCTTGTATATGTCTAGCAGTCATGTGTAAAAGTACAGCTTGCTCTGCCACCTGCTGGCAAGTGTAGTAGCAGCCTACATAACTGAACATAATATCTATAGGTCCCAGTATATGATTCTCCAGAATTTTAATACAAGTGACTGGACAAGGATTAAAAACAACAACATTTTTACACTTTTTTAAATTCAGATTCTGAACCAGCCATCCAGCCATTAATTCATGTAAGTCAAAATATGGAGGGATTCTCCTAAAAGATCACACTATACCTGTATGTATTGTTGGCATTTTGCAGTATTTAAATAGCTCACATTATTATTTCAAACACTAGGTGCAGTGAATTATAACAATGAGTTGTAAACATAGACTGTAAATATTAGGTTGTAAATGAATGGACAAAGGTGACAGGTCGACTACAGGTTGAGTGAGACCAGGCAGTCAGAGAGACCTGACAGAGCAACATGCAGGCATTGGAAACCTTGTTCATTCATGCCGTTTAGAACTTCAACTAAATATGGCATCTAGAAACTGGACAGACATTGAAAAAGTTCAACAGCTTAATTAGAGTTGGTGCACAGCTCACTGACTTGACAGCCTTTTTCAGAATCCTGTTAATAATTAGAAAATGTCACATGTAGTTTACAACTTTAAATAACATATCTCAATGGTACTACTTAGACTGATAGGAGGAAGTGCTAAATGTTCCTGCTTCTTCTAATTGTCTCTATATTGCTTCAAATCTACATACACACCCTCAAGCAGACAGCGCAGTTAACTACTACTCTCTCTGATTTCAGTTTTCCCCCATTTTATGAACTCAAAAAGTTAAACTATGCACACAATTTTTTAAACCTCAAAGCTCATGCCTCCAACTGATAAAGTCTAAGCACAACTCCATCGGTCCCACTCAAATTTAATTCTAAACACAGTTTTGCAAATCTCTGTACACAAACTGCATCATTTAGTGCACCTTGTTCACAGAGAAAGCCTTCAAAATGCAACACCCTGATTACCCAATAGTCTCACTCATGTTGAACCTGTGCAAACTCAATTGAAAGAACACTTCAAACATGTGTCCGAGTATAAAAGAGGCCTCAAGTGACTTAAAGCAAGAACATTGAGCACTTTGTGTTTCAGGAACAAACTCATTTATTTTGTTAGAATTTAATTTCATTTAATTTGTTACTTACTGAGTTTTGCTTCATGCTACGTTAAATAGGTAACATTACTGTTGCTTGTACATGTAGTACTGTAAATTCCTTCTGAAGAAAGTTGTTTTTTAGAACATTTCTGAGAAGACTCCGACCAGTGTTGCCAGATGGAAAATACAACACTATCATACAGCAGCTTTAAAATGATTGTATTTTACTTAAAACTATTGTACATAAAAAAAACCAATATGAGTCCTAAATACCACACTGAATGGCAAAACTATGCCCTGGACATCACATTAATGTAAATACACAAACAAACTTATTAAAGTCTAAATTGTTTGCTCCATCCCAAGCAGCTGTGTAGCTGAGCTAGTGTCATCTTATTTTGTTGTGATCAGTGTTTGCCTACAGTCTGTCTGGTATTATGAACCACAGGCATGAGCCGGGCATCAGGTAATGACTTATAGAGCCAGCCTCAAGTGGACACTCGAAGAACTGCAAGATTTTTTACTTCCACATTAGCTTCACCACCATCGGACTGTGTCGTCCCCACAACCACCGCCGTCCTCATTCATGCACGGCCTGCTCAGACCTCCACCTCAACGGCAAGGAAGTGTGGACAACAGGAGCGTGAGGAATACAAAGGAGAAATCCTACCTGCATATTATCGCATATGCTCTTTTGTAATAAGTTTCGAGATTGTTATGAATTTGCACTATACAAATAATGATTGATTGATTGATTGATTGATAGATTTTTCAACACCAGAGGCTGCCGCTTGGCTATGAGGCGAGCATCAGCCCAAGCAGACCTGATTATCGAACACTTTTGTCGGGCTACAACTCAAAAAAGTTTACAACCTCACACTGTAGTTGGGAGTGATGGCTTTCGTGACATTTTCCCCAATACTTGTAAGTGTAGTTACAGGAATACAAATACAGCATTTTCCCAAGAGTGTACCAGAAATATTTGATCAATTTAAAAATGAAGTTAAAGGCACAGTATGTAGGTTCCTCCACCAGGGGGCTCTGAATCAAAACAATTACAAAATATGACGTTGAGGCTGGTAGGGAATTATGGGAGTTCTCTCTGTTTTCTCAAGAACTGTCTAATGCATAGCGAGTGTCAATCACAACGGATCATTTTGGACCTTGGTCGATTTATGCGTTAAAGCTTACAGCCCTAATTAAAATACATTGAATCAACATAACTCCAGGCAACTTTCTCCATAGTTGTGAATATTGTAATAGATTCACATAAAATATATATTACAAAATAAATCATACAGGGAAGAAGATAACACAAAGATTTTTAATATTACCGAGCAGAAGCATAAAAATAGCATTTTCAATATACACTTTGGCAGGGGTTGTGAATGTGTGTGTTGTCTGTGTGTGTGTTGCACTCCACTGAGGATATAGCCACTGGATTGCTCGCAGGATCTGAAGTCCCAGCATCCCTTACAGACATGTGCTGGGTTTCTAGTGTGTGTGTGTGTGTGTGTGTGTGTGTGTGTGTGTGTGTGTGTGTGTGTGTGTGTGTGTGTGTGTGTGTGTGTGTGTGTGTGTGTGTGTGTGTGTGTGTGTGTGTGTGTGTGTGTGTGTGTGTGTGTGTGTGTGTTGGGCTGCAGAGTGAATGGACTCATTAGCGATAGCAGGGTAACACATGGCCTGGGGCACACACAGCACACACTCTCTCTCTGTCTGTCTCTGTCTATCTCTCTTTCATACACAGATTCACACTTCAGACTTGCATATTAATGCCTTCAGACTGTGAACACAACGAGCAACCTTAGTCAAAAGATAATCTTACATACTCTAAGACTGGTCCAGGCTTTACACAGTTGGTCTCTGTGCCAACACTAGTTGTTCACATTAATTCCAATATTCATTGATGTTTTAAACAACATTTTTCCTGCAGATTAATTAGGTGACATGTTCCACCAAGATGTTACATGAAGACATTAATGAGACATGATGTGTATAGCCCACACAGAATGGATCTGTGGAAAAACGAAATAGAATTCAACACCTCCTGAACTGAACAATACAAGGAAAGTTTTCATAGAGCATATTCTGCACTATGTTACGACTTACTGAAGACTAAATAATAATTTTTGGAGCTGCAGAAGAACTTAATGTCATGTCACATACATAAGATTTTAAAGACTCAACCTGTTTGCTTAAATGAAATGCTTGTTTCTGTGACCACAAATGTATCGGATTTTACCAACAAGTTTTGAGTGAAGCCTTTTTATCAATTACATATGAACAGGTGATCGTCCCCGCAGTGGTGTTTAGAGTCAGAAGAAACTAATCCCATTCATGCACATTCATACGCCGACGACGAAGCAGCGAGAGTAACTTGGGGTTAAGTGTCTTGCCCAAGGACACATCGGACATGTAGCTGTAGGAGCTGGAGATCAAACCCCTGATCTTCCGGTTGAGAAACAACCGAATCTACCAACTGAGCCACAGCCGGCAAATACAAACTCAAACAACTAAAATACCTTCAAAATATTTGCTCAAATGAAAATAGCCAATGTTCACAGTAGTATATTGTTTATATAGGAGGAACTAAATGTTGTGAATAGTGCTAATCAACGCCCTTTCACCATTCATTCTACAAACGCTGCTCACTCACTACAGCGGAAATGTTGCCTCCAGTGAATCCTCACATCAAAAGATCTCTTCAAAGGCAACAGTGACTTGAAGAGTTAATAGCAGACGAAGGGCAATGCTGACGTTTTCTATTGAGGTCCAGAAGCTTTTCCTTGTAAATGTAATCAAGCATCTCTCTTGGGGTAGATTCATGATCAGGAAAGGCAAGGAGCGGCTCTGACCTCCAGAACCAAATCCTCTGAATCCATGCCCTGTAGTGTTTTCTCCAGTTTCTCACACTGCAAATTTATTATTTGACACATCTTCTTTACAGAACAGATAACGATTTAGGTGATGAACATTCATTCCAGTTTAGAAAATGTGTAATTCAAGCTGCTAAGGGCTGTGTCCACGAGGGGGATAAAAAAAACTTAAAATGCTCTTGTGGAGTGTATCGAGTTTCTTCTCTTCTCTCCCCATACAGCCGGGTTGTTTTCTGTTGTCTTTTCTCTGAACATGTCCTGTCAATGTCTAGGTTTTCTGATATCTTTCTAGCATCAGTTTGAGAGGCAATAAGTCAATATTTTCAATTTTCCAGATATTTTCTGACTGTGTTTGTTTCTCTTTCAAGTGTTTCGATGGAAACACAGGGGCTCTGCAGAATCATGCAGACATGGTAAATCTGATAAAATATTGTTGTTCAGGTTACAGTGCACAAGACAAAATTCCATGACACAAGTTCAACCTTTATGCTGGTTGCTATGGACATTGTCTCAGAGTCCGTCTTCTGCACTGAGAGGGATTGGAGAGCAGCCACTGCTTGATCTCTGGCAGGTGGTACCACTACGCACCATCAATCTTGGCCTCCCATCTGGTCACTGACAGACATTTAACTTTGAACTGCTTAACATGTTCCTGTTAACTACCTAGCATTGCACAGAGGAGTTAAAAAGATTGTACAACCTACAGCAAACCCTGAAAAAAGGAAAATGAGATGACTTCAGATTTGGCTGCATCTGCTTCAAAAGAGTAAAAGTACAGGTAAGACTGCTGCATGGGACACACCGTGCCTTCTCATTCAGTTGCAATGTTCTTGCTTGAACCCACTCTATGTCCCATCATGTTGCGACCTTCATCATACGGCAGTCTGAAATGCTCATGTTGAACTTATCCAACTTTCCCAGATGTGGGTCACAAAAACCTTTTCCATTGTGTCATGAACTTTAACAAATCCTCCAAAATGTTCCGTCATTAGATCCACCAACTGATCGCACAAGGTTTACAGTTACTCTCAAGACTGTAGGATGCAGTTCAGTGTGGCTGATGTCCGGAGCACACACTCTTTTATGATGGAATGTGCTTTGTAATTTTCATCTTTCTGATTCTCTTCAAGCATTTTGTCTCCATTTAGTGCCATGATTTGTTTGAATGTGGCTGCCGAGGTAATGCCCCGCTTGTTTCTTTGTTTTGAATCCTTCTGAAGGTTCATTAAAAACTTGATCAAATTCTTCCTGCAGTTCCACCTGTGATAGGAATGTGGGTCATCAAAGAAATTTGTACATCTTCTAAAAGCCTGGTTCCTTTCAACTGGGTGTCATATTGTGGCAATCGCCCTTTGCTGCAACTCAATGTGCATCAAATCTTGGTTGACCTGGTCAATGGCTCTTTTAGCTTAAAGCCATCTGTTACCTTTTTCAGCTTCGTCCTCTTTAACCGTAGTACAGGACAACTGCCTGGCTCGTTTAGGGCCGGTAACAAGCAGTCCGTTTATTGGGCCCACAAAGCATAAGGAGAGACGATGTACCGGGTCACTTTATTCACAGACACCTGTACCTGCACACACACTCGTACCGTTGCGGGAGACTCACTTAACTTGTTATTGCCTACTGTACATTTCCCATCAGCCACCTACTTAAAGGGACAGGCTCAGACCGGTAACAAATCTCTGGAGTTCATACCAACCCCTTATAGTGGTAATGTGTGTCTTTGAACACTCATGTTTCTTTAAATGACTGGCTAAGTTCTTTCAGTTACTATATACCCCTTTGGTAAGAGCGGTTTTGTAGTTTTCCTTTATGAATCAACATGGAATTTTTCTCAGTATTCTGCAGCAATACTTTCACATGTATAAGTCCTTTTGATTCGACTGCACACTGTTCATTATGGCCTAGAACATTTGACGTTTGTGCAGGGTCATCTGATCCGATAAAACCTTTTGTAATGGTGGTGATGTACTGCTTCCAGTGCTTCTAGAGATAAGGAGTGACTGGTCATCTTGATGTGGCTGTGACTCATTTGATAAAGTCAGTCGTCTCTTAACCATAAAGTCAGGGGTTCGATCCCCAGCCCGCTGCAGCCACAAGTCCAATGTGTGCTTCCCCAAGACACACCCGCTGCTTCCTCTGTGGTGTATTAATGTGTACACCGCAGGTTAAACCTACCAATTCACACCCATTCACACACTGATGGCAGAGGCTGTTATGTCCATCAGTATGACTAATCCCATTCATGCGCCGCTGACACAGCAGCAGGAACAACTTGGTGTTAAGTGTCTTACCCAAGGAAGCCTTAGACATGTAGCTGCAGGAACTGGGACGAACTCCTGACCTTCCAGTTGAGAGACTACCGACTCTACCACTGAGCCACAGCTGCTGAACATGCCCACATATAGTAACATAGACTGTCCCATGTCCATTATGCTCACAGTTCAGACTAAAAACATGGTTTTTCCAGTCTATAAAAATAACTTACTAATTTTAACAGCAGTAAACATACAACCCAAATCACTATAAGACTATACCAGATACTGTTTGTGTGTCCAGATATTTTAATTATAAATAAATAATATCTGATGCTGCGGGTTACTTGAGTGGATGTAAATCCAATATGAGCACCAGCATCTTTCAGTGACATGTCCTGTGTGTGTTTATGACGGTGTGCTTGTCTACATCTAATTCTTTCGATGAAAAAGGGCTCAAAATGTGCAGCTTTAATAGCAACACACCTGCCCTCAGGCACGCTTGGCTTTCAAAGGGAATGAAAGATGACACTTTGATTAGTTTAATTGATGTTGTGCCAAAAATACACCTATGTGTATTCAAGAGACTTGATTCAACTCCTGCGCCTCACATAGCAACAATATTGCGAGCCTTTAAACTATCAAAAAGTGAGTTAGACAGGCCTTGATTGACCCTGGACCATGCGCTATAGACTGTGCACTTTACAGCCTTTAGATAGGGCAAAATTATTGACTGTAGAAATGTTTCCTGGCGTCACTGCATCATCTAATGGAGGTTACTGCCCTCTGTAGACTATTTTTTTCTTCTGATAAACCAGTCTAAGGGCGCACTCACATTAGGGAAAGTTCTCCAGAACCGTGCTTAAGCATGATTGTCCCCCCTCCCCATTCCCCCTCTGGCCTGCACTCACACTGCTCCAGGATAAACGGGTCAGAGTAGGGTCACCTTCTTGTATATAACGTCGTTAGACAACACAGGCATGGCCTTACATGATCATGAAGGGTTCTTATTTTACAAGACAGACGGAATCAAAAATAAAAGATAAAAAAAATAAAAAGAGACACACGATCGAGTCCGTGTCTGCACATCAGAGAACAACACAGACGACATGACAGCTACTTTACCGACTTTGTTACAAGGAAGAGTCAGCTCACTCACACTATTCAAACAAACTGGACTTTAGAGGTGAAGCGTGATTGGCCACTGTACGGAGTGCATAGTGTGAAAGCGCAGTTCCAAAGTGTCAAAGTATTTCTGTCGTCAGGATAATCACCTTTCTTACAATGCTTCACCTTATACGCTCCACACGCCAGCACGCAATAGAAGTTGCCCTCCATGCTACACTTTGTATACACAGGTACAAAAAAAAATCTAAAAGTAGGTAAATACAGAATGATATGATCTTTGAGCCCTTGTGGAGTACAAAATAGAGAAAAGAATCCCCAGTGATTAAGCTGGGTAATGTCTTACCTTTGGGCAGTGCCTCTGGCTTTGGGTTTGTCAGACACCTGTCAACAGACATGCACACAAACTGTTAGTCATGTTTATATATTTAGATAACAATTTGAGTGAGGTTTAACTGACATAATTAAAGGATTCAGAAATTTGCACTTTTGCTTTCAAAAAGTCTCAGACCAAAACTGAAATGCAAATAATTTGTTTGAAAAGCGAGAGTGTGCATGGTAAACATGGCGATGAGATCAGTGTGATTTCTGACTGATGTGTCCAAGACAGTGAAGATGAATGATGAAACAAAGATCTGTTCTTATTGATCCTCTTGATAGTTTCATTAAAGGTATGACTGATACTAAAGGTATGAGGAGCTGGGGATTGAACCCCTGACCTTCGGGGTTGAGAGGCGGCCGACTCTGCCAACTAAGCCACAGCCAGGGTGTCTTTTAGTGTGCAAGAGAGACTTTAAGACGCTGAAGACTGCTGGTTTGAAATCCTGAATTTCTGATGTAACTCTTGCACAGAGGTTGCACTGCTGAAAATCTCCTGGATTTTCACTTGTGCAAAACAAGTAGAATATACATCCGAAATTTTAGCATCTTTTTATTTGCTGCCAGGATTTAGTCCATTGAAGACTCCATTCTTCCAATGATATTTGCATGTGTATGAAAATCATCTAGGTCTTAAGGGAAAATGCATATATTCGATAAATTTGAGCCAAATACTGTGCAGTAACTCATCCCGAGGTTTTGTCAAAATGGTAGAGTATTGTAACGTGTACACTTTGGAAATCCAACCCCACACTCGCACCTTACTCTGAAGTTGAAGGCGAGGGCTTCTCTTTCCCCTGCACACTCTTGTTTGCTGTGCATTACTTATATTTTCCCTTACTATCCTCTCCAGTCTGTCGCTGTTTTTACATGGATTAGTGTCCTATGCGCTTTGTTTTTTTTTTTCCATTGTGCTGCTCTGTTTCAGTAGACCCCCCATTATTTTCTTTTAACATTTTCTGAGTTGAAGAAACAAAAATAAGGCATCAAAATGATCCATCCAACAACGATACAGGTAAAATATAAGTAGTAAACAAACGAGATAAACGAGACAATAAGTCAATCAGAATAAAACATACGCAACAACACACACAAATACACTCACATCTGAATTCAGACAATATCAACGTCTACTCAGGGATTTCTCAGAGGTTTAGCTCTTGTACAAACATAAGAAACGGACCCACACCTTGCAAAATCTTCTTAGGGAGCTATTCATAGTACATCTGATTCTTTCTCGTATGGCCATATGAAGGCATTCTTTTACCCATAATGCGTGGGAGGGTGGCGTTGAGGATTTCCACTTAAATAATATAAGGCTTCTGGCAAGGAGGGTAACAAAGGCTGTAAAGACTGCTTCTAGGAAGCAAAGTGATACTGTGGATGGAGATACACCAAAAAGTGCGGGTCCGATGTGTGGTTAATGGATGGAGACGGTTCACTTTCTCAGCAGCACTTTACTGTCAGCCACAATGATTCCGCTACACAACAACAAAAACACTTCCTTGTTGCTCATCACATGTCCCACCGCTAGCCAATCAGAGGCTAGGATGATTAAACTCATGGCAAGCATTATGACAACCACAGAGGTAGATTCAGTGCAATGTGGTCACAGTTACTAGGTGCTACTGAAAATATTAAAACATGTGAATATATCAATATTAACTTTGTAAACTCAAATATGTTAATAAGTTCACTGTACTGTATAAATGTTATTAACTTATTTTTAACTTTGACCTAAATACATGATTTAACTAAAATATAGGAATTTACTTGACTTTTAAATCTTATATGAGCATGACTTACCGTCTATAGCCTTTGACATATCAGAAAACATCTCAGAAAACCTTTCATTCACACACGACCCATGTGTGAATGTGGATATCTGGGATTTCCTCAATTGCATTTGCAAGGGATGCAAAGCAGTTTTTAAAGATTTTTTTGCAAGCTGAAACTTTATTTTCATATTGTTAAACTAAACTTCTTTCTCTGACAGAGATGACCTCATCAGAAGCTAGCAGAGAGAAAAAAGAGGACATGCATGGAGTTGGAGACAAAGATGGAAGTCAGTTTCTGAACTGATTTTGAAAATCTCCTTTGTTCACACTATCTGTATTCCCCTCCTTTACCCCTCTCTTCTCTTCATCCATCTTCTGCTATGTCTTTGAATCCCTTCCTCTACTCAGTCTCTTTACTCTGTGTAAAAAAACATATTCATGTTACTCCTTCGCCAAGTGCTGAAAGAATATTAATGACACTGTGTGTCTGTGTGTGAGAAAGACTTCCTCGTGTGTTAATGCATGTGTATACTGGCACAAACACTTGTGAGTATAAATCAACATGTGTATATGTTTGATACATTCTAGTCAGTTTATTTGAATTGGTGTGTGTGTGTGTGTGTGTGTGTGTGTGTGTGTGTGTGTGTGTGTGTGTGTGTGTGTGTGTGTGTGTGTGTGTGTGTGTGTGTGTGTGTGTTTTACTTCAGGCTGTAAAAGCCTTGTAATACACCATGCACTCATTTGCTTTAATCCTGTTAACAGCATGCACAAAATACCATTGAATTCTTCTCAGCCTCTCTCTCTCCCCTGCTCTCATTCTATGTCTCTGTTTCTCTCTCAGTTTCCATTCTTTCATTCCTTATCTTTGCTTTCTGTCTGCATTGTTTGAAGTCTGTCTCTCTTTCTGTACCACTAGCTTATTCACTTTTCTCTATCGTTCACATAAAGAGATGGTCTGTGGACATTTAAATGATGCCTTAGATTGAATGGACTTCAGTTCCCACAGAAGACATTGTGAAATACAAAAATGGTATTATTCAAGTTGTGACCCTGGTTCCTCCTGTTGATAAGTTAATGCTAACGCCCTTTCTGAATATAGGAATAAAAAGTTTCCATCAGGTTTAACTAATCCCATTTGTAGCAGCAGGAGCAACTTGGGTTGTCTTGGCCAAGGACACATTGGACATGTTGCTTCAGGAGCTAGGGATAAACCCCCAACCTTCAGATTGAGAGACGACCGACTCTATCACTGAGCCACAGCTGCTCCATGCTAAATGACAAGGCAAGGCAATTCTATTTATATAGCACATTTCAACAACAAGGCAATTCAAAGTGCTTCACACAAGACATCAAAAGCATCATGACAGCCTATTGTTACTTGATACCAAAGGATGTAAGTAGCCTACAGTAGCATGAAGTAGATTAACATGAGAAGTCAACTACAAGATTTAAAGACTTGCGTTACGTTACTTTTTCAACTCTTCAACAAAACCTACTTGATTCAGAGACAAAGTGACGACATGCAAAAACAATTTTCTGTCACCTGTAAATGAGGCCAAAAGTACACCTGAAGCATGTATAAATGTGTAACAATCTCACATTACACAGCAAGACAATGAGAGAGCAAAGCTGCAAAAAGTACCGTTTCAAAATGTCACATGTTGGATCAAGTTATTCACTGCTTGTTTATAACCTCTCCAGTTACCTGACTGTTCATGTTTGCTGGACTTCACACCACTGACTAACATACTTTATACACCAGAGTGATGATGACGCATCTGTAAGGTGACGCATATCTGACCAGAGAAGGATGGGATGAATGAACAATGGAAACATGAACACAAATCATTTCACTTGACTGTCTTTAAGGAGGATTAAAGCCATAATGATGCAACAAGAAACAAAAAAAATAGCAAAAATGAAGAAAATCCCTTCATATTCTAAAGAAAAAAAAAGATTTAGAGAGAAAGTAGAAAGATAGTAAGAATAAATCATGTGTTCATATAACTTAAGCCTGGCTTAGACTGCAGGATATTCAGGCCCATTTTCCTCCTTCCCAACAATCATGGGGTCTTTCCTGACTCGGAAACGATTATATGCCCAGATTTTCTTGTAGTGTGAGTCATATAAAGATCCAACCTTAACGTCCCTGGTCTTTTCAGAGATCATGTGGGACACCTGGATTTATTTCAAACATGTTTGTTATTTAGAAGTTAAAATCTCACCATCAATAAAGTGCCTGGCGGAAGTCAAATGCAACTACAAAAACGGCGACAGACGAGGAAGGTCAGTAATAAGTGGACAGGAGTGGCATCAGGTGAGCTGAGCTGTAATGCATCTGACAGGTACAGTCTTACCTCCAGCTGTCACTGAAGAACAGACAACCCATGTTGTCCTCTCAAACCATTATGATCACAAATGTATCTGCCTCCATTGTTTACATGAGGTGACGTGAGGTGGTGCGTTCCTCCGCCGGGAAATATAATCTTAGTATAATCCTGTAGCATGTGATGTGTCATGATTTTCATATATTGTAGTGTGTGCATGCTTGAGATAATAGAGAAGATTCTCTGTTATGATTCTCTTTCTGTGTGTGATTCTATACCGGAATTCAAAATCGGGAAGGATTTTAAAACTCCTCCAGTGTGAGCCAGGCTTAAGAGTAATATCCGTGATTAAGGGGGCCAATAGAGACCATTCTTAATGCACATTAACGATCTGTTATTACCAGATCTACTTTCAGCATAATTATAATGAATTAAAGCACTTAAATGTCCTGCCATCATTTGTGATTATTGTATCTATCACCATGGTAATTATGCCATCAGAAGGCCAGTCGAAAAGGGGGTTGAGAGGAATTGGTATCTTTTTATTAACAGAAAATATCTCATGTCCTCTTTGATGAGTGTTGAAATTAATCCGCACAGCAGGTTCCGGGGCAGCAGCCAGGCCCTTACCGACTGTTTTGAACTCTTATCTGGCATCATTAGTGTCAGACCCAACTGGCTGGAGACTCTGGTGCCAATTTTATACCAAAAAACTCATAAATAAGCAGGACAACTGCTTCTGTAACCCCCCCCCCCCCCCCCATCAGGGTTTGTCAGTATCCAACCAATGGTTCAGTAACTATGGCCCCTGTTAGTTTGACTGTTAGACCTTAAACTACTACTTTAAGGTTTTTAAAAACCCCAGTTATGAAGCCTCATATACCACTTCAGTAACTATGGGGTACTTGCTTTTACAGTAACTATGCGAACGCATGACATCAGATCCTGCGGTGGTTTGGGATGTTGGTTGTGCACGTTCTCATAAATGAACACTCAGTGAGATACAATATGCATATATCCGTTAGGAGCAGTGTACAGTTGTATGGGGATGAGTCCGGAAATGGCAACATTGGAGACACCTGAGAACAGCTACAACAATGGCGTAAAGTTTTGAAGAAAAGTTAACAGCTCGAGTCAGCAACTACATGCATTATGATGTGTCCTTGTAGTTGCATAGCAACAAACATGCGTGCCAAAATAGCTGGCAACACATCATTTCTACTCCGGGGTTAACATCTGATTCATGTGGTGCTCCCTCTAGAGGAATCCTCCAGTAACACGCGTTGTACTGAATGCATTTACAGCCGGATATTTAGAATCAGAATCAGCTTTATTGGCCGGGTATGCTTGCATACACAAGGTTCTGTGAACCGTGCTCTCTTTGTACAAAGGTATAACATTGAATATCAACAATAAACACAAAATAAGCAAAGATTAATATGTACAAGACTAAATAAGAAAGTGAATGATGCTCTGTCTGCTCCTGTAGATAATTTAAATGCATCAATATTAAAGTAGCCTTGCTATAACAAATTGCAAACTATAATTTCAGTTAATAAGACACCTTATGAGACCTATAGATTTAAGTGGAAAGAGATGAGTGTTGACACCTTAAGACAGGCTTTCTCAACCTTGGGGTCAGACCCCAGATGCGGTTACATGGATTTTAAATGGGGTAGCCTGAAATTTGTATTCATTGATCAATAAAAATTATATCCATCCATCCATTATCTATACCACTTTTCCAGTTCGGGGTCGCTGGGGGCTGAGGCCAATCCCAGCTGTTATTGGGTGAGAGGCGGGTTACACCCTGGACTGTCTGCCAGTCAATCCCAGGACTGACATTTAGAGACAGACAACCAGCCACACTCACATTCACACCTACGGGGAATTGAGAGTCAATCAACCTAACGAGCATGTCTTTGGACTGTGGGAGGAAGCCTGAGTACCTGGAGAGAACCCACACAAGTAAGGGGGAGAACATGAACACTCCTGAGCGAGGCCTTCAGTGTGGATTCGTGCAGCCCCTTAAAATGATATTATATATTAAAATATATTGAACACAGGCTACTGTTGGCCATAGCCAAATGCCAAAACAAGGAAGAGTCTCTGTCTGTCTGTCTGTCATCCAGAATGTCACTCCAGCCTTTCTTCCTTTGTCCAAAATAATACAAACAGAAAAGCCTAAATGTGCTTTTCTACACAGTAGAAAAAAAATAATTTCAGCAAATAGATTAGAGTGTTTTGGATGTCTGGCATCACCAGAGTTTTGTGGAGTAGAGTCGGGTCACCAGCCAAAAAAGGTTGTGAACCACTGGCTTTAAAGAAAGGGTTGATAAAAGCTTCGTAAAGGTGGC